>NC_137974.1:12893483-13318229 GCF_963924665.1 Micromys minutus
ACCTAATATACACCGTTCACCCAGTACACCCCCCACACACTATACATACCATACAAACTGTGAAGTGAGTAGCTTGGTCCTAAAAACCCTAATTGTAAAAGTTGCTTTAGTCATATCTGATCTATCAAACCTAAATTTAGTATTTCTAGACACATAAACAAAATACTATGCAACTAACTACACAGAAAACATTCAGAGCAGAACACATAGGCTATATCTCTGTTCAAATATTAATGTGTGACTGCCATAACCTGTTTTTCTGGCCAACAGTTTTTTACAGTCCAAACCTCTAATGCATAAACTATTTAGGAGCGTGTTGAAGCACTGGATGGAATTGTATGCAGAAGATACTGTCTGTGGCAATCATCAAGGTTATTAAACACGCATCTTTCTCATTATAGGATCGTCTACTTCAGTAGCCAATGTCAAAACCAAAAGGCCTCAAAGGGCTTTACTCTACAATATAGGTCCTGGAAAAATAGGAAGAAGGAATTTATTACTTAATAAAGCTTGAAGCCACCCACAGCATTTTTAAGAAGCACTGTAACATGTCTGTAACCCGAAGGCACTGAGAAGCACCTCAATCCAAACAATGTTATCAATAGCTCATTCCCATGCTCTCTCTCTGTGTGTCTCAATGTGTCTGTCTCTCCTCTCCTCCCCCTACCCCAATTCTCTCCATCTCCCATATTTTAATTTGGGTTAGGATGTGTTTCATTCATTTGTTAAATAAGGACTCACTACAATCCTCCTGCCTCATCCACCCCACAAAGTACTCAGATTACAGGGATGAACCACCAGGTCAAGTTGATTTTCCCTATTTGCTTATATATGCAAGAAATACATCACTGAAAATAGTTTGGCTGTTCTCAAAAGCCAACCCCAACCACAAAAATGAACAACTTTATTCATCTGAAAATTACCCGCGACTTGAACCAATAATGGCAGGTGCCTCTTTGTATAAATAGCCTCTCATAACCAAGGAATTAAAAAGGCAAAGTGTTTCCCAAACTGACATTAAATAATTTTACCCATAAAACTGTAGGCAGCCTGAAGGAGCAGGGAAATGAGTAAGAATATGTAGCTGCCAAGGGTGGACAGTGGGGGAAACCTCTAGAAAGTGCTAGAGACCTGGCATGGAGGAGGCTCACAGGACTAAACGTGAGGGGCCTCAGCCAAACTCCCCAATGGAGGGAAGATAGAACCTGAAGAGGCTACCTCCAGTAGTTAGACAAGAACCCCAGTGGAGCGATGGGGACACCAACCCACCGTCAAATTTTTTGACCCAAAATTGTTGTCTAAAAAAAATGCCAGGATGAAATGAAGCAGAGACTGAACAAATGGCTTACTAGTGACCTTCCCACATTGGGACCCATCCGTGGGTAGCCACAAATCCCTTACACTGTCACATATGCTGTGTGTGCTTGTGGACATGAGCCTAGCATGGCTGTCCAACTGAGAAAGATGCAGATACTCACAAGCAAGCATTAGACGGGAACAGGGACCCCTCTGGAAGAGAAAGGGGAAGGACTGAGGGAGATGAAGGGAATGGCAACTCCATAGGAAGATCAACAGTGTCGACTAAGCCTGGGAGCTCCCATGGGGTAAGCCACCAAGCAAAGAGCATACATGGGCTGGGCTGAGACCCCTGGTGCATATGTAGCAGAGGACAGACAGCTCTGGCCTCAGTGGGAGAGGGTGAACCTCGACCTATAGAAACTTGAGGTCCATGGAAGGGAGGATGTAGGGGTTGAGGGGACCCTCTCAGAGGAGAAGAGGGAATAGGGAGAGAACTCTGAAAGGTGGGATTGAGGGAGGCAACATTTGGGAAATAAATAAATAAATAGAAAACTATTGTGAGGGAAAATAATCTGAATATTAATCTGTGCTGGGTGGTGATGAGGCACATATGAGAGTGTGCTTCTTGCACAGAAGGTCAGTTTTGATCTTATAGATGCAAAGTTGAAGACAAACAGAAAAACAATATTAGAATTAAGAACCCCACTGAAAAAGAAATTATGTCCATTTGTCAGATGATCATTCTTAGTTCAGTTTATAATGCAGGAAAGTGCTGTTTTACCATGTGCCTTAGCATTTCCCTACCCTAAAGAACCCTTCTCCCACCTGTTCCTTAGGATTTCACCAGAACACTGGTGTTTCCTCATTATGATATATGTATTCATAAAAGGCACTTTTACAAGGAACGGATGTTTGGGCAGCACAACCTTTTCATGTGTATGTTCAGATAATACTAGGAAGTAGAAAAATGCCTCTGCTACAAGAATCTGCAATGCAGCCTTTGGACACTAATGTCTGAGGTGCTAAAGCTCACACCAGAGAATATGCTGCTGAAAGAAAAGAAGCCATTACACAAGAACGAGAACGTGGTGTACGTTCCTAATTACAAAGCAGGATTAAGTCTGCAGGAGAATGTGGGCAATTCAGGATGCCAGCATGCTGGGTTTAATAAGCCAGCATATTAGTATCTGTCACACAGTGCAGAGCAACTTGAGGCTAGAACGGGTAGCCATAAATTACATTAAGCAACAAAAAGCATGTTAATGCTGTAGTACTGAGCACACTCTCCCTGGGGTAACAGTGTATGGAAAAAAGGATGCACCTTCATGGAAATGGTCAGATTATCTCAAACCTGACAGAATTAAAAAGTATTAGTATTCTAAGATACTAACAAAAGGCATTCCACTGAACATGAAATGGTCAAAATTAACAAAACTTACAGTCCTCAACTCACATGTAATGACAGCAAGCTTGCACGATTTTCTTTTGTTATATTTGTTCTGTGGATTCTTATACATGTGGGAACACTGAGCAAAGGTAAGAAATGACGACACCAGCTTCACTTCACATTAATCTGGTTTTGCACGAGGTGCTTTCAGAAGTTGCCCTTCCCATAGTAACCGCAAGCCTGTCTTTAGCCATGGCCTTCACATTGTGTGGGAAAGGGTTATGGATGCATCAGTGTTGACCAGACAGGCAGACTGAGTGTGTGCAAGTCCATGGACCTCTGTTCCTAGGCCTCCGACGTCACTATCCCTCCCTCTTACTCTGGTTTCTTTTCTCTGCTGGCTGCGCTGGGGGTTCTAACCACTTAGCCACTGCCACCGTAACGCTCTTCATTCTGCTGGGAAGGTTCCAGACAGCATTTCAGATCACCCTGTCAATTATCCTGGCTAACGAGCGCCATTATTTTGTCTGTTTCCTTGATAGGACCAAATACTTAGCTTTTTATCTTCACAAGCTCCGGATTTTGAAAAATAAAAAAACAAAGGAGCATACAACACCCACCACCAGTGAAAACAAGAACAAGATCCTACAAAGTATCTGCGCTGCCTTACATGCTGTGCGGCCCCAGACTGCCTACACATATGAAGTGCTTGGTTCATGCAGAGAAAAAAAGCCCTACATAGGTCTCCATAGTATAAAGCATAGGCTAGAGCAGGACTAGTAGAGTTTGTTATACTTTATTAAGAAAAGTACATTGGAAATAACTGCCTTGAGGGGAAAGAGAGAAAAGAGGAGTGATTACTGTGTGAACCAAAGGGAAAGATAGTAGTAGACACGGAGCAGTGGAAGGCTGTGGGTCGTTATATAACAGTGGAAATGGCACAAAACTGCACAATTAAACAGCAACAGATACTAAAGTCTTATGTCTATTTGAGCACAATTTAAAACTTAAAGAAAATATCTTTAAAGGGTTTTATTTCAAGTCATTTGAACAATGTTTGTTTTAATCTTCTGATACTAAAACCTACTTAACAATAAGAACAGGCAATTCTTTGCTTTTAAAATGAAGAGGAAAATTTCTAAGTGACTACAAAGTCATCAAACAAGAGGAAAACCAAACCACTTAGGATGCATATGGTCTATGCCTACACACTCGTGCCCACAGCATGTTTCCTGGCCTGAAATGAGCATGCTACTATAACAAAACAAATCCATCGCCTCTCCCTCTCCCCTAAGCCTCCGATGCTTTTCTTCTCCATGAAGAATGCTAAGACACTTCCATTCTACAGAGCTAAGTCACATCTCTGTTTTCTGCCATCTTCACCTCTGGCCTCTGAAGATATATGGCACATGTAAACTAGTTAAGAGCAGGGTTTCCAGGAAAGAGTGACTTCACTTCTTTTTCCAGTTAATTACACTCTACTTAAGACAGATCACTAAAGTCCTCTCATCTTTTATCTCCTTCCATTCTGAAAGCAAGGGGAGTTAAGAAAGCCCAGCCTTTTCCTCAGCTCTATATAAGCCACTGGAACCTGGAAAGAATGAAGTAGCAAATTCTGGAAAGGAAGCAGAGGACCAAGAGTCAGAACACTCCTGGAACATCCCACCAGCAATCATGTAAGCACTCTGCTCATTCTGCTGTCGATCAATCTGTGTAGCTCTCGTGAAGCGATTTCCAGGAACAAAAAGAGAGAACTAAGAGAGGAAGCAGAAATTTCTCCATGGATCGAAGTGGCAAACCCAAGATTAAACAATATCCTAATCCTTTCCAATGTCAAATTTAAAATTGTGTATTTTTCATTAATAAAAGTCCTAATTTCTCAGTGTATTCTAGACTGTTTCCCATGCTCAAATTTTTACTTTACCATGGTCACCAAATCTGCTATTAAAATAAAAAGTAAACATACTCACATTCCTCTGCATGTATGCACACATACATGAACACATAAACATATAATGTACATATATATATACACAACTCAAAACATAATTATGTACATGAACCTACATACATACATACATACATACATACATACATTTACAAAAAGACAGACATGCACACAAAAATACATATGACATGTGTATATAGCACACAATCATCAACAGATAGATAATAGATTATATATTAGTATATAGAGATAGATGGATACACCAAAAAACCTACACACATAGCACCGAAAAAAGAGAAAGTAGGAAGTGAGTAATGCAATTATCCAGTGAAAGGGTAATGGATGAAGCTTTTAATTAATGGGGATGCAGCAGCTTATATCTTTTGAGAAGCAAAAAAAAAAAAAAAAAAAAAAAAAAAAAAAAAAAAACCTCACTTTAAAATCAATTGCTTCACAGTTATGTTGGGCCCCATGACCCTTGAACATTTACATTATATAGAGAAGAACCTTTACAGAAACATGAAATAGTCCTTCCTATAAATTCCCTTAACTAATTAAAAACTGTCTCAAGTTCAAATGCTCCATGAAATTACCAGATAGTAAATGTTAATGTTCAAAAGGGAAATTTTAAATCTGCACAGACCAACACATCCATGTTTAAAAACTTATCAATTGTGAAGCTCTGGCATATGACAAAATTTTCATCTTTTAAATATTTTCAAAGAAGATGCTTTTCCTCGTGCTCATAACTGAGTGTTTACATGTGTGGCCTCAGGGATTCGAGCTGGGGACTAGCATTCTGCCCCTGAGCTAAGTTCCCATATCTCTTTCAGACATTTTATTCTGAGATAGTCTAGCAGACTTCCCTAGGCTGGCCTTGAACTTGGAATCTTCCTTCCTCAACTTCTTAGCCGAGATTAGGTCTGGCTCATATTCATTCTTAAACTATCATATTTCCTGCTAAGAAATATCTTCTCAGAAATAATTGACCTTGTGAAAACTTGAAACCTAAAATGAAACAGCAAAAAAAAATCACCTAAAAAACACCACAAACAAACAAACAGTATGACACAAACAGGAAGGCAGAGAGAAGAAGAATCTAGCAAACAGACATATGCTTCTGGCCTTTTGGAGAACACTGAGTCCAAGGAAACAATGTGAGACTCTTGAAAATGCAGTGTAATATAAACTAATCACAGATCATTCTACCCTCAGGGAAAACAAAGAGGAAATTCTAAAGAGGAAGTAACTAAAATTCGCTTCATCTTCCTTGAAATTCTTCCCATAGCATAAACAACGTATCAGAATCAAGGGCATTCAAATTCCTGAGAAGACACAACTAAAAATTAGAAATTATTCCTCAATAATGTAAAGAAGTTAGAATTTCCAAATAGCTTCGATCAGTCTGAATGCTATGTAATTGAACAATGTAAAAAAGTATTTACAGCAAAAAAAAAGGGGGGGGGGCAATCCCAGACCTTCTGTTTACATAACTCTGAAGAGAACATGCTTCAGGATGTCAGGAAAGGGTGGTTCCTGCAAGACAAGCACCCCTGAGGCCAAGGAAAAGCTTGCTGGAGCTCAGAGGGAGGAGTTCCCAATTGAAATGTATTCAGTGGGATGTACTCCTCTCCTCCTGCACCAGATAGAAAGTAGTGGACAAAAAATTGTTCTGGGGGAAACAGACACCGGGTAAACCAAACCTAGGGAATGACAGAAGACCAAAGAGAAGTGGGGAAGGCCTGAAGAATTTGTGTCAGATTTCATACCCTATCTCAACAGAAAGATTATCTTAGTGCAAATCCCACACAAGACAGAACAAGACAGGAAGGAACAGGACGGAGGACTTAGATGCTTTAGATTGTAACTTATAAAGGAGTGGGTACACATACAAAAGGGTAAAATAGACATGCTTTCAGCAATGTCTACTTTTGAGGGGTGCATCAAAATGACTAGAAAGATTCATAGTACATAAATCTGCCTGCAACACTACTATAAAAATATAAACTAGTACAAAATTCTATCATGTTTTAAAGAGTAGCTCAGTGAGAAAGAGAAGAAAACCATTCCCACTAAATATATACATCCAAGTGCTCAACAAGCAAGCAACACATAAGCCACTGGTTTCCCCTGAGCCAGTGAGCAGTCCAGGTGAAACACACTCTGCACACTCTCAGCTCCTCACAATCTAAAGAGATGTGACTTTTTTCATCAGTTACTTCTGTCCTCACACCTTCATTCCTTACAAACAGTGTTCCTTGGAATACAAACATCATTTGACTATCAAATATACATTTTCTGGATGGAGTTTACTGGATTGAGAAAATCCTGTGTATATAAAATACTTGAATTTTTTATAATTTACAGCAGAGGTTATTTCGGAATAGTTATTATTTAAAATAAAACAAATGAGTCATATATTGTTACTCCTGAAATTTGCTTTTTCTTACTAAAGTAATCTTTTAGCTTTCTAGTTAAACAATACAAGTCAGAAAGTGAAAAGAATAAAATGAAGTATGATATTCTAGCTAATTACTATATCATTCTGGGCTTGCTCTCTAGGAAAACAATTTTTAATTCACTAAATAACTCAAGTGGGGACGGCTGTTTAAAAACTAGGACCCCCTATACACACACCAATATTCAGCAGCAAAAAAGCAAATCCTATTCAGATCAAAAGCCAGCTCTGGTAGACAAATAAAAGCCTATAGAGGGGGGTACATGAAAAAATAAACACCAAAGGATGGATCCGCTTACACTTCAGGGTTTCTTTAATCCAGCTAGTTTGTACCACAGATGCTCTTTGTATTTCATCCAGGGTACAGTGCACTAAGCCCTGTACACTTGGCCATGTCCATATAGGGAGAGCACCATTCTTTTAAAGAGCTTCATCCCTAGTCTGTCACCTGGCAACATGCTACACAAAACAGTACCATAATGTCTCCGTGTGTTACTTTCTGAACTCATATGTATTGTAATTGTTTCTAAACATGAGCTTAATAATATTATTACACTCCAGTCAAACTTTGTGCTTCAAACTGTAAGCCTAGCGCACAAAGCTAAGGCAGGAAGGCAAATTGAGGACATTCATGTCTTCACAGAGAGAGCCTGTTTTTTACTCACACACACATACACAGGGACTGTATGTCAGAGTGTACATTCTGCAAGTTTTATTTTTTCAGTCTTATCCCCTATTTTTCCCATGTTATTTTACATTTCAAATGTCATTCCCTTTCAGAATTGCCCCTCCAGAATCCCCCCCATTCAATCCCCCTCCCCCTGCTTCTATGAGGGTTCTCACCTACTCAAACCCTCTCACCCTCCTGCCTCCCTGCCTGGCATTCCCCTACACTGCGACACTGAGCCTTCACCAGACCAAGGCCTCTCCTCCCACTGATGCCAGACAATGCCATCCTCTGCTACATGTGCAGCTGGAGCCATGGGTCCCTCCATGTGTGCTCTGTAGTTGGTGGTTTAGTCCCTGGGAGCTGTGGTAGGTTAATACTGTTCTTCCTATGGGGCTGAAATGCTGCTGCCTTTTGCTCCAGGAACAGCGAGCTGTGCTACCAGCTCCCACACAGCTTCCCTTCTGTTTTACCCACCTTTAGCTCCAGGAGGTAACTTCCTTCCAGGCCCCTCACAGCTTCCCTAAATCCATGAATCAAAGACATATACACAGCTCGTTCCTTTACAACTTGTCTCCTTGTTGAAACCGCTGGGTATTGATATCTCCCACCTGGAAAAGTGTTTACTTACTAATTTATTATCTGCATCTCTTCAACTGCCCTAAACTTCAGTGACTAGTCCCACCTAACCCATTTCAAACATCCTTGGCCAACCTCCTGTAGTAGTGGACGGTCAGTCCCCAGCTCCCTTACCCCACCCCACCCCAAAACACACACACTTCAAATGGTTGCTGATTCTTCTGTTTCCAAAGTATAGCAGAAAGCCCCTCTTCTTCCTCAAGTATGCCTTTTTCCCTTAAAACTGGAAGTCCTGTCTGTACATTCTACCCAGCAATTGCCGCCCTCCAATCCACATGCAAGCTTTCTTTACTGACAGATCAAGAACCAAATAGAGAACAGGACCTTAGCATCAGAACCACCCCCTTCAGTATACCTTTGATTTATAACTTGAGAAGTAATGGCACCAAGGCATCACCAGTATCCATACTAAACATCAAATATCCACCTCCTGCTCTGAAATCACCTAACTGTGATCTCATCCCAAAGACCAGTGAGAAACCACTGTTACAAGGACTGGAGACACTCTCCTGTGGGGATGCCCAAAGGACTCCCATGTCACTCTAGAGAGGGTCTGAGGCAAGCTCATTCATCTCAATTTACTCATGAATCCACTCAGCAAATTCCATGTCAGTGACTTGGACTGACTATAGACGAACAGAGTAAACCAAGGCACAAGGCTTTTTCTTAAAGTTCAAATGAAATTGGGACAATAGTAGATAAAACTATACAATAATACTACCACTTATGTCTATGGAGAAGCATCACAGGGGTCAGGCATCATTTGATATTTATCTTATCAGAAGCCCACTGAAAGAGTTTGTAAAAAGGTTATTTTGCCCAAATTCTTTGAGGGCAATCAAGGAAAAGGATCAATGGAGCACTTTGGAGGATCAAAGCAGCAAAAAAATAACATCTCACGATGAATGAGAAAAGGCATCATCCTGCAAGCACCATTATCCATGGCTCTTAAAAGATGAATGGGGCGGATTTATCCCAAAAGGACACCTCTTGGTGGCTCCTCTATGGAAAGTTACTAAGTATAAATACATGTGTAAACATACAAAGAAATAAAAGGAACTGAAAAGAACTAAATGTACAATGTAGAAGAAAAACTGAGTTTTACAAAATTATAAAAACTACAAACAAAAGCGCTGAGCATTATGTCCTAACTGGCACAGGCAACAGAAAAACAAAAGCTTGTAATCCACTTGATTCAGAACTTGTAATCCACTTGAACTCCGGTGCTTTGGTTGTGTGAAAGACAACCAAATCAAACAGGAAGCTGAGCTGCAAAAGTCCAGTTTACAGGAAGTAACTCAAAGCTTACTATTATAGCCACCCATGACTTACATGCACTGAGATTGGTGATAATTTAAGTTTGCTTATGAACTAATGTCTAGTGGAGTTAAAGAAAAGCTATGCTTAGCACTAGTTTATTTGAAATGCGTTTTATACACAAAGCAATGTGTTCGAATGGAGAGACCCATGACTCCAGGTGCATATGCAGCAGAGGAGAAAATTCTCTGGCATCAATTGGAGAAGAGACCTTTGGTCCAGCGAAGGCTCATTTTTCCAGTGTAGGGAAATGCCAAGAAGCTGAGGTGTGAGAGGGTGGTTGGGAGAGAGAGCATCGTCATGAAGGCAAAAGGTGACTTCATTCAGATAGTCACACCTTTGAACAAATCAGTCTGTCACGTCTTCACTCTGTTCTTAGGCCAGTATCATGCTCCCTGAAGATGAGTTGGGAGGATATCACATATTCCCTTTGATCCCTATGACCATTCCTACTATTAGACTGTCCTTCCTTCCTGTTTTCCACAATTGTGTGGTCATATTTCATAGCACTCAAAGGTTTCTATGAAGCTTTTCCAAGTGATCCAGCTCTCAGTCCTCATCTCAAGCCCCCTCACATCACATACTATGATAAATCCACTCTAAATGGTTAAGGGACTACCTTAGTTAGGGTTTTATTGCTGTGAACAAACACCATGACCAATGCAAGTTTTATAAAAGACAACATTTAATTGGGGCAGTCTTACAGGTTCAGAGGTTCAGTCCAGTCAGTATCAAGGCAGCATCCAGGCAAGCATGGTGAAGGAGGAGCAGACAGTTCTACACCTTCATCCAAAGGAAGCCAGAAATGCTGACTGAGCATCCTCAGGCAGCTCGGAGGAGGGTCTCAAAGCCCACCCACAGAGTGACACACTTCCTCCAACAAGGCCACACCTTCTAATGGTGCCACTCACTGGGTGAAGCATATGTAAAGAATCACAGGGACTCTATGCTATTTTCAGTAGGGACATGGTAGTTCCTACACCTAAGCTCTTGTCACCCCATTCCTTGCTAACCAATTCCTTCTTCTCCTTTGTGCTTTCATTTCATCTCAGTAGCTTCAAAAGTCTGCCAGCCTGCCCCCCTCTAAACTAGCATGGCCATACCTTTACCTGGTTCTGTATAGTACCAAACCCGTGAGCACTGTTCTGTTCCTGACAATGTATAGTCTTCATTAGATTACAGACCCAATGAAGGAAGAAGTACTGCTGTGTGGCTTAGGACTATGCCTTGGGAGTTAGGTCACTTCGTTGTGGACAATACCCCAGACTGCGTAGCTTGGCAGACAGGCCAGTCAGCTGGCTGTTTGGATGGCAGGATGATTCACCATGATTGGCTCATAAAGCAAACTGAGAGCCCTGCTTGCTGAAGGCAGATAACTGCATCCGAGGCATAATACTTAGAAGCATCTGGCCCTGAAGGAGTCTGATTTGTATATCCAATTTCCGTCAGCGACAGAAGCAGAAGCCACACTAGCCGGGCAGACTTAGTTACTAATACAATAGAGATTACAGAGCTCTGAAGGGAGAAAAATGTTCTTAAGCACAAAGATGTCCTGATGCTCTGAAGGGGAAAGATGTACTTTACACAAAGCAAAGTTCCCATATGAAAAATTTATCTGTATGAAAAATAATACTTGAGTTCAGACACTAAGAAGGCAGTGACTCACAGGAAACTGTCTCTAGAGAGCACATAAAAATATTTCCCAAGGATCAACAAATAACCCAATTATCAAATGCAAAATGGTATGTCTACTGCCAGACATGCTGAATCTCTTGTATAACATTAAGCTTTTCATCTGCTGGGTGACAAGAAAGACAGGTTCTATCAGCATTATAGTCCCAAGGTTGTTAAAGAAGTGTCTTCTGTAAATGAAACAAAGTTCTAGATCCTTTCCATGATGCCCTAGCAACTCAAACAGTCAGAAGCAAATATTTGTGCAATATTTTGGTTATAAATCAAAGATTCCCATGTTGCACCAGATTCATGATTACTACTGATGTGGAAGGAAAAGAATGGTTCTATAACATCACTGCATGCAATGGCTTGCATTGTCACTTCTTCAAAGGAAAAATTATTTTTGGAGTTCCTATTTAATAGGTAGTATACAAAACACGACAAATTTCAAAGGCTGAGAAACACTTGGACCATCTCTTAAAATGCATGTAAACATACAAGATGAAATATAATGATAGTAAATACTGATATGTGCTCATTTTTATACAGATATTATGTCCAATACCGTATTTCATCATGAAAAATTATAAAGTCATCATTCTAGAAATGTATGCACACAGTAAATGTACTCGTTTTCTCTATATATTTTCAATGATTTCAGACTGCCAGGCTTACTTTGACAATAATATGGGATATACAACTTCGAGACTTCGAGAATCTGCTACAAGAGGGGAAAATGTAAAATAAAAGCAGAGCTGAAGTGTTGTGCTGCACACGGGGGTCAACAACACTGCATCTATTTTTCGGCTGAAACACACAATTTGCCTTGAGATACCATTTTAATGTAGAATCAGGAACTGTCAATCAGCACCATTTGTTTGTAATGCCTCATCAGAACCCACTGCCTCAGCCTGAGCATTCACAGGGAAGAATGTAGAGAGCTTATCTGCAACCACTTAACCTTCATCAAGCAACATTCACGAGTGCTCATTACCATTTTTTCATCCTACTTTCGAGCATGACACGGCTTAGACCGGAATAATAACTTGCTGATAATTGTACAAGACAACAGCTGGACAGGCCGAGGGCAGAGGGGAACACTCTCATAGATTGCGGGGTACAGTAATGCATTACAATTAGTATAAAGAGTCTCAAGCTTATGCACAATAGTTTTTGAAAGAAGTTGAGGAAATGTCATTAGCACAAACAGCAATCTTCGCCAACTGTCTGGCCAAATGCCCAATTCCCTTAACACTTTCCTACTTGGAAATAAACAAATACCAATTGATCACTGTTACCATGTTAGTTCATAAGAGCAGTATTTTCAACATTATATAGTGAGATAATTTGGAAGGTAACTGAGAAAAAAAGACGCAGCTTTGTGTTTTGCATCCGTCCCATTACCCGATTACTTAAAGAGGAATACAGCTATGAGGACATATTTAGAAAACAATTAACATCTTAAAATGTCCACAGTGATATCAATAAAGACATCCTAAATTGATATCCTACATTTATATCCTAGATTTAAATCCTAGAATAATATCCAATCCAACGGTCCATTCACAGCAGCATGCCAGCAAGGTGAACTGCAGCGGGACTGGCACTGATGAAGGAGTGGGGCTCTGGACCACACTGAGTGCTCACCACAGTGCCTCTTAGTAACCCTCTCATCAGGTGACAACACTGAAGCTGAACTTGAAGGGACTGAATACTCATCTCAAAACAAAAAACAAACAAAATGAAAAACAAAGAGAGATTTCCCTCAGGCAAAGTTTACGCCCTCTACCGAGTCTCAATATTAATGTCTACTTTAGCCTATGATTTCAATTGTGCTATTTTATTCCAAAAGATAGGCTAAAAATGTATATGACTTTATAACATTCGACCAATTCCCACAACAAGCACGTCCCAGGATATGCCTCAAGCACCTATACATTCTAGACTTGAGGTATGCAAGAAACGGCTCAGAACATTCAGTAACTTCGAGCCTCTGCTTCAAGCAGGCTCCCTTTCTAGCACCTACCATTATTCCTCCCAACATTCAGGAAGAATTTCCTCATCCTTAGGTGTCTAGTCTGTTGTATTTGACAGTTTTTAATAAAAGAGCAAAATTTATTTGCTCAAATTTCCTGAGTATCTCTCTCATTCAAAATTTTTAAAAGATGGCTGGTTTGTAGGTAATAAGAGCACAAACCAGAGTAGAAATAGAAAATATGAAGTACATTGGTCATTGGTCATTTACTCTTTTTTTGTTTGTTTTATTTTCTCTGCTTATATTTCAAATGTTAGCCCCTTTCCCAGTTTCCCCTGTGGAATTCCCCTACCCCTTCTTCCCTCCCTCTGCTTCCACGAGTGTTCCCCCATCCACCCACCCCATCCCTCCTATGCTCTGGCATTCCCCTACACCAAGGCATTGAGCCTTCACAGGGCCTAAGGCCTCTCCTCTCATTGATGCTACATATGTGGATTGAACCATGGGTCCCTCTATGTGTAATCTTTGTTTGATGGTTTAATCTCTGGGCACTCCTGGGCATATACCCAAAAGATGCTGACAACATATCACAAGGACACATTATCCACTATGTTCACAGCAGCCTTATTTATAATAGCCAAAAGCTGGAAAGAACTCAGATATCCTTCAACAGAGAAATGGATACAGAAAATGTGGTACATTTACACAATGGTGTACTACTCAGTTGTGAAAAACAATAACTTCATGAAATTGTTAGGCAACTGTGTGGAACTAGAAAATATCCTGAGTGAGGTAACCCAATCACAAAAGAACACACATGATATTCACTCGCTGATATGTGGATATTTATTCAGATTACCAAAGATACAATCCACCAACACCACATGAAGCTCAAGAAGTCTGAAGACTAAAGAGTGGATGCTTCAGTCCTTCTTGGAAGGAGAAACAAAATATTCACAAGAGAAAATACAGAGACAAAGTGTAGAGCAGAGACTGAAGGAAAGGCCATCCAGAGATGACGTTTCTGAAGATCCATCCCATATACAGTCACCAAACCCAGACAATACTGCTGGTGCACAGAAGTGCATGCTGACAGGAGCCTGACATAGCTGTCTCCTGAGAAGCCAAAAGAACATTTGAAACCTCTCAGCAAAATATTTTTTAAGATGTGACAGAGTTTAAAACACTGAGTACATAAAATTATGAATAAATAGGTGAAATGAAGTGTCAATGGTTAAATATGTCACACAAAGGCTTCCTTGAGATGAACACAATTTTCCCTGGTTCATCTTTTAGTGACATTTCCCACTTTTCTGTCCACGAACAGGCAGACATACTGCACTGCTCTGTCCTAGTCCCCAGCACCCGGTACCTCTCAAGTGTGGTGACTTCTGATAGTCTCAACTCCAGCTCATTTGTTAACTCACCAGACGCATGCTCACATGTGTCAGGGAATGGCACACACTGCTGCTATGCAAGGAAATAAGGCAGGCAGAAAACTAGGTCCCACCACAGGGACATTAGAACATAGGATAAAAGAAGAACATTATTAAGCACAAAACAAAACCATTAGCTTTACAAACCAGCAGGCAAGAAATAAAGGGCACAGTGGTGTGGAATAACAAAGAAATCTATTAAAGTCTGAGAAGTCACAGAAGTGATTTCCCAGAAGAAATAGCAGGATTTAAGGAGCAAAGATGTGGGACATCAACTGGAGAACTCATTTCATTGACAAGCCTGTTCTAAGAACCACACTGAAATTAAAGGATTTAAAAACAAAACAGTTGAGATACAAAAACCAAATGCAATACTCCATTTTAGTCATCACAAAAGGTCACTCAACAGTGTAAATATACAGTATGGAGCTAAGACTATAGGTGTACAATTATTAAAACTTAAATAAAACATGAATTTTTGGAAGATACTATGAAAAGTTCATGTCCAAATTCAATAATGGGTTTAAGTGCAATATAGGAGTTTAGGGTAGTAATTTTCATCCATTTTCTAAAATTTCTGTAACAATTTCTTTATAAGAAATTACAGAAGATCATCTATTTAACTATCTATACAGTTTTAATTAATTGCATAATATTTTATGTCAATTTCACTAGGTACATGCATTTAACAGCGGGATGCAGTCATCTTCAAATATATATCTCTTCTGGGCAAAATCACATGTTCCCCACATAGTTGTGAATCTTCTGCTATCATGTGTAGCCACTTTTTATAATTAAATAGCATTTGAATCCTGAGGTTGTTCTATTCGATTTATTACTAGCACATCTAAGAATAGAGTTTCGATGGTCTGTATATACTAGTCCCAGGGAGTGACAGTATTAGAGGGTGTGGCCCTGTTGGAGTAGGTGTGATACAGTGGCTTTAAGACCTGCATGCTATCTGCCTGGAAGTTAGCTTTGGCCACGTGGCTCTGGCTTTAGAGTCCAGAATAGAAGGAATTACTAGGTCAATTGATCCTGGTCAGCTGGAGCTAAGGACTTGATGGTGGTTAAGAAGAGACAAGAATCACTGAGGTGAAATCTTTTCTTTTTCCTTTATTTATTTATTTATTTATTTATTTATTTATTTATTTATTTATTTATTTATTTATTCATTCTTTCATTCATTCATTCATTCATTCATTTAGCAAGTCAAAGTCAAAAAGTATTTTATTTGTAGAAGTCTTGATAGAATACATACATAACCATGAGAATTCCACTGGATAAATCCTAAACTTATAAACATTTTAGCAACATAACTGAATAAAAAAATAAAAACATAAATTTCTCTTGGGTATATTTCCAAGGTATAGCTAGGTAATCAGGTAGATATATTTACAATTTTGTGAGGAACCTCAAGAATGATTTCCAGAGTGATTATAACAGGTTGCAATCCACCAGCAATGGAGGAGTGTTACTCTTTCTCCTCATTCTTGCCAAAATGTGCGGTAACCTGAGTTTTCACTCTTAGCCATTCTAATTAGTGTAAGGCGGAATCTTACGGTCATTTTGATTTGCATTTCCCTGAGAGAGCCAAGGTTTTTCCTCATGCTGCAGCTGTACTTGGTAATGTATAAGAGTCACCGAGGTGGTACTGATTTTAAAGACATGAAGGAGTCATGGAGAGCAGCGGAGGCTCAGCACAATGAGGAAGGCCTCAGTTGCAAGTGATGGCCTAGGACTGAAGAGGTCATGCAAAGCTTGGGACCATGAAGAGAGCCTATGAGAAGCTATTTATTGGAGAAACCTAGGCACTGCAGAAAACCCTCATGTATTGGAGATGCCAATGACATGGAATCATGTCCAAGAACACCAGCAGCAATGGATCGACCTGAGCTTAGAGTGCTACAGAGAGCAGAGCTGAGACGTGAGCCCAGACCTTTGGAGGAGCCCAGATCATATGTGGATTTCAGACATTCAACCAAGAAGCTGTAACATTAAAGTTGCTTTGAGACCCAAGATGTTTGAGGTGACAGAGCCATGGGCTATTTGCTGAGGAAAGCTGGAACAGGAAGTAGAAACAGCCCAAGAGAAAGAAGTTGGTTGAAGTCAACAAAGATGAAAAACTAGGTAGAGATCTGAAGAGTACTCTGACATCAGCAATGGATATGAGGAGTTTGGAGTTTGCCCAGCTGGATATCTGTCTTGCTTTGGGGATCACAGTTAAGAGATTGGATGAATTGCAGAAGAACCTTTGAACTTTAGACTTCAAATAATGTTGAGACTGCAATAGATTTTGAAGTTGGACTAAATTTATTTTGAATTATGCTATGTTTAGGTATTACTCCCCCACACAATGAAAAATAATTTTGAATTATGGGGGATGGAGCTATGAAGTCTGATGGTTTGTATATGTTAGGCCCCAAAAGTGGCACTATTAAGAGGGTGTTGCCCTGTTAAAGTAGGTGTGGCCTTTGGAGTAGGTATGTCACTATGGCTTTAAGACCCTCATGCTAAATGCCTGGCAGTCAGTATTCTGGGAGCAGCTTTCAGATGAAGGTGTAGAAGTCTCAGGTCCTCCCTCACCTCACCATGCCTGCCTAGATGCTTCCATGCTCCTGCTGTGATGATGATAATAGACTGAGCCTCTGAACTGTAAAGCCAGCCCCAATTAAATGTTGTCCTTTACAGGACGTACATTGATCATGGAGACTGTTCATAGCAGTAAAACCCTAACTAAGACAAGAACTATTGTTCTTTATTTTAATCCATATGCAATCAAATCTTTACCAAAAAAAAAAAAAAAAAAAAAAAAAAAAAACCAAAACAAACAAACAAGCAAAAAAAAAAAAACGGGATACTTGTCATTAAGTTGTTTTTCCTTTTAAAGATAAAAAATATCCCACAATACCTCTCTAAAAGTTAACAATAATGGTTATTAGTTTGATTACAAAGAAACTGCAGTCTTCAACCATTGGTAATAGTCAAAAATGTGAAATGCTTTATTCAACAAGCATTTGCAGATTTAATTACAGAGCAAACACTGAACATGTGACATAGCACTTCTACTATTTAACAGATTCCCAAAAACAATTCAAATGGGCCAAATGCTCATACCCTAGAAGTGCCATCTGACCACACCTTGTTCCCTTTGCACATGCAAGCACACTTACAGAAGTACTATGCACATCAGGGGAAAAGAGGAAAATAGCTAAAATATACCTATCAGTGGACAAAATCCTAAACAGATCATTACATACATAAACATGATTTTGGGGATACTAGGCACACTGACTGGAGGAGCTTTCAAAATAGCCTCACATAATTGTTTTGCCCAATTTTCCAAAGGAGCATCCCAGAAAAGATAAACTAATAACAACAGACTGTGGATAAGGAGAACAGAAAGAGCAAGATTTAAGCATAGAGGAAAGTATTTTGATCTAACAGGAACATTTCAGAGAGGCTGGAAAAATGAGAACATTGGCTGCTCTTCCAGAGGACCAGAGTTCAGTTCCTTTTATTTTGCTTTATTTATGTATTTGTTTATTTTATGTATGTGAGTGCACTGTAGCTGTCTTCACACACACCAGAAGAGGGCACCAGATCCCATTACAGAATGGTTGTGAGCCACCACGTCGTTGCTGGGAACTGAACTCAGGATCTCTGGAAGAGCGGTCAGTGCTCTTAACCTCTGAGCCATCTCTCCAGGCCCCAGGGTTCAATTTCTAATACCCACATGCCAACTCACAACTGTCTGTAACTACAAGATCAGACACCCTTACAGAGACACAAGTAGGCAAAACACCAAGGCACATTAGATAAAAACAAGAAACGTTTTAGAACTAGATAGAGGCCACGATTGCATGACAGTAAAGCTGTACCAGTTAAATGCCAGTAAATTACTCACCTCATAAATAATATTAGTAGATAAAAGCTTGACCACAATGTTACAAACAAACAAACAGAGATAGCTCAATTAGTAAAGTGCCGGTGTGGCAAAGATAAAGACCTGCATTCAGACTCCAGTTTCTACATAAACAGTGGTTGAGCTGGTATGCCTTGCAGGGACAGAAACACAAAGAACCAGACCCACCCTACTGGGTGGGACTTAAATCTGTAACTGAGATGAGCAACAGATAAAGGATGGTTCCAGACAACCGTGCAGGGAGTTGTCATCTGACATCCAGATACACACAGATGTTCATTCCGACTGAAATATACATATAAAAGTATACAAATTTAAAAAAAAGAAAAGAAAAGAAAAGAAAAGAAAAGAAAAGGAAAGAAAAGAAAAGAAAAGAAAAGAAAACACCCAACAAAGGAGCAATTTACCTGCAAATCATTAAAAGCACTGGACCTGTTAGGAAACATCAAATCAAGCTCCAGCCAATAAGAACAATGTTTACTTAAGACTTCTCTTCCTCCATACCTAAAGTGGGGTGGGAGGAGGAGGAGGAACTTGTTACTCAGACTGAAAGGAAGAGAAGCAATAGGGATCCAAGTCATTTAAACACCACTAGTCTCCTTCCACAATTCTCACTGGCATGAATTAAAAGACAATTTGCTGAAGAAGTCTAAAATGATTTAACTTGTTTTATTGACCAAACATTAATTTAGTGTCACCGTGTGTCTGACATTCTTTTCATTCCTTGGTACATTACAGTAAATGAATCACAGATCCTTTTACTCAAGCAGTTTAAACTTCAGTAGGCATAGACAGAAAGGAAGATAAACACAAACACAGAAAAGAATTGAACTACATACTTGGTTGTGTTGAGTGACGCAGAGTAACGGCCCAAAGATCACTAGAATGGAAAGAGCACCAAAGGTGCCAGGACTTAACAGTAAGTGCAGAAGTACAAGCCAGGCTCAGAAAGAAGTGGGTACTGAGCACTCAGGTGAACACCAAACAGTAACTAACAGGACGATTTCTGGACTTAAGCTATGTCATGCAATGTGCCCAATGTGGAAGATCAGAAAGATCTGGGGCAGCTGGAGAATCCAAGACAGGAATGATGAGTGACTCCCAAAACTTTAGCATGTTCTGCCTCAAAAGGAAAACCTCGGTCCTGTAAAGGCGGCAATGAAAGGGAAATGGAACGGTCTGGATTTAAGCAGCCACTCCAGTGCTTAATGCAATGGAAGTCATTCTGCTAGTTGGATTGTTCCAGAGGCAAAGGGGGCGGTCCAGTTAAGATATTCAAGATTATATAAAGCAGGTGAAAGAGAAGGAAAATTAACTACATGGCCAATGTGCATCAAGGTTCTAGAACTACAGGAAGCCAATGGGAATAGCACATCAGGGCATACAAGACTGAGGACGCTTTTTGCATTTTTATAAGATTTTAGTGCATGTGCGTCTGTGAGATAAGTCTAGCAGAGCTGAGATTATTTACCTACAGAAGATTATGAGAGAGACCTTGAATACTTTTCTTTAAAAGCCTTGAAAACTCTATATCGAAACAAATGACTTCCAAAGTTTGTCCAAATGTAGAGGAGCAAAACAGGCACTAGTACAGTGTGTGCCTACAGGATGTCACAACGCTGCCCTACTGTCCAACAGGACAGAGGGGAAACACAATGTCAAATAGAAGCCACTGCCTAAAATTCAATCCCTCAGTGATGATGGTATTTTCAGGGCCATGGCTTTAGCTTGTCAGAATCTGACTCTACCACATTTAAAGCATCTAAACTAAGTCATCTCATCGTCATGAGGACCAGGCAGGTATCTAGGTCTCAGAAGACACTCACTGTACTTCCTGCTGCTCTATGTCTGTACTTCCCCATGAGTGCTTACAGGGTAAGTCCTGAAAATACTGTCAGCACTCTGAACCAGCACAACTGTACTATGCCGTACTACTGAGTTCTGGAAACACTGTTAAATCTGCTAAAGTGTGTCAAATTAAAAAAATAATTGGACAACTGTAAATCTCATATTTATTTTTATACAGACATATAATATTGAAAATGAAATAAAACATGGAAAATTAAAACTTATTAATGGCATATAGAATAACTTCAAAATATGGACACATCAAAGCTCTAAAGACTGATGTGCTTCATTTAATAGCAAACACAATTATCCCATTGGCTGTCTCTGTCTCCTGGGTTGAATCATAAGGCTCTGGGAGCATAGTGCCAAACTGTCCCACTGTGACCTGTGAAACCAGTAAAATAATTGGTTCTCTAATTGGAAAAGAAAAGAAGATTAAAGAAGGAAGGAAAGCTTTGCTTCGGGAAGAGTTTCAAGCAGTCTGAAGACAGCAAAGAAGGCCAGTATATAACAAAAAGACAACCATTAAAATTAATTGCAGATTTTGTGTGAAATATTGGTATTGGATTGGATTGGATAATTTGATAAATGTAATTTCTCTCAATGATGAGTTTTTCAATTAAAATAAACTTTCCAATGTATTTTAAATTATTCATTGAAATAAATAACTATAATATATTAAGTTGTTATGAAATTATATACTCATACCCACTTGTAGATGCTTGTTAAGTGTGAGTAATGTTTATTCCATGAAAACATCCTTCTCTCTCCAGTTCTCTATCATATAAACATAATTCAAACAAAAGTAAACTATGAAATATCACGGGTCAAGAATAATATAAAGTTTGATATGTAATTATTTTTTGAAAAATATTTACTTTATAGCCAATGTAATTTACTATCCAAAAGTTAATACTATACAAAATATATTTATATTTATAAATTAAAATTATTTCTGAACCTTAAACTACAGTGACAGTAACAACTTTGGTTTAAAGTCAGTGGTCTCAATATCCTAATAATATGCCTCTTTAATACAGTTCCTCTTGCTGTGTTGATCCCCAACAATAAAAGTCTTTTATTGCTACTTCAAAACTGTAAGTTTTCTACTGTTATGAATCATAATGTAAATATTTGATATTCAGGATATCTGCTATTGTGGCTCCTATAAAATGGTCATTGGACCCCAAAAGGTCACAAATTGAAAATGGAGAAGCTAGTGTATATTTTTAATAGGACCCCTATAGAATGAAGACTTTAAAGTACAATATGAATACAGAATTTACTAATTACCACCAAAAAGGAATATAGAAGCATATATTATAAACAAGAAAGCATATAGCATATATGACACCTGGTGTCCATTACTTATTTATCATATAGATGAATAAATGTGGTGGGAAAAAATCTTTTCTGGGGCTTATAAAGAGTTTTCCCTAGAAATAATGAAAAAAACCTATTGTGGTAACAAAAACATTGAGTTAATGTGACTAATAATTGTTCTACATAAACTCGTGAGCAGAGGAAATGGTTGAAGAGTTGAGTCATGGTGTCACAGGTTCCTGAATGGCACTGCTACAATGGGAATGAATCCATAAAGAGGGTACAAGGTACTGACTGACTCAATGGTCACTAAGCTTTAGCCATGTGTGCTGTCAGACCCTGTGACTCTCCGGTCTAGCATTGCTGCACTCCGGGAACTCCTTCCAAAGATACCATTCTATAATGGTTGAATATGCTACAAAATACGGGGGAACTATCACAATGTGGATATTGTAAAAGACTCTGGGGAAGGAAAAGCAACATGGAACAAGCACTGAGGTGAACTAATTTAAGCATGTGATTCCTTAAGAGAGCCTTTTCTTAGACAAGATCAGAAGCAGAGTCAGGCCAGGAAGATATAATGGGAGGGACCACAGCCAGTATCATTTGTAAATGGAGAACTTGCCAAAGAATATGGGTAGCCTTTGAAAGCTGGAAAACCTAAGGAAGCAGAATGTGTGTTTTAAGTATGAATGTGTGAGATTTAGGGAAAATTAGGGAGCAATGTAATAAAAAGGAAATACAATGGCCTTTTGTGGGCATAGTGATCCTTCCTACTTCTGCTTGCTAACTAGTCTCTGCCCAAGCTATGGAAAAAGCACAGAAAATAGACAAGAGGCCAAAACAAGACTGTCACTGAAATGAACATGGAGAGCACCCAATACCAGACTTCTGCTTTCAGTTGTTCTCTGCCAGCAAGCTTCCTCTTCAGTTGCCAAGAATGCTTCCTATATATGAGCACAGCAGGTAAAATGCTAAGAACCTTCGAAGTCCACCTTTGGGGCCATTAGGTCATATCCTGTGATGAATAGCTTCTAGTTGAAGATGTTTGAGATCCTTAAAGTGGCAAGTTCATGGCCAAGTAAAAAGACTGATACATATCTGCAGTTAAACTACAAACCAACATTCCCTTCTCCTTTTCCTTAATTTGTTACCAACTTAAAAAAATCAGCATCAAGCAAAGCTACGAATTCTAAGATATGCCAAGTACAATTGGAAGTCAGCAGCGCTTTAACAACTCTTCCAACTCCTGTCTATAACCTTGAAGATCAACAGCTCGGGGAAGAGTGAGCAGGGCGGTTCTGCTCCTGCAGGACTGAACCGCTCTGAGCCTTCTGTCAGTGCTCAGAGCCTAGGAAATTAACAGTTATCACATTTCCTGCAAATGCTGGGAAAATTTAGCTATAAGCTCTACTTGGCACTCATGGTCGCCTATCAATTGAGGGTTGCTTTATGCATCCTAACTCCTTAATTACATGAAGCCATCCATACCATGCTCCGTCTTCCTTAAAACTGTAAATGCCTGTCAAAAATAATTATTTAAAAGACCCAATGAGGTTTTATAAATGACAAAATGTAGCTTTTATTTTTCAAAATCACTCTGAAGCTGTTAAGATTCTAAACTAACCCATAACAAGAAAAGCACCATTTGAAAAAAAAAAAAATCCGCTTTTACATTTTACAAACAGTACAAAATTTCTCAAGCCTTAAAGCCAAAAGTGACATGTGCAGAGAAGGAACGGGTCCAGGAGAGAAGACACACCATGACCTTCATTCCCGACTAAACAACGTCCTCCCGCAAAACCTCAGAAAAGCACTACACCTGTCACACAACCCGAGGGGACACGGACACACAACCATTCTGAGGAAAGCTAATGAGACAGACCAGGGGGCACAAGTTACACCAGCAATCCAACAGAACAGAGTGCACAGAAGAAAGCCGACACATACAGAGCCAACAACTTCCTAACAAAAATACTACAAGTGAGTCCTGGGAAAGACCAGGCTGTTTCCAGAAACGATGCTGAAAAGATGGAGGTCCCAAGAATCGGAGAAGACTGGAACAGCCTTATATCCTGCAAGTTATGTGAAAATCAATTCCAAAAGGATTAAAGACTTAAACAAAAAGACCTGAAATGATGAAATTACAAGGGAAAACAAAAATGCTTCCAAACCCTGGAAAGGGGAAAAGGTTTGTTTTGGTTTTGGTTTACCTGAAACCCTGAAAAATAGGAAACATAAGCAAAAAATATATAACATGAAATTACATCAACCTCAAAAGCTTCTACACAGAAAAGAAAGCAATTATCTCAGAATAAGAAACAATCATCAAAGTAAACAGCCTGAAGTACAAGAGAAAACACCAGCAAAGAGCAGGCTCTACTGATGAAAAGAAGGTAATACCCAGAAAACAGGAAAAGTCCAAATTCAAAGACAAACTAGATCACTCAATTAAAATGGGAGGCAAATATTCCTGAATAGACATTTCTTTAAACAATGCCTCGGGGAACCCTAGAGTTATAAGGAAAATGTTAGTTAACACTGTTACTAGAAAAGGACAAACCAAATCCGTACAGGAAAAAAAAGACATTTATCAAGAAGACGATAGCAAATGATAGAAACTAATGGTAACTTACTACAGCCTTATAGAAAAATATTGTGCAAGGTACACAAAATATGAAAGAGTCAGATGATCCAGCATTCTCCCTAACATAAATACACCCAAAGAAAATAAAGTCAGTATGCTGAAGAACCAAATGCACGTATGAAAATACTCGTCACAAGAGCTAACAAACGACACCCACCTCAGTATCTATCAACTAATAAGTGGATAATAATACACACACACATATACATATGGTTATTTAACCACAGAAAGAATGAAGTTCTGTCACGTGCAACAATGTGAACAGAACTAGAAGCCATACGTTAAATGAAACGGGCCAGGCACAGAAAGAAAGAGTCACGTAACGCCACTCATAAAAATCAAAAAGGATTTTCGAAGAAGCCAAAAGCACAGTGATGGCTCACAGAAGATGGGAAAGGGGGCAGGACACAGATACCGAGACAGATACTGAGTACCAGGTCAGAGCTGGACGGAGGCAAGGGATCTGGCTGGCTGCAGTTCGGCTGAAGACGGATAACAGTTATGGCTGTATACTTCAAAAAGAACAGTGACTGCAGTCTCCATGAAAAAAAGACTGTCTGAAGACACAAGTAGATTTATCTCAATTTTAAAATTGTGCAAAAAGAACATATATCAAAGCACTATATGGTATCCCATAAATATGAACAACATTGGTGTCTTTCAACTTGATGAAAAGAAAATATGAACCTTCAGAAGAAAGATAGTTTTACTTCAGAGACAAAAAGTAAGTTACATTATAGAAAAGTCGGAGACGATAAACAAGACTGTACCAGTAGAAACGAAGCCTACAGTGTCAAAAGTAAGCTCTTTTTTAAGCAACACAATGAGCTGGCCACCGCAAAAGTTGCTTTACAATGTAAACGCTATGAGCCTCACAATAACGGCCTGAGACAGGCATTATGTCCCCCATTTGGCAGAGGAACACACTATAGCTCTAACAGCCAGGGTTATGCACTTGGAGGGTGGACTCCAGAGCCCCTGTGTCTCCTGTCCACACAACAGCATGCTGGTTGGTATTTACAGCTCAAATACTTACAGATGTGAATAGAGGTGACAAATGATGAAAGATGGTCTTAATAAAAAATGGCAAGTTTTAAAGCCTTTAATATAAACCATGGCATGAGGGTGAACTGCTGTGGGGCAGTGGTAAGGTGGCAGGAGATGAGAGGAAAATTATTTTAAATCAAAGAAGAAGACTTTAAATAAAACATAATAGGATTTCTTTTAATCAGAGAAGCAGCATGGCAGAGCAGGGAGAGTCGTGGCCTCACACTCAGATCTGTATTCTGTTCAGACCCTGCTTCTCTCAGATGAACTTCTCTTCAAAGCACAACTTTTGCCTACATATAAATGTAGAGAGCATGCCTTGTTTCTTTTCCAGAATTGTTTTGGAGAAGAAATACAAGTGTCAACAAGTAAACAAGTAAGTGTCTCAAAAACAAATCAATCGTATTGTATTATTTTTCTAACGAAGGAATTCCATGTTTTGTGTACATTTCCTATGTACTTTTATTAATACACGCAGTAAGTAGCAAGATTCAGGAACAGAGAGGGGGGAGCCTGGCCCAGAGGAACAGGCTCAGCTGCTCAACAGGTTGAACCACAAAGATCTCTTGGGCCTATAAGTTCAAAGACAACTGAAGAACAAAGCCAGATCCCATCTCAAAAAGGGTATGTGTTCTTTAAAGATTCAAATTTGGATGGAATATTTGAAAACGAAAAAATGTATTGGTCGTCTGAATCATTAAAAACAAAGTCCAAGCACATTTCAATAGCAAATTATCAACCCAGGCAACAAACACTGTCCACCTCTTTCACAAAGACACAATCAGAAAGACCCAAGGAAAGGGATGCAGCCAGCCCTGCCTAAGACTCAGTTGGCAGTAAAGCAAGTGGAAGCCTTTCTAGAGTAGAGCTGCAAGACACGGGCAAGGCAGAGCCACCTACACAGGAGAGCAGCTAAGCAATGGAGGCAGGTTCCAGTCTCACATGCAGGGTTCTAAGAGCTGTTGACATTACTGTAACTCAGTACCCTGGTCCACTCAGGAGGGCTGTAGTCAGGTGATATTTCACACTATGCATAAATTACCACTGAAAAGTGAACCAAGGAAACACAGTGTACCTCAACTTAAGTTTCTGTAAATGGTGCTGTAGAGATAGATATCAAGTATCATTAAATATCTGTACTGAAGAATGCAATTTTCAGTAGACACTGGAATGAAAAAAGTAAACCCTTATTTTAAAAAGAGGAATAAGCATGTGTGGCATCCACAGAAATGTGCAGTTCAGACTTTCCTTTAGAAAGATGTTCTACTCAATGGTAAAAAGTACATAGGAAGATCTAGACAGATGGGCTCTTAGAACCCTGCTCGGCTCCTGAGTGCAGGCCAAACATGTTTCAGGCATGACACCACACACAAGGTAATTAACCAGGACAACAGTCATAAATACTGGAATTTGCAGACTTTAACCAAGCATTTTCTGCCTGGTGAAAGTTTGTGGAGATTTAATCTCCTTTGCAGCCTGATGTAGGACTCTCTCCTGTAGTCCCAAGTTTACCTTTAGCCAATCTCTATCCCCTTTAAAAAGGAAAATTAGAAACAAAACCCATCATTGACAACAAAAACAAAGCCCTACTGTGGTCTGTCTTTTGAACTGTCTCTTCCCAGGAGAAAGCAAATAAAAATATACATTTATTGGTGTATTAAATACTAAATGTCATTAAATAATCAGCTAGATTGAGGGTTTTAAAAAACTATCCTTAATTTTCAAAGACTGAAAGATTAAGTAAAATTTTAAAGTATTTAAAATAACTCCAGTATATAATAAAAAGAATACTGTGTAAATGTGATCTATGTTCTTGTATGAAGTAGAATGGAAGGAAAACAGAAATTTTAAGAAGAGGTTAGCAAAAACACTGGTGGCTTTTTTTTTTCCCTAGTGACTCTGAGCCTCCAGGAATAACGCAAACATAACTTTGAAATCTCTTGAACAATGCACCTAGACAAGATAGAACTGAGGTGGCAAAGGTTTCTAGCCTTGCTTCCCAATTGAGATGCACAAAATATATGAGACCTGCAAAACAAGGAAAATATTTAGGACATAAAAGTCAGATGCCGAAATAACCTAGCCTCTAGAGAAATCAGGGTTGGGCTTACAGAAACACCTGAACACCCAGTCATCACAAGGTAACTTGCACTTTAAAACTACAAAAATATGTGCATTAACAGAACGCAGAAAGTCTATATTCTTTTAGAAAAGGATTTAATATCCTATTTGATATCAAATGCCTAACTAAGTAGTATGTAACTAGCAAGAAGAGCCACACATTAGCTCGTGAGTGCTCTGTCAGAGCTCTTGTTACATGCTCCATGGTGGAGCAGGGTTACTTCATAACACCAGAGTCCTTCCTGATCTAAGCTAATCAGTGCAGTACTAGGAAGGTGGGAAGTGCACTTGGAAGACGAATAATGTAGTTCAATTGTAAGTGGGGATCAGGGCTACAGACTCAGGCACAGACAAGGCAAAGATTAGTTTGTTCAAAAGAGAAAGAATGCACAAAGCTATTAAAGTACAAATGGTTAAGTGTCTCATTTCATTAATAAACAAAATAAGAAATTAGGCAGAGAATGAATAAAAACAAAACCAAAGTAACAAAAGAAATAGGTGTGAGAGAAGACAATGGCTACCAACACACCACTAACAATGTTTACATTTTAATCCTAAGAATAACAAGGAACATGAGTGACAAACCCTCACCGATAGGAGTCCAGTCACACCCCCTGCCCTGACACCACACTTCCTGCAGTGAAAGACAGGAGAACAGGACAAAGGCAACATAAACACAACAGCAAGTAAGCATGCGTGTGCACATGCACAAGGGAGCCCCCGCGCGCGCACACACAGACACACACACACATCCTCCTTACTGTTTACATCATCTGCACTATATAAAAGACATATTTCTAGTCACAATGACCTATAAAACCTCTATCACTTTACATAACATGAAAACCAGGTAAAGTGTGAACTAGAAAGACATCTTTGATTCCTGTATTAACAAAGTCATATTCATTGGTACCTTTAGTCTATTTCTATGAAAACTATATTTTCATTAATTTTTTCTCCCCCCCCCCCCGCCCCGTGTGTGTGTGTTTGACAGAAAGAGAGGGATTCATGAGCAAGCACATGGTAACCGGTGGTGTGGACAACATCTGAGGACAATTTTGGGAGTCAGCGCTACCTCTACCCGCCCCCCTCTCTCTCATATGGATACAGAGGTCATAAGGTTGGCAGAGCACGTACTATATTAGCTGAGCAATCTCACTGGCCTGTACTATAAGACATTTTAAGAGTAAATTCCAAAACCTTCAATACAGCGTTCACCATAACTGATAATGGTGTGATAAGTGTCTCACAGTGTAACAGGTCCCACACTACCTATTTCATAATTTCCAGGAGGCTTTAAATCTTGTGACATTCAGTGATGGACATGACTGAGTAATATTCCCTAGAGAAATATTTAATTCTCAACTTACTTTTCCATAATGTTCCTAATTACTATTTGTCAAGTGTCATTTTTTGTTTAATTTAGGTCACATCCATTTGGGAATTACCTCTTTGTTAGCATATGTTCCCACGAATCACCCTGTGTTGTTATAAATTAGACCATTCAACGGGTGGGTTTTTCTGGTACTTTGGAACATTTGACGCACTTTCATGTACTACAAAAGAATTATGTTTTAAATAGAGAATGACATCTTGACCACAGCCAAGACACTGTGATGATCCACGGCTTGTCTCTAGCTACACAACCCCAGCACGTTGTCCACTCAACTATGACATCAGAGAGCTAAGCTTGATTTCTTCTTAAGTACAAAATCCATGAACTGTTATTATATGCCATGACTGTTCATTCTGTTGAAAAATTGTTTATAAAACCAGTTTATTAGTCATATCTGGAAAATATGACACACCTGTTACAAAATGTGATTACTTCAAAATGCTAACAAATGTGAAACCAGATTTCCATAATAAATCAGTCCAAATGAATTACACTGTTCATATACTACCAGGAAGCCCTTTCATCCCTATTAAGTTAACAGTTTGTGAATAATGTAAGTAATATTTATTTTAGTTGACAACTGCAACACCAATAACCTGTTAGGACACTTTAATCCATTTCCCAACAGCCTGCAAAAAAATTAACAGATGCTTCCAATCTTGTAAAGAGAGTGATTAGGATTGCTTTGATGATACCAAATGTTCAAAATATGAATATTGTGATTAAATTTGACATTATATATATATATATATAAACAGTGCTTTATATAACCTGGCTAAGTACTAGCAGAAGCTAAAAACTATAAAATACGTCAGCTCTTCTGAAATCACAATCAGTATGTTTTGTTCCAGTTTTCATCTGCTTCACCTGAGAAGCTGACTAATTTACTAAGACTAAGATGGTAAAAGCAACAGGAGCAATGGGAGAGGTTCTCTTATTTAGTTCAATTTTCCGAATATCCACAACAAAGCTGAACATGCAAAATACAGCAGCATTTGTTGGTTTGAATAATAGATATCCAATAGTGAGAGACAGTTAAACAGATAAATAGGAGGAAGAAGAAGAAGAGGAAAAAGATTGGAAATTTTCCATATATATTTCCAAAAGAAAGGCTTAGAGGGTGTGTATACTTTCAAAGATATGACAAAAGCATTTTCTCACCACAACAGTAATATGAATGAGAAAAGAAAGATTAAAATTAAGAACAAGATGATATCTCACTGAAAATACGTAGGAAAAATACACATATATATCATACGTACATAATGTATGCATACACAGATAGCATATACATACATGGCCAATAGGAGTTAAGAGATAAAATCCATATCCCATACCCTTACCAAGAACATGGCTATGACTATGGTCAGTTGAGGAAAGATGGCTCTGTGTAAAGTAAAAAGTACTTTATGATCACTGGAACCATGATGATGCAGTAAAAATAAACCAGGATAACCCAAAGACTACCCAGCCAGCTGTGCTCAAAGCTTGCCTTAAGTCCCAAACTCTGGAACCACAGTTTATGTGTGCATGTGTGTGTGTGTGTGTATATATTACTTTCTATTTATTTCACATGCTTATTATCATGCAAGATTATTATCTGCATAGTAAATATATATTATATATTACATACTATAGATAATAAATAAAGAAGGAATGAAAAAAATTGAGATGAGCAAAGGGGGAAAGAGGAAAGAGAGAAAGAAAAGAATGCAGCCAAGTGAACAGCAGAGCTGAATGGGGATTACAGGTTCCTCCCCACTTGGCAGGATGCTGAGAACTACAAATACCAACTACTGGAACAAAAGTGTACCAGAAACAAACGCCTAAGTCTGTCGTAAACATCAGGGTATAAACACTGGCCAAATGGGAGGGGAGGGTGAAACAGATATGTCTGTATCAAGTTTCTAATCGACTGGAATCACCTCTTTTGATCTTATTATGTATTTCCCCACGCTTAGAAAACATGGAAGATTATTACCTCCACAGAAAATGCTCAAGACTGAATTTCCACCCTTATTAAATGAGAAATATCCTAACTACTCACTGCAAAGATTCAAACAATAAAACACAGACACACTTATATAAGCATTACACCCTTCACTAATTGAAGACTCTACTTCAGATGCAAACTACTGGTTAAAATCATCCACATTTATCCCTCTATCCACTCCTACCACACACAGACCGGAATCTCGGGGATTGTAATAGGATTGTGAACTTAACTAACGAATATTAAGGAGCAATATTTGATTCTGAATTCAGAAATAATACATCGTAACCAACTTTGGGATCATTGTACAGAGGCAAATGTGGGCATTTACACATGATGACTCAGCAGACAGACCAAAACAGATGACATGGAACAACCACTCCATGCTACACACACATCCACACATGAGGTTTGGAACATCCTTTTTCCTTTCATTTGGATCGCTCCCTATAAATGTCTATACTTTCTCTCTAAGCAACACAATAGCTGCCCGTTTTCATTAAAACACTTATATACTAGAAATATCTGGAAAATACCCATGACTCACCATGCAATGCTCTCAAGGAATGATCAACATCAAAGAAATAGTCATTTTACATACTATGTCTGATTGTCATTATGAAATGTTGGCATTGCTCAGAATCTTAACCCTGGCTTTAAAATTCTTTTTATTCAGCATAAAAAAAAATATCATTCACAGTCATAGGATTAAATACATAAACATAAACCAAGCTCAGGTGAGCTGAAGAAACACATGGCATAGACGTTGTCAGCTTTAGTTGAAAGATTTTACAGCAAAGCGCCACAACATGGAAGAGGCAAACAGAAGTCTACTCCAAGAAGTATCCTCAGTTCACACCTTACTCTTTCCACCAGTATTAGATTTAACAAATGGATTTCTCCCCCTTGCAACCATGAATCTCAAGGCTAAAGTTAGATGACTTAAGAATTTTTAAAGGTCCAATTATTTCATTTAGGGCTAACACTACAGCTAAATTAAAGACATGCTAACAAGTTTCCCTTTTGAGCCTCATTAATTAAGAAAGTAATCAGAGTAAGACAGGAGAAAGAAGGGTAGCTCAGTGGCAGCCTCACCTAAATAGCTTTGAGGTACCGCCATTTTTCCTACTAGCAAGGCAAAGGGAAAACTAATCAATTCCAGATTGTGAAATCTGAAATTCTGAAGTGTTTTACATGTAAATACATATTTTAACTACACACATTTCCCTTGATTGCCTGAAGACTGAACTAATCTTATTCAAAGGAAATTTTGATTCACTATAATCAAAAGGTAAAATTAAGACCTGCTTACTTCACAAGTTTTCCTTGGGTGAGCTTGTCAAACATTCCCTGCTGTCTTTAAAGGCCACAATGAAGAATTTTCAATATTTTATTCAAGACAAATCCAACACAGAAATACCTAGTAATTCTACAATTACTTGTGAGACAAAGTTTATAATTTACAATTATTTCTTAAGAGCTTCTTATTTATTATTATATTTTAGGAAGATTTCAATAGATATGAATGAATTTTTAAGGTTCAGACAGTATTTGTAAACAGGTGTGATGATCAATTTGAATCCTATATATTAGGCATATCTAACACTGTGCTTAGTAAACAGCATATATTTAATAAGTCAATTCCTCTCTAGACATACTGAGGCAAGACAAAATTTCACCTCATATTGTCTCTGGAAATGCACAGCTTTGAGGAGAAAGCCTACATGATTTCAATAGACCAGCTTTGAAATGATTTTACATAGAAAACTCTAAGTATCAAAGTGCATATTCAGAATTTTTAATTTAAAATTGTTCATATGATCACCTATGTGGGAAAAATTGCTTTGAAACATTTCATTAGATTATTTATGTATGTATATGTAAAAGAAATGTACCACCATGTACCATAACTCCTGGTGTATTCCACACATTAGTAACTATAAAGAACCAGTGTTAAAATTCTTTAAAATAAAGTTAGTAACCAAGCTATTAAACTTACCTTTTTCTTGGCAACAGAATGTGTTCTCAAGTTTACAAAGCAAATCCCTATTTTCATACTTATTTTCATTTACTTTTATCCAGAAACAGTTCTCAGACATTTCATTTGGTCCGATCTGCAATCAGAGAAGGGCAACTCATAAACAGGTGGACGCTTCACCCACCCTGGCCCACCACGGCACACAGACCACCATCCCAGGGCTTCAGCAGATGTTCATGACGTCGTCTCCCTAAGAAATGTCCCCAAAGTCTGCCCAGTGACAGACTGATCCGGCAGAATATTGATATTGTATTGTAATAAGGAGAAGAAAACAGTTTCCATGATCAAATGCTATATGCATTGAAGATTAATTTCTTTCTTCATAACTGTGATTTTCAGTTATTAGTAAGGTTGGTTTGCATTATGCATCCCGAAGGGAGTTAACATCACATACCATCCCCCACTCCCATTTACACGATCAGGAGAAACTCCTTCAGCACTATTCAGAATATCTATGATGTCTGCAAGCTAATAGCTGCCAACAGGAGGAGGGAACTACAAAAGCTAACATTTTGAATTTTTGAGAAACACTTCATACTTACACTGTTAAAGGCAATAAGGTTTATTTACAAATCAAGCTCCCATAAAATTGTCAACTCGCACCAAATTTATAAATTAGAAATTATTAGACTATAGCAAAGTACTTGACCTCAACACTTCCAACAAAAAATACATACATTAAACATATGTACATATGTGATCTATATATGCCATATCACTTGTTGCCATTACAAGAGTTCCCATTAGAAACTATGTATTAGTAAAAATAAATTGAAGTGTTAATCTAGGAAGAAGTATGTCTACCCCCACTAGTAAGCCTTACCTTTAACCAATTTAATCTTCTCATGCTGATTTCAGGTTTAAATTCTTTCTTCGGTTTCAACCCAAATGGCAGGTTTAATGGAGTAGAGCTTTGCCCACCGAGAAATCCCAAAGGAGGTGGTGGTGGGGGTACTGGGCCACCAAATGGCACTGCCATTCCTGGGAGTGGTGGAGGTGGTGGAGGAGGGGGTGGTGGGGGAGGTGGCACTCCTGCTCCGAGTGCTGGTGAGGCAGGAGGAAAGACTGAAGGGCCAGGTTCACCTTCTGCAGAAGTTTGCAAAGGAATTTTAGTACCAGGTGGCAAGGCACCAAACTGGAGAAGGGAAAAAGAAATAGAAAAATATTAAGAATGTGTACACAAATAGTAAAAGTACTTTTTTTTCAAAATAAGTTATTAAATTTAAAGTGCTAGGACTTAGCAATTGCTTATAAATTTCTATAAACATTTCCTCCAATTTACCCATATAACCATAACTTTCATTCTCAGTTTCCCCATTTTGAAGCACTTACTGATAGAAATGGGCCATTGAGACTGGAAAACTAAACAGTCAGAAGTCTCCAAGTAACACTGGAAGCCTTCTGAGGAAGTAAGTGTATTCAGGGTGTGCGGAGAGCGTAGAGCAGGGGGCAGTCTCTCTACAGACAGTGTTGTACGTTTCACATATACATAATGCATTACCACTGTTACGTTTTCTCAGAATACAAAACTTTACTATATGTCTACTTTCCTATAGATAATAAAATTTCACATGTGATAAGATTCAGGAAAAAGTGTGTGCGTATGTATGTATGTATGTATGTATGTATGTATGTATGTATGTATGTATGAATGAATGTACGTAATTTCCAGCATGAGTATCTTTGCTCCAGTCTTCTCTATGGGATCCAAATGCATGTCAGGGGGAGAGAAGAGAATCTAAATTAACATCATGGATTGTCTCCTGGATACCTTTAGGAGATGTTCTTTTAATTCCATGTGTATGCCAAACTCAAATACATATACAGAATATACTAAAATCAGGTTCCAAGTACCAGTTGTCCCAGTCACCCAGAACATTCCTTTACCCTGACTTCTACACAGAGATGACCATGTCGCTGATGACATACAAGCTCTCTGAGGAATAAGTCTGCACTCTGTTTCTAATCCAAAGATTGCAGTAGCTGCACAGTGACTGAAGAAACGAAATGGGCAAATGAGTAATAAACAAAGACAAGAATGCAAACAAGGGCCACGATCCTGGCGTAAAGGAATATTGAATTTTTGGGGAATGGGGCTTTTGATTGTCAAAAGTCACAAATAAACAAAATAAAATCAGGACTTGCAAAGAATCCACAGCATCTACTCCTCATTTTGTTTGTTACATTCCCATGGAAAAGACAGAGTGGAGGGACTAGATTGGAACTAAGCAGAAAAGTCTGGGCTAATTTTTATAACATGACAATTACTTTTTGTAATTAAAATTACTAACAAACTATGTATATGTATGTGTATATCTATCCATACATCTCAGCATATGCATAAAACAAATATGGCACATAAGTCACAGTGTTGGGAAGAGGGAAAGGAAAATGAAAACAAATGTCGTGGGTAGTTAGAGGAAGACTGTGCACAGCAATCATATTCCTAAAACAAGTTTCTACTCAATGCCCATGGACGAAGGTTGTCACTGTGCAACATTTAAAACAATATAGGGGGTTCCTTTATTTTATTTCAGTCCAAGTTTTTATTTTCAGCCTAAGTTTTCCCTATTTTATAAAAACAAGACAAAAGTCAATGATTTGTCCAAAGATTATATATATATATATTAATCCTGAATTTTCAAGAAAGAATCAAGTGGAAAATTTTTAAATAACATTCTGAAATTTATATTAGCCAAAGGCAGAAAAAGTCACAAATATTTTAGCTATTTCAAGTCAATAATCTATAAAACAGACACACTCATACACATATAAACAAAGCCCTGTTTAATATAAAAAGAGCCTTATCTTAAGCAGACCCTCCATACAAGAAAATAAAAGAAAATAAAAAAGACAAAGAGAATACTATCATTTAATGTCATATTCAGTAACACGGGCCGGCCTCAAATTCTCATCTATTCTCCTGCCTCAGACTCTGAAAACCTAAGACTGTAGGCATATAGTGCCATTCCTGGCTAATAGTTTTCTTGTTTACAAAAACTTTTACTTTTTAGCAATAGACAGAATCTTATAGGGTGTCTTCCAGAAGTTTTAGTCCCAAAGTTAGCGTTGTATATGCAGAAGAAAACAAGAAGGCCAGTCATGTTGGACACAATGCACCTGAGCCATGCCCATATGGCCATAAATTAGCATGAAAGCAATGTCAGATCCTGTGGCTCAGGATCGCGCATGGAGATCTGTAGAGAGAAATGCAGCTCTGATCGTGTAACAAATGCAGATGATGTACTTGACATCTCGTGTCTCATGTGTACAGCGTGCAAGCGAGCTATCAATTCATAATCCAGAGTTTCTCCTTTTTGTCATGTTTAAATCTATTTACTTTTGGAAATTGAAAAATTATCAGAAAATGTTCTTATTCAGCTAGGGGTTATCTTTTCGAGCAAGGAAAGCCATAGGCTGAACGTTTGGAAAAAGTAAGTAGCTAGAGCAATAATTTCCTGCAGTAGGATAAAGATCAGTGACGAATGTAAGAGTAAAGGACTTTCTTAACCTTTATGCTTAATTATTTAGGAAACATGTGACTTTAAACGCACAACCCAAGTGAAGCATAGGGAAGCCAGTTAATTAGGATAGTCATAAAAACTCGAGGAAAATGTGACAAAGAATATCTTTACAGTATAAGCAGCAGCCTAGAGACATACATGGATAATACTGAGAAACATACAAGGAAAACTAAAGTTTATATATTTCGAGACTTTGGCGATCTAACATGACCTTTGTTCCCCTGCTATGACTTCAAAATCAAATCCAATCGAGATGGTATTTTACCTGGGATTTAAAAGCTTGTAACTCTGCTTGAAGCTCATTAATCTTTGCCTCTTTTTTCTGCAATTGAGCCTGGGTTTCTTGATGGTCAGTACACTCTTTTTCAAACTGAAAAGGAATAAAAGAGAGGGAAAGATGGAAATAAAAAGCATTATTCTTCATATAAAAATAGGGTCCTAATGATCTGTCAATAAAACCCTTCTGAATCAGTTTCATAAAAGGAGTGGCATATTCCTGACAAGCCTTTCTCTAAGTCTCTCCAGGTCCCTGAAAAATCATTTATTCAGAAGGGAAGAGACAAAACCTGAAGAGGAAGACCATGACCTTCTATTCCCAACAGAACAAACAGACCCATAGTTATCTACAACCCTGGCATTTTTCTTAAAAGTCCGTAAATATCATGGCGAGTTTGAATAAAGCAACAGAAAGCAAAGCATTGTATTGCCTTCGCTGCCACCCAACACCTGCAGAACCTGATACTGGAAATGTATCCAACGTCCATCAGTATGATTTAAAACTATTCCCTTTTAATAGTTTTAGTGGTTCGTAACTTCAATCCATAAACACATTAACTGTTTGGTTTGTTTTTCTTATAGCTTATCTCCTGTTATCTTACAGAGATTAATGATAAATTAGTTTTTCAAAGTCCCTGGTACAATACCTTCTGGGAGAAAGGCAAATAATAAAATCTGGTGTTCCAATGAGTTTTCTAATTTATATAGCCACTCACCACAGGTTCCTAACTTGCATTCAAATAGTTTCACATTGCCTTCAAGATTCAAAAACCTATCCTGAGGGAGCTGAATTTGAATAGAGCATTGTCTCATAATCAAGAACAAGTATGTGGCACTTCTTCAAAGGAAAAAACACACACACAAAAAGATACAAATTCTTTGTGCCCCAGACTGTGCATGTTGTTCAGCACAACACAGACCACAGTGTAGTATGGACCTTGTTCCTAGGGCTTCTACTGCTGCAACAACACATCATGACCAAAAACCAAGCTGGGAAGTGAAGTATTCAACATATGCTTCCTCAACACTGGGCACCACTGAAGGAAGTTAGGACAGGAACTCAGGGCAGGACCCTGGGGCAGAAGCTGATGCAGAGGCCATCAATGGGAGCATCTTACTGGATTCCTTCTCATAGCTTCCTCAGGCTCCTTTCTTCTAGAAACCAAGACCACCTGCCCAGGGAAGTCACCACTCACCATGGGCTCGGTACTCTCCCAGAGATCACTAATTTCAAAAATGCCTTACAACAGGATTTCATGGAGGCATTTCCTCAACTGAGGCTCCTTCCTCTTTGATGACTCTTGAAAGAAAATTTTAATCCAGCAACACAGTTCTGCCACAGGGCCTATGTGAAGACTGAGGTCCGTATGATCCTGCTGGAATGCAGACCTACCACACACCTTTAATACCTCTGGCTGGAATACGAACAGTTAGTTTTTAAAAGGAAGTAGTCATGTTTGAAAATGACATCAAATTGAAGGGCAGGGAAAGTGACAAATCAGAGAAAGGTTTGACAGAATGAATCAGAGATGGGATATACCCAGCTCTCGTGAAAATAGACAGGAAAAATGGTGGCTTACAAGAGAGAAGCATAGAGAGAGGAAGAGAGGAGGCAGGGTTTTTTTTTTTTTTTTTTTTTTTTTTTCTTATTTTTTTTTAATTAGATGCTCTCTGTATTAACATTTAAAATGTTATCCCCTTTCCCCCTCCCACTCCACTAATCTCCTCAAAGGTGCACTCTCTCCTAATCACCCTCTCTACCCCATTGCTTTGTCATTCCCCTACATTGGGAAAATGTGCTCTCCCTGGACCAAAGGTCTCTTCTCACACTGATGCCAGACACTGGTATCTTCAGCTACATATGCAACTGGAGCCATGGGCCTCTCAATGTGTGCTCAATGGTTGGTGTTTTAGTCCATGGGAGTTGTGGAGGGTTTGGTTGGTTGATAATGTTGTTCTTCCTATGAGGTTGCAACCCTTTTCAGCTCCTTTAGCAGCTTCATTGACATGTTTGCAGCAAACCATCAGACTGAACACGGGACCTCCAATGGAAGGAGGCAATTTTACCATGACAGCTTTACAGAGACAGGCTGCGGTGATGAGAGAATGAGAAGGGGCCAGAAGACTAGAACAGATTTCCAGAGATCGAGACCAAGCAGAGAAGTTCAGTCACAGGCTGAGACAAACAAGATTGAATCAGTCAGCTTAGAAAGGAGATTGGGCCAGAACAGCTGAATTGAACCAGCCAGCCTGAGTTCAGAAAGAACTAGAAAGGGTGAGTTTACTCAGCAAGCCTCCGAGATGACAATTACATCTGGTGAATAAAAATTATCTTTACATACTCTAGCTTGGGTCAAGTTGACACACAAAGTCAGCCAATTCAGCCATTAAGTTTACCTCTATTTTATTTAAATTGAAGCCATTTTATTCCCCCATAAAATTGAAAAGTCACTGAGATTTAAAAAAAAAAAAAAGCACAGTTTCTGTTTTCACAACCTGAGTTATTCAGGTGAAATCACAACAGATTCCAATAATGAATATATTTGTTTTATAATGCTTATCGATTTCTTAAGTATAGAGTAGTTCTGGTTCCCAGAAAGAGGTAAAATTGTGCATAGTCCCATGCGCCCACATCTGCATGGCATCTCAGTTCTTTAGTCTTTGAAGTACAAAAGCATCTTTAGGTTTCATAACTAAAATGCCTTCAGTTAGAAAAGTTACTTTCATTTCTACCTTCCAAGAGAGAAAAATGCATTACAAACTACAAGTTTTGTGCCCAGTATAACTGAATAACAGACAGAGAAAAGTGAAGGAGGAAGGGAGGGGAGGACTACAAAGGCAGGCCAGTGAGTAATGGAACTTGCTGCCAGACCAGACTGTGGTGACTAGTACCTACATAAAGGCTAGAGAGAAATGACGTCCACCAATTGTCCTATGACCTACACATGTGTACCATGGCACATATGGACATGAATAAACGAATGAAAATCTTTGAATGTTTTGAAACAGGCAAATAATAAAAGTATATTCTGTAAAAGAAATAATTTTCTCTAACTAAGCAAGTGAAGGACTTGTACGACAAGAACTTCAAACCTCTAAAGAAGGAAATTGAGGAGGATCTCAGAAAATGGAAAGATCTCCCTTGCTCATGGATTGGAAAGATCAACATCTTAAAAATGGCCATCCTACCAAAAGCAATCTACATATTCAACGCAATCCCCATCAAAATTCCAACACAGTTCTTCATGGAATTGGAAAGATCAATGTGCAATTTCATATGGAACAACAAAAGACCCAGAATAGTGAAATCCATCCTCAACAACAAAAAAAAAAACATCTGCGGGAATCACTATCCCTGACCTCAAGCTATATTACAAGGCAATTGTGCAGAAAACTGCATGGTACTGGTACAGAAATAGGCATGTGGATCAATGGAATACAATAGAAGATCCAGAAATGAGCCCTCACATATATGGTCACCTGATTTTTGACAAAGGAGCAGTAAACATTCAATGGAAAAAAGACAGCCTATTCAACAAATGGTGCTGGTAAAACTGGCACTCAACATGCAAAAGAATGAAAATAGACCCTTTCTTATCTCCTTACACAAAGCTCAAGTGTAAGTGGATCAAAGATCTCCACATTAAACTAGATACACTGAAACTATTAGATGAGAAAGTAGGGAAAACTTTAGAACATATAGGCACAGGAGAAAATTTTCTGAACAAAACACCAACGGCTCAAGCTCTAAGGTCAAAGATTAACAAATGGGACTTAATGAGATTGCAAAGTTTCTGTAAGGTGAAGGACATTGTCAAGAAAACAAAACGGCAGCCAACAGAATGGGAAAAGATCTTTACCAACTCCACATCAGATAGAGGCCTAATATCTAAGGTATACAATGAACTCAAAAAGCTAGACACCAGAGAATCAAATAACCCTTTTAAAAAATGGGGTACAGAACTAAACAAAATGTTCTCAGTTGAGGAATATCGAATGGCTGAGAAATATCTGAGGAAGTGCTCAACATCCTTAGCCATCAGGGAAATGCAAATCAAAACAACCCTGAGATTCCACCTCACACCAGTCAGATTGGCCAAGATCCAAAACTCAGATGACAGCAGATGCTGGCGAGGTTGTGGAGAAAGAGGAACACTTCTCCACTGTTGGTAGGGTTGCAAACTAATACAACCACTCTGGAAATCAGTCTGGAGATACCTCAGAAAATTGGACATAATACTACCTGAAGATCCAGCTATTCCACTTCTGGGCATATACCCCAGAGACACCTTAGTACACACCTAAGATATATGCACCACAATGTTCATAGCAGCCCTATTTATAAAATAGCCAGAAGCTGGAAAGGACCCAGATGTCCTTCAGAAGATGAATGGATACAAAAATTGTGGTACATTTACACAATGGAATACTACTCAGCCACCAGAAACAATGACTTGACCAAATTCTTAAGAAAATGGCTGCATCTAGAGAATATCATCCTGAGTGAGATAACCCAGTCACAAAAGAACAGACATAATATGCAGTCACTGATAGTGGGATGCTAACCCCAGAGGCTTGCACTAACCCAGAAACAACTCACAGACTGTATGAAGTCCAAGAAATAAAGAAAACAAAACAAAACAAAACAATCTTTACACAACAAGAAAACTTTGACTATTTTCATGTTACATTTTGTTTTGCATGTACTTTGTGCTCATTGTAACTATTGGGTTTTCGATGCATACTGTCAAACCTTTAAAAAGATCAAGTACTGACTATTCATATAGATTTATGTAAAAATTATTTTAAAATCTGAAAAAAAGTACTGACAAAAATGTATTGTATAATTTTACGCAAAAAAATGCTTGAAATCTGTACATTTATCTGTTTTGTAAAATAAAGGTGTTAAAAAATAAAAAATAAAGAAAGAAATAAGAAAAATGAAATTGTGCAAATATCCTTCACTTCTCCCAAAACACAGCAGCGTCATCACCAGTACTGTGAAAGCTCCACAAACACATCCTCTATTAGAAACTAACCAAAAAGAAACTAAGGCCAAGCTCAATGAAGTAACCAATTCAGAAATCAAATCACGGTTATGCTTATGGGTTCAACTGCTTCCCTGTGAATTTGTTTTTGCAAATATTAACTACAGACACATGGGTTTGATCGAGACATTCTCAGGATGCAGAGGGGGAACTTTAATACTCGGTGTAATCCTCCAGCCCACCCGCCTTGTTCCTTTTCCTCTAGCAAGAACATTCTTCTATCTTCTCCCTAACTCCTCCTAGGTTCCACACAAGAGAAAACACACAATACACACTTTTTATTTCTTGTCTTATTCCCCAAAGCAAGTGTGGGGTATTCCTAAGTCACTGTAACAGCCCCTCTGGACTCTGGCTCTTCTTCTATTCCAATATCCCTTTAATAGCTGAGATTTTATTTCTAAATTAGTTTTTCCAGCATACTTTTTTATTTAGCTTTTCTAGTCAACTGAACATCATATGCTTTGTAATCCATAGTGTGAAAAAATTCGTATACTGCAAAAAAAATGATCAGCTACCAAATTCCAAACCAAAGGACCTTTTCACAGCCTCAGGCTCACCATTTCAGAGCTATGCTCCCTTAATATCGTGATCAGTGCCTAATTTTAAAATGTAAATATAAACAACTAAATACTAAGTTAATAACCTGGAATATCCTCAATATCTTAGGAAATAATCCCAAGAGCAAACAAATAGTGTTAATTGAAATTAAAAATCTTGTACATAGTAATGAAAATAATCAGCTAAGTAAAGAAACAAAATATAGAATGTGAGAAAACCTTTACATGTCCAGCAAGAGTATAATGTCAAGAATCTATCAGCAAGTTCAAAAGTTAAAGACCAACATCAAATTTTCTAATTAACAAGTGGAAGAAAGCAATGAACAGACATATCTGCAAAGCAGAAATACAAAGGTCAAATAAATATTTCAAAATGGATTTAATATACTTAGCAAGCAATAAAATGCAAAATCAACCTGCTCTGAGATTATATTTAACTCCTGGTAAAATGGTTACTGACGATAACAACAATAAACCAATCAGTTCTGGCGTGTATGGAGGGCCAGAGAAGTCCTGGAATACTGCTGGGGGTGGGGAAAGCAGGGCAAATACTGGAAATCCACAGAGCACATTCTCAAACAACTAAAAACCTGGCCAGAAAGATGGCTAAGCAGGGAAGGTATACGCTTCTAGCCCTGGTAATCTTAGGTGAATCCATAAAAACTGCATAGTATAAGGAAAAAAACTGATTCTCAAAATGGTATATACCTCTGTCTGTCCCTGTGGATAGAAAAGTTGAAGAGCCAGTGAAATGGTGTTTTCCAGATACAAGGTAGTTGCTCAAACTCACAGAGGTTGTGGGCAACATGGCAAGACTTTGACAGCTAAACAAAATCCCAGAATGGATGGAATCTGTGGGCACAAAGTCTCACTCCTTAGCAGAGGAGCTGCTGACAACTGTGATCTACTAAGGGAGTGAGAGTCACTTTTTTTTAAGCACCTGTTAGGTCAACCAAGATCCTGGAAAAGCTACCACAGCCACGAGAACTGGGTCAACATGCCCTGGACTCCATGCACAAAACAACAAACAATGAAGACGGGAAGGTGGGTGGATAGGGATGTGGAAACAGATGAGAGACAGGAAGTAGAGTGAAAATGCAGAGTATTGAGTTCATAACCATTAATATTTACAGTTTTCTCAAGTTGAAAGTTTGAAAATGAAGTGCATCTTCAGCCTTGCCAAGCATGTATCTTGTGTATTGTGCTGATTTATTGTTATCGACTTGAAACAAACTAGAGTCTCCATGGAAGATGGAACTGAGAACTGCCCCCATCAGATGGACCTGTGGGCATATCTGTGGAGACATCTTCTTGACTGGTCAGTCTACCTATTTTCCATTACAGAATAAATATGTCACAGTATGCCTACAGTATTTCCCTCAAAACTGTTAGGTTGTGGAGAGAGAGAGCCCAACAGAAGAACATGGTCAGTCTTTCTGGTCAGCAACATCTAACTGTTACTTAAAAGCAAACTAACCACCCTGGATGTATAAAGCCTGCCACCAATAAAAGCAGGAGACTACAAGAAAAGACAATCACATCACTGAGCGATGGAGTCACGGAGAAAAAAGGCCGCACCTCAGATTTTAAAGATGTTGAGGAGGTAATAGAAAAATGCCAGTAAAATTTCAATAAGCCATTAAATGGTGTAAAATGCTGAGAGTTCGGAAGGAAAGCATACTAAGAAAGTAATATGCAAAGTTGGCACTTTGAAAGACTCAACCAGCAGCTGTGTGAATTATTGAATGAAAAAGAAATACTAGGCACAGAAATTAGCTTTTAGTCTACTACAGTTGTCAAAGCAAGGATGAGGTAAAGGCGAGAATACCAGAAAGCAGGAAGGATAGAAATCCAGAAGACCTTGTGAGTTTAGGAAATTTAGACTAAGCAATGGTAGTGCATGCCTTTAATCGCAGCATTCAGGAGGAAGAGGAAAGCGAACTCTAATTTGAACCTGGCCTAATCTAAGGAGCAATTTCCAGGGCAGCCAGAACTACACCAAGAAACTGGATCTCAAAGAAACAAACAAATATTCTGAAAAGAAATGACATTAAAAGAAAAAAATTAGAAATCACTGTATATTTAAGATAAATACAAGTATTTTGTGGTTGTTTTTAGGCTAGAAACCTATGATAATATAGCACAAAAGGTTAAGACTACCAAACACATAAAGGAAATATTTTATCAGAGAGAATTTTTTGATTAAATTAATTATTGGACACAGTCTAGTTATGAAAGAAGAGGTATATTCAGCACACAACTTCAGAGATTCAACGTGCAAAAGACACAGAACAGGAACTATGATGAAGCGACACACAGCTATAGCGCTTAATGGCCAAGGCAGATGACTCATGAAAGCACTGTGTGAAGCAAGCACACCATTAGATGGAGAACCAGCAGAATAGAAGAGGAAAGGAATTGGGCTTGATCCTTATCAAGGACCCTCTGCCTCTCAGGAGAACCCTAAGGAAGCCTAGTGCTGACCTAACTAAATGCTCTCCCAGAATGCCTCTTAACCATGTACATTTGAGTCTAGGGAGAAACATAGTTACACAATATCCAAACTACATGTCAAGCTAGAGGTATCAGTTAGGAATTTAAGACATACATAAATGTACCTGCTTCCTTGGATACTCAGCTTAGATAGTGTACATTGATTCCTGAGTGCTAACAGACATCATTGATTTCATTAACTCTTGCCTAGTTACCGAAAGCCAAGTGAGAACTCTTGTGCGTTCTGCAGGCTGATAACACCAATACACAGGAATTATCAGACTGCCTTATGAATATATTAACATGTAATGCCATTCACCTAAACAACACACAACTTGTAAGCTCACAAAAGTGAAAAACCTTTTCTAACTTACTTTTCACTGCCTTAAATGTATAATTAAATTCAGTAAACATTTATTAAGCTATGAGGCAACTCCTGCCAAATCCAAACATTGAATGACAATATCAATATCATTGATTAAATTTCTCAGCATCCAAACTCCTTTCTCATTTTTACAATGAAAACAAATTTCACTACAGAAAAATATAAGCAAAACTGAACAAGCAAGCAAACATATCAGAATAAGGAGTCTTTCTGACAATATGAATCTTGGAACATAAAATACAGACAGAAAGGATTTACTTGGGCACAACAGAAAAAAATCAAGTAGATTATAATTAGCATAGTCTATAAAATTTATTAAATTGATGTGGTGATACTAAAAACATCAACAATTTTTATTAAAGGGATAAATCCCTATTTCCTCACTTATGAAAGAATCAGGTAAGTTATAAACCTTGTTTGGCATTTTTATAATATTTCCAACCAAGTCACAGTAGCCTTGAGGATAAACCAGTGTCTCTTTGAGCATACCTTAGGAAAACTAGTAGGAAAGTTCTCTTCCCCCCGCCTCCAAAAAAATAGAAAAAATAATCTTGCTGGAGCAATATTATACTAACAAAACTAAACTCAAAAATGTCAAGAAACACAGTTAAAGTTGAGTTTCTGCTTAATTTCATTGCCTGGGGTAAATGTATTAGTGCCTCTGTACAAGAAGGTTGATAATTCAATACACTCTATATACTTTCTGACATCTCTGCTCTTCATTTTTCAAATTTATGCACCTAAATAAAAAAATGTACCTAGGAACTATGATAGCTTCCTGCCTAAAGCAAAGTATTTACAAAGTCCTTACAGAGCTAGCGGAGCAAAGTTTCTACTGATATATACAAGATGGTATGGCACTAGAAATCTTTTATGGAGCCAGAGTATTTTCTGAATACATGTAACGCATACCACTTCTGGCTTTAAAAAGGCAGCTAACCTTGAACAAGGTCTTTTATTTACATGTAAAGCTTGCTATTTAAAAAAAAAATCTATTGAGTACTTTGTATTCAACTCTTGATATTCTCTACACATGGAGAAAACACAAATACAGTCTCTGTTATTCCTGATGTATCTGCCTTTAATACCTGAAACTCTCTGCTACATGGATAAAAAGCACAGGAAGAGACTAAGCTTAAAATACATTTAAGAGAATGGTCACACTGTATCTAACATCTATAAACTATTTTATGAACATCTGGATGTTTAAATAATTAACCATTTCTTTCCTGTACCAAACCAAATCTTCCAGGCAATGACAACACCATGGTCATAGCTGTAACCCTAGTGTGCTGATTGTGTTTGGTCAACTTGACATAAACAAGAGTTGTCAAGAAAAAGAAAACCTCAACTGGGACATAGTCTCCATCAGCTTGCCCCGTGGCTATGTCTATAAGTTGTTTTCTAAACTGATAATTCAGATGGGGGGGCTGTGGTTGTACCAACATTGTTCAGGTGATTCTGGGTTATAAGAAAGCAGACTGAGTTACTACTGAGAAGAAAGCCAATAGGCAGTGTCCCTCCATGGTCTCTACTGCTATTCCTACGTTGAGCTCCTGGATAACTTCCCTCAATGAGGAATTTTAGCATACAAGCCAAATGAGCCCTTATGTCCCTGCATTGGTTTTGGTCAGTATTTCATTACAGCAAGAGAAATCTAAGTAGGACATCTAACATGCACCCAGCCGTCTAGAAGGGTTTATTTAGTTGATTCCAACACTTAGGGCATCAAAAACATCACAGAGATAAAATTCAACCGAAGCTCATAAAACCTGAAGGAAGTTCGATTTGTACTTGTTCATGTGTAATCATCAAGTTTGCAGGAAAGTAGGAATCTCTTCAGGTACTCTTAGGGCCTGCTCCATTAATAATGTATGTCATGAGACAATGCCTAACATAAAGGCTCATAGAGAAATAGCTATATGGTTCAATTATCTGGCAGTATAGTTTCTTCATGCACAAGAGAAGCTAGATCCAAGAATTCAATTCTGAATGACTACTTCAAATGTCAATCATCAAACCAAGAAACTATGTAAGACAAATGTCTAAGTCAGTAAAAAGAAGACAAAACACTATACCAAAGAAAAGCAAAGGTGAGCAGAGCCAGAAAAACTGCTAGGCTGAAGCAACTGAAGCTGGTGGTACTTTTTTCTTTTATTAACAACAAAAGAACAACTGAGACAGTACTTCTGTGCCACACTGGTCATTGGGGAACACACTATGTACATCAGACTATCCCAGAACACCAACATCTGCCTGCCGCTAGGACCACACAAGCACACAAGGCTACCTAAAATATTTTTTAAATTTTTTGATGTTATAATATATACATTATCTCTCCCCTTTCCTCTCTCCAACCATTAATTCATTCACTCATTCAAGAAGTGTTTCTTAGATTGCTTATAAACAAAGAACCAAGAAACTGTCCATGTGTAAAGGGTGAATAAAGAAAAAAAAAAGAGTCCCAGATTTACTCTGGAAGAATAGCTAACACATCATATGCTCATGCTTAAACACATGAAGGCACGGCACCTCTGAGGAAAAGGAAGCGTAGAGGTGGGGCATATTCCCAGTAACAGAGTGTTCTGGCTAGTGCTGCATGGAGCAAGGCTGTCACGCAGCCTCCAGGACAGGAGACCAGAAGCAGTCACAGGCACTCAGTCACCAGCACCTGCAGCAGCCCCAGCAAGCCCGCAGACTAAAGCCATTGCTTACCTTCTTGCGATGTTCTGATGCTTTCTCTTCCCACTCCTCTAGTTTTGCCTGATCGATGCAAACATCTAAAAATTAAAGTAACAAAAATTAAATAGAGATTTTATGAAAACTATTGATGATTCTTATGAAAAAAAATCACAAACAACACAATCAATATTAAGCTAAGTAAAATGGAGGAAATAGCACAATGTCACAAAAGGGCTCCTTAAAGCGTGACACCAAGTATCTCATATTGAACTGTGACCTTCCATCAGGGAAGAGGAGTTGGTTCTGTGGTTCTGCAACACAGGAAAATTTCCATTATCAACATGGATTTGGAAAGAAGAGATGGTATGACCCGGCATCGACCAGGAAAATAAGTTGGAGCGAGAAACAAAGTTAGTGGAAACAAAGCAAATGACAAATATTTCTTTGGCCTACCAGTGTGACCATATATTAAGTCAATGAGAAACCATAGCAAAAGGTATATAATCCATAATGTGGAGCAATAGAGCTCGCATAATAGGTTGACCTATAGAATAATTGACGCATATGCTTTACTGATGAACAATTAGGTGATAGTAAAGATTTAACTTTGGGTTTCCTTCATCTAACACATCTGCTCTCTAGAACTTTGCATTTAGACTAGACTATGCTTTTAAATGCCGCTATGTTCATAGGCACTGGAAATATCGACAGCCAACAATAGTGGACTGTTATTATATACGTCCATCTGTCAAATGCTAGTATGACAAATTATTTGTTTAGTTATCATAATGTACTTTTGTGTTCTTTTTAATAAAAACAATACGCAAACAAGTTTAAGAAAACAATAGTGTGATAGGAGAAAGTAAAACAAAGTATCAGTTCTATTTCATAAGCACAGCTTACAAAATTGCTGCTTTGCACTGTTGTGGGGCTATTTTATTTAAAACTAAATGTTCTAGAATAAAGGCATTTTATGGAATTTTCAATTATAAAATGTTAAAACAAATTCACCCAAGTAGTTCTAATATTTTTACTATTTACAAAATTGAGTACCTCTACAAATGTATGTGTGTGCGTTTTTTGATTGCTGCACAGTGTCCCTTTATTGTTACTATAAAATGCCAACATAGATCATTAGCTCACCTCCTGCATCTCAGCAACTTCCATTTTTAATCTACAAAGAAAGCAAGCACTTTGTTTCTAAATGTCACTAAGCCTTGGGAAATTCCCTACTTCCTGACCTTCCTCCAATCCCCTTGTAGAGATCGTAGGTGCAAAGGTCCGGCATGCTTCACAAACCTTTTCTGATCACTGAGTAGTTTTATTGGGTTGTACCAGCATTTAGTAAATGCTGCGACTTCAGAAGATAATCTGTGGAATAACATACAAATGAAGTTTTGGAAGAGTTCTAAGATCCATGAATGACAGTACTATTAGAGAATCTTTGTCATCTGTGCTAAGTTTGCTCTGGCCAACACTGATCATCAGGAACCCTGCAGTTTGCTGAGCAAAGCACAACTTCCACGTACTGGTGCATCTCTAGAGACAATATTGAAAGAGTCACATCGGTGAATACCCTCCATGACCTTGGCAGGAAGGAAATGATTTAGTATTGAGAAGTTACTAGCAAACCAGCAGTTATACAAGCATTCAAAGTCTCACTTAAATGTTCTAGATTTCTGTTGGTCATTTTCTCTGAAATACACCTTTATTTCGTTTTGACTCTTAATAAGTGTGTACTGGATCCAGGAGGTGGCTCTGGAGTTACAAAAGTTGCAAAGGACTCAAAATGGGAAATGAATGTGTGGTGTATGCACCAGTGTGTATGTAGACAGATCCACTTTCTTATAACTCTCGGTGTAGATCTTTCCTCTGCCAGCTCCAGACAAGCATGAGGGACACAAATATACCTTTGGGAAAAAACAATTGTACATATGAAATAAAATGAAATCATAACCGTGGGCTACACACTTTAAGTTAGCACAGAGAGTTCACTTCATGTGACAGAAAGAGAGCTGGCGAGATGTGTCTAGGAGGAGGTGCAATGAAAGCAACGGACAAGAGTTTGGGTCCATGTAAGCCCAACAATCAGGAGAACAAAGACGGAGAAGAGAACATTGTCTTGACAATGGCCAGATGGCCACAAAATGCAAGTTCAGGTTTCAGCAAGAACCTCAATGCATTTATCCCGGTCCATACCAGTGCATTTACAACACACTCCCTCAAACATATACTCTACACCAACACAGACATGGCCCAAGGGGAAAAAAAAAAGAGAAAAGGCCAGTTCTAGTTATAATTCAAATAATGAAGTCTGTTTTCTCAATGTCATCTGAGATGCACATATCCCGCTGTATAGCACAGGATTTTAAAAGGGCATACATATGAATGAATATTTAACAAATTAATATTAGTCCAAATTCCTCAAATCCTTTGATCCAGTGTACCGAAAGAAAACTATACAATGACTATCACGAGGGCCTGGTGCCAGCATTATGGTATCAGGAGTCACCTACTTTACAAACCATTGTTTGGAATCATCAGTTCTAGATACCAACACGTAAAGGTTTGTATGAAGTTGTTATCAACATAGCTTTGACAATTAAGACTTCATGAGAGAGGATCAAGAGCTCTCAGGAGATTCCAGTCAAACAGAAGAAAACCAGTACCTTAGAAGCTAACCCATGGGAATAAACTCAAGGTAGCTCTACTTAAACAATCAAGAAATACTCACCTACAAACTGACTTAAGTCCAAATCTAGTCTTTTTCTGTATGTGAAGTCGGGGTCCATTCCATCTCTATGCAATACAATCTGTGACACACACTCGTCAATTAATTTGAAGTACTGCTGTCTAAAGCCAAAAAGCAAATATATACCCAATAAATGCACTCAATTAAGGAACAGAATTTTAAATCAAAAGAATACACATGATGTAAGTCTGACTTCAAATTTGAAATTATATTCAGCATAATTCAAGAGTAGCAAGCTCATCTTTCTTATAACATCATGACATATGTTCAGTGATGTGACAGAAAATACACTGTCCACTGAGATAATTGTCTTATAAAATATCAGACATTTAAAAAAAAGATACTATTAAGAAGTAAGAGGTGCTTAAAGCCACCCTCAGAGCACAGCTACTAAATGGCTACCAGGAATTCATCTTATTAGTGTAAACAAGCCATCAAAAGTCTTCTCTAAGAGTTTCTACTGGAGCTTCTTAATATCATGTTGTGGAAAAAAATTCAGAATTGATAACTCTATAGGATATGAAACCAAATTAATATATCTTATACAAGGAAGACTAGAAAATTTAATATAATGTCAATGTACAAAGATCAAAGTTTAACTAAAAGCTTCAAAAAAAATGTATGTGTTCTCTATACAATTCAATACATTTGGAAAACAGATGCAGTGACGCAAAGCCAAACAATAGACAGAGCTAGAAAATATACTGGAAGGGGGGTGGAGGGGAGCTGGAAGCAGCTGTAGAGGTCAAGAATGCCACAAGAAGACCTACAGACTCAACTAATCTAGACTCATGGAGGCTCAAGGAGACTGAACCACCAACCAAATAGCAAACATGGGCTGGACCTAGGCCCTCTGAACAGATGTACCAGATGTGAGGCACATTCCTCATGTGAGTCCTCTATTAGAGTAGAAGCAGTCTCTGCCTCTGTTGCCTGCCTTTTGATCCATTTAACATAGCTGTACTGCTTTATATGGTCTCAGTGGGATAGGATGTCCTCAGTCCTGCTGTCTTGGTTACCAACCTACCCTGGTATATCATGGGGGACCTCCCCTTCCCTGAGGAAAAGAGGATGGAGGACTGTGGGGCAGGGACAGGGAGGAGAGGAAGGAGAGAGGCTGTGTTCAGGCTATAAACTGAATAAACAAATTAATGAAAAAAATTCAATCTATCTGCATTCCTAACAACTTAGGAATATCTCCTTAACTTAAGGCAATGTGAAGAAAATAAAAAATAATAATAATAAATAAATTTTGTGTACAAAGGCAATTCGAGCAGCAGGGTGGTTTATAATAAGGAACCCTACATCCCCCATCACTTGTGAATTGATTTCCTTTCTCAGTGATTTACAAGCAGCTTTTTATTTTTTCTCCAAATCATATTCTTCATATGTGATGGGCCTTCCAGCCATTTCAGCTTTCTTCCCAATGAACCATATATTAGTACTACTATCTGTGTACTAAAAACTTACACCTAATGAACCATTTATAATGCTGAGTAAAACTGCTTCAGCTGAACATAATAACAATAAGCCTGAATTCATGGGAACTCAAGCATCATTAACCGACCAGAAGTTGATAGAACCAGTCATGTGATGATCAAAAATTGCAGGAAGCTTCTTTATACAGATGTTTCATGTCATTTTTACATAAATTTAGAGTAGGTACACAACACTGTTATTAACAGGCTACCTATTATTTTTAATTTAATCAGGAAGTCAGTTAGGTAGCATTTATTAGTGCTTTAATATTTAGTCTCCTTTTTTTAAACAAAGTTCCAAAAAATGGTACATTAAACAACAAAACGGGTTGCTGGTCAAATGGAGAATATTTGCAAGAATTACAATTTTAATAAAAAACTTGATGCATGAAATACATCAACTATAGAGAATGTAAAGTTTCCTTTTCAGTTTTCTTCTGTATTGTAAGATGTAGTAAATAACACTGAGTTAAATCCTGATACCACCAATCGGTGTGCTGTATAAAGAAGGTTATCCTATAAATCCTATATGAGTTACCTATGGGAAGACTGACTATCCCCTAACATCTACAAATAAAATTTCTGCAAAGCTAATTGGTGACATATGATTTTATACTTGAAGACTTCATATTGGAAACTCATAACTGACAAAACTGAAAACTGATATGAAGACCATTTGCTAGACATTGTGTCAAGAATTCATCTCCAATTTTCCTTATATAACCTCATTTAATCATTATAGTAGAGTGTCTTAGGTACTCACATCTACCTAGGACCATATTATGTTCTATGTGAAGTAAACAAAGAACAATTTGCCAAGCTCAGACAGCCAAGATAAAATCAAGGTTGAAAAGGCATTTGTATGATTTTTCCTATAAATTAAAAATATTAAACATGCAAATATTAATATGATAGATTCAGACAATTTAAACTCTACTAAGAGCAATTGTTAATACTCTGTCTACAACTTATAAAAACCTATCAGTTTGATTCCTGGTGATTAAGAAACAACCAAAAATACTACACACAATACTAAATTAATAAGCTGTCAGGTTTTCAGCTTTTTTATTTATTATAGATTATAATTACATAATTTCTCCCTTCCTTTTCATCTGTCCAAACCCTCTAATATAGCCCCTCTATATCTCATTAAATTATATGGCCTTTAATTAATTTTACATGAATGTATATGTGTGTGTATATATGCATGTATGTATGTATATACATATATATACATATATAATGTATGTGTGTATGTGTGTGTGTGTGCACAGAAATACATAGAGACAAATATACAGACAGACCCACAAGCAGACTTCTAAATACAACCTGATCAGTCTGCATGTTACCAACATGTAACCCACTGGGTCTACAAAACACACCCCTACATAAGGTTCAGGGATCATTGTGGAAGATAGGGCTGAAAGGCTTTAAGAGCCAGAGGATCAGGTGAACATCACAAGTAATAGTTTTAAAAGTTAACCATTAGAATATGACTTCCCTTACCTTATAAAACGATCATTTCGAATGAGCAGAAGATGCTGAAGAATAGAAACAAAATGCCCCTCTGCTCTAGTTTCCTTAACTGTGTCCCATACCATGTTGTAAACATCAGATGCTTCAGTGAGCTGATTAAGGACCATATGAATGTGTTCAAACACTATACCAAACAGCTAATATAACATAGTGTCTGCTTTATGAAGGCTTGGAAGACTTATGTCCAAACAACTGTCTAGGAATGGTTGCTTTTAAAGGACTATCTAGGAATTGGGCGTAGAGGCACTAGAGATGGCCATTGACATGAATTTTTTTTACCCCTCACAGTCAACTGTACTAGAAAATACAGTGGGCACACAGCCACAGTTGGTTCTAAGGATGTCCTGAGCAGCAAAGCAAGTGCATCAATTAGAAGCCATAGTGGAAAACAGGATTGTGGTGTATCTCAGAAACAGTCCAGATACTTGACTGTTTACATGAGGCTTCCAAGGTGTTGCATCCATTGTGAAGAAAGGAGGCCAATAGTTGGAGTTTATCCCAAATCCAGTGCTACAAAGAAGAAAGACAGCCATTTGGGCAACAGATTGTACACATAATGTAACAATCCAGTCTAAGGGAATCATTGAACTAAGCATCATCCCTTTCCACAAATACACAGACAAAACAAACTTAAGCTACTAAAATAGTGACACTTTTATAATACATACATATTTAATTTCATGTTTTTATAGAATGACTCAAATGTTTCATGGGGTAAAGTTCATTACTATATATGAAAGAGTCATTTGCATATCTATTGATTAGGACTCAGAGCAAAAGGATATTCAAGTTCAGCTCTAATGTCTTCAAGGCGATGGAAGAACTCGCTCAAATCTTCTTCTTTGTGCTCATCAAAGACTTTAAGTTGTATATCCAGGCCATCATTCTTAATACCCTTTAAGATCTATAGAGATTACAGAAAATTTAGATGGATTACGTTTTCAGTATGGGTAAATTGTCAATAACAAAAATAAACCAACCATTCTAGCCTTACATGCAGAATTCAAACACTTAAAGTGTTAATACTTAAATCTTATCTATATTTCAAAACTAGATTTTTATACTCAAGTCTTTTCCTGCAGATAAATTATTCTTGAGAGTAATTTATCTAAATTTCCCCCACTCAAGTACACTTCTAATTTAAATATTAATGAGGAGACTGCAGGGCACTTACTGGCAATATCTCTTTCAATCCACAACGCATAAATTCATTTCTGAGGTGAAGCCTGAAGTCCAAATCATCAGGAGATGTAACAAGGGCATTTATGAGCTGCATACAAGCTACCTACAACAGATCACACAGGAGACAAAGAGGGCTTACAGCACTGAAAACAAAAGGAACGAGAGGAAGGAAATGAAGCTTCATTCCAATAATTATCAAATATCTCACAGGAAAGCCTAACTAGATAAATAACTAAAATATTATATATATAAAACCATGTATGCAAATATAAAACAAAAATTTATAGTTTCAACTAAATTCTCATTTATTTGCAGAATGATATGCAGAAAACCAATTTTCTCTTCACATAAATTTCGTGTATAGCTGAAATTCTTGTCTGATACCATTCTAAGCACATATATACAAAGACTGCTATGAGTGAGTTAGGAGAATATGTTATAATTATAATATAATTATATATTATATATAATTATATTATATATAATATAAGAAAATATTAGAAATATATATATAGAAATATAAAAATATAAGAAATATAAGAAAGAGAGGAAAGAAAAAGTCTCTCTCTGGAGAAGTATTCTTTGTTGTTGATAATGTTATTTTTTCATGTCTACACTCTACCCCAAGTCTAGCAACAACTACTGGACTACTGATCAATATGTTTGACCTCATGCTGTTCCCCAAATTGTCTTTTCTCCATCCCTTAAGGCAAGGTTTATGTGAATTTAAAATGCTGGTTTTGGATTAAGACACCAACAGGGGTCTCAGTTCCTGCTGGTTGAAAAACATAGTAGTAACTTTTATATTTGATATCTAAACATTAAAATCTGACCAACATGCCTCGACTGTCAAAGTAAAAATTTTTCTAAAGTGGAGATGGGAAATATAGCAGAAAAGCAGAAAAAGAAAAACACATTTAAAGAAAATAAAAAACATTAAACAGTCAACCTTTCTGGAACATATTCACTCAGCTGTGACCAGTTCATGTCAAAAAGTCAGGTTGAAAATTTTTTTCCCACTCCCTTGCCTTTCCATACTTGGTACACACAACACTTTCCTTCTAAGCCATAGAATGTAATTTTCAAAACCCTAAACAAAGAGGGAGCAAGGGGAGAGAAGATATAGGAGATTTGCTAATGTTTCTATACTTGTCTATATTCAAAAAAGCTACATCAGTCTCATTTACTAAGATTGTAGAAAAATTAAAACTATAAGAAAATAGCAAAAGTACACAAAATTAGTAGAAAATAATGCCTAAGCAGAACACAGAGTGTTAATAGTAGCATGAAACTTAAAAGTACAAATGCATAGAATGACCCAAATCATTTCTGGGAAGGATTCATAAAAGTAACTTGCCTTAGAAGAAAAAGTTGATAGTTAAAGTTTATACTAAATCTATAAAATCTTTTTCCAATTCTAATAATTACTTCGTGGCTTCCAATTATACTTCAATTAATCTAAATCGTACAACGCATCTGTAAATATAAATCTGTACCGAATAATATTGATTTTTATGTTAAAGAGGAACAACTCAATAACCAAAGGAAAGACCAAAGAGTTCCTTCAGGATACAGAGTTTTGGCATTGTGCCCACACAACCACACAGTACTGTAACACAGCATAATTTCATAATTGGTTAGCTGTTAGCTGTGGTTGTTGGTCCAGAATCTATACTGTGGTGATTTAAAGGAGAATGTTTCCTGTGTTTGAAGACCTGATCATGGAACTATTTAGGAAGGATTAGCCTTGTCAGAGGAACTGTGTTACCAAGAGTGAGATGTGGGGTTTCAAACGTCTCCCTGCCCTATATCTGCTGCCTACAGATCAGGATGTAACTTTCTCAGCTACTACTCCAATGCTATGCATGATTGACACCATGTTCCCTGGTCTTGATGAATATGGACAAACCTCTTGAAACTGTAAGCAAGCCCTTGATTAAATGCTTTCTTCTAAAAGTTGTTACGGTCATGGTGCTGCGTCACAGCAGTAAAAGAATAACTAAAATATCAACCATGTGAGTAGGCCTAGAAACATTGAAAACGTCTCAGGAACTACAAAAGCACACAGGAGAAGTTGTATGCTCAAATATAGATAAAACCACACCATGTGTTGTAAGGCAAAGTTTACTACATGGGAAGAAAGGAACTAGTATTAAGTGGGAGCAAACTCTACTTAATAGAGACACCAATTCCTAAGTCAAAAGGAAGATCCCTGAAATCCTTAACTTCATTAAAAGCTAGTGATCAAATTAGTCGTGTCACTCACTCACTTAGGATAGTAACAAAAATTCAAGTGATAAAAGGCATTCTTCATTAAGATGGATTTACCCATGTCTGCCTCATATTCAGAAGATGTAAAATACGATTCCCATCAACTCTGATTAAGCTACAGAAATTGTTTTCAAAGGCATGACAAAAGCACTTTCCACCAGAGCTTAAAGGTGAGAAAACAAGTGACTAACCTGCTTGTAAAAGCATCCTAATTTGAATAAGGGGTCTATCGTTATGTATCAAACTACGGGTTTCCTACACATCATTCGTTCATAGCTTCTAACATAACTGATGCATATTCTGCACGAGACACTGTTGTAGATGCTAGATTTAACTATGACAAAAGAGGCAGGAGTTATTTATGTACTCCTATATTAAATAAAATTGGTGTTGGTGTGATGAAATATCATCAAAAGCAACATAGGGGAAGAAAGGATTTATTTAACTTACATATCCAGAGTCATAGTCCACTGAGTGGAGCCATGAAAAGAACTCTAACAGGGCAGAAACCAGCAAACATGAGCTAATGCAGAGACAATGGAGAAGTGAGACAACTAGCTTGCTCCACTTAGTTTCTTATGGAAACCTAGCCCAGACTAAGCTCTGGCCGGCACAAAGGATTGTGGATATAGACAATACTACTAGAAAACGTTTTCTATGAAGTACTAGAAAAAAAGTTCTCTATGCAGTAGTACGTGAAAACCAGTATCTCAGATGGGATCATTTAGAAGAAATAGAGAAAAGAGGACAATAAGAATGGTTTTGATCCGTAGGTCATACAAATCAAAAGCAAGGAAGCACTAGGAAGGGGGAAAGAAATAGGGAGAATCATAGTCTAGAAGAATGGAGTATAATGAAAGTGTCAAAATGGAACTAGAGGACAACAACAAACTTTTCTATAAAAGGACTGAGTGACTTACTGTTCAACTGCCAAACACCTGCGTACTCCTTTATGCCATAAGCAAGAAAAAAAGGCATACGATTCAAATTGACTCCAATATATTCTCTTCGTTACTCCAAAGGCATCATTATACATGAAAAATAGTGTCCTTTTAAGGATTCCTACATAAAGACACTTATCTTCAATTGTTACAGAAAAGACTCAGTCCTAAAGTTTCAAAAGCAAATACTATAAGCTCACTTGATTATTCTCTCCCCAATTATCAAAAACAAAAACAAAACAAACCCTCCTCTTTCAGGAACAAAGGTGTCTTCAACAATACAATTACTACCTGGAGGCTTTAGTGAGGAGGCCATGTTCCCACTCTGGGAGTAAGTACAAAGGACTTGTTCTAGCACAGATGCAGCAGGACACATCACAAGAAAGTGAGGCAAACTGAACTTACATTAGCAAGACAACTACCACGACTGTCATGAGCAAGAGACTAAAGCCCTAACCACAGACAACAAAAGAAATACAATAAACCAGCCAACTCAAAAGTACTGAATACAAAGAATAAAATCCATCAGAAGTAATCTCAAGAATGACACAAACAATAAAGGAACATCATTAAAATTAGAAAGAGGTTGACAGGACAGAGGGACTGGGCCACTGCTGACACAATGGCTTCCTGACTTTGAGTGTGACACAAAGTTTCTCCAAGTACAGACATATGCCACATAAATTCCTTTGGCTAAACAATTTACCACTATCTCTCACTCAGCTCAGCAAACAATATGAGAAAAAACAAAGGACTTATGTATATTTAACCTTTGTCTCCTGAACCTTTGTGCACAAATATGCTCAAATACAACATTCAAGGTACATTGACACGTGTGGATGGTACACAGCCATCCACAAGCCATGTCCAATTCTTCAAAGGCCACCAGAGCAGAGATAAGTATGCTGAAGAAATTCAGAATACAGTCTAATGAGAAGGAAAGTGAGCTGTCTTTAGAAAGGTCAGAGCGAACTCAACATGTTCTTTCTGGATACAAGTAGATGTTCTGGTAAATAAACCTGGGGTTAGACCACACTGTGAAAAGAACATGCCTCAGGAGTTCAAACCAGACTGAAAACAAGTACCGGAAAATAATCAAATGAGAATTAAATTATATCTGTGACTATTCACTATCTAGGTCTGGAAGACACAGTTTCAACTGTTATTCATCTTCCCTACCCTACAGCACAAACCAACCGTCTCTCTGTGAACAAATTCCACATTTGTCAAGTTAAGATGAGTAAATGATGCCTATAGATAAAGAAGTTACCTCCAAGATATAAAAAGCTTTAAAGATTTTTAAATAATATATATGCATTAATTTAGAAACTAAGACTACGCAATGTAGATAAACCTCAAAACAGTAACGTGAATCAAAGTGAAGCTCTATAATCTTATTTATACTCCCAATTGAACGTTCAATAAATGATAGAGATGGTTAGAAAACAAGCCAAAACTTGAAAAATGCAAATTCCCTACCCACAAACTCAGAAAAATAAATGGCAATACTCAGGGCTGGAATTTGCATGAACAGCAAGATGAAACACAAACTTATATTTTAAAAACACTTACTCCCCTTGAGACATCATTAATTTCTGCCATGTCCTCCAGTGAATTCTGTGAAAACTACTAGCAATATACTTTTATACCAGGTAGTAGATAGCTGTAAATAATGGTGCATAAGCCTCTTAAGAGTAGGCTATATGTGCTTCACTTCCTGCAGGTCTGATCAAATTCCAAGATCTGAGTTATTTTAAAAAAGAATAAGTCAATGTCCTCAAGAAGAAGACATACTCTCAGCCACTTTTCAGTGTAAGGCCAATCCTTCAGTCTTTAAAGTGATAGAAGCAGGTAAATAAAAGGATTTATTCATGTTTTGAGTGAGGACACTCAGAAACTAAAGCTACAGAGTCACAACAATGAATCAAAGACACTGCACCTCCCTGAAATGTTTCCCAATCTTTCCCCTCACCCAGACTTGTTCTAACCAAACAATTCTTTTTATTGAGTAACTAATGTAGAGGAAGTTGTCTTGTACCACAAATGCTAAAGTAGTGAGGGCTTCAATGTTTTTGAACTGCATCTACAAAATGAATACAATTAAAAAATTCTAGCAACATTGACAATGAAGGCAAACCAAGAAAAAAGGAGCCATTACTTGGATCAGTAGTTTGTCCTCTATTGCAAGACAATTCCCAGGAGTCATTCTCAATTCCACCAAGTAGAGGCATTGGTATGTTTTATTATACACAACTCTTATCTCAAAGTACCTTAGAGAGCTAAGACAATGTCTTCTTCCAGGTCAAAGGACAAGTAAGGTCCTGATTCAGTGTCCCCTTTTGGCAAGGCTTACAGCTCATTTGAAAAGACTACAGTTCTGTAATCTCAATAGCCATCTCTGAGAGCAATACCTGCCATTCCCATTTATAAAAGGGAACTGCTTAGAGGCTCATGTAAAGCATGTTCCGAGACCCTTGATGTCTACCATACATCAGACTGCACAGCTCTGTGTGTGTGTGTCTACCATCTTTGAGATGGGGAATCACATAGACAAAAAGATACACTGGACTGTATTCACAGATGCTCCAAGAAGATAAAAAACTTGGGCATTGGAAGGCCCCACACAGTGGCGTCTCCATACAACCCTTTTGATTTAAGGCCCCAGGTGAGAGGTCTTAAGGAGAATAAACCTTTCTAAGAGTATGAGATATGTCTTCACAACTAAATATATTAGGTGGAAAGCAAACATTAATTTGATGGCAGATTTTATGTAATCAAAAAAGATGTTGAACTATTTATAGAGCCCTCAGGAAACTCTGGAGAAAGTTTGGCTACCTCAGCTACACTGAGAAGATTCTTAGAAGAAAAAGTGATTCACCAAGTAGATTACATAGTTATCCTTCCTGTAGACAACAAACAATGAAATGCAACTTTTGTCATGATTTAAGCTGAAGTTGCCAATGAGAACACATTAACCAAGGACAGCATTCTGGTCAGCTTCAACTCTCTGTCCAGAATTAATGCAAAAACTCTTTGAGATTTGCGTCCTCAAACACTTTCTGCAAACAGCCCTATACGTATCCTACATAGTAGGAGCTTCACAGGATGGAAAGTAGGGCTCATAGAGCTCATACCGTGCCTACCGCTACGAAGTCTTCTGTGGGCTGAATTCAAGGAATAAAACTTTACGTACACGCATGAGGACTAGAGGTCACATCTCTAGCATCCAGCACCTTATAACCCCAGCTCTAAGGAGGCAGAGATAAGTAACCCCTGAGTAACCTGGCTAGCAGACTAGCCAGAATGAGTGACCTATAGGTTCAGTGAAAGGCCTGCCTTAATAAATAAAGAGGAGAGCATTAGATTTTGGATATAGAATAGATATAGGGCAGGAAAGGAAACAATGTCTAATCTCCACAGATGCAGTTTATCAGATCACAGACAGTGATGGTATTGTCCTTCTGCTGGGAATGGAGAGGCTGCAGGAAGGGAGGGGAGTATTTTATATAGAAGCTTGGAAACTGGACAGTTAATCAACTGTAGAGGCTAGGTTAGAGTCTGTGTCTCTTCTTCTTGGAACTGTTGACTCAAGCAAGACAGCCTATTTGATGAAGCAAGTTGTCTCAGCAAACAGTCCTCTTTGGTTTGCGACCTAATGACAATGATTGAGCAAGCTCAGTTGTATCTCATAGGAATCAAGTTTTTACAACCAAGTTACTCTACCAGAGAGATGAAGAGACTCTATCAAAGTTCAGGCCTCCCCAAGTATGCACCCACATGGAAACAGAGACCCAAACATACATCTGCCTACAAATGCAAACATGCATATTCATAATACACGTATGAAAGAAAAAGAAAGGAACATGTTTCTAAATTTTACTGGGAGATATTGTCTGAGAAAGGCACCCATTAAACTGCCAATCTGACTATGTCAGTCTAAATTCTTAAAATTGCCAGACACAGGTTCAGAATGAAGGGACCACCAGGGCACATCCCTGGGGTTGGAGGAGGGAGTTGCAGCTCTCACCACAGTCTAGAGGACATATCCACAGAAGGCAAATACCCACCAAATATTTTGAGTCTCCCTTTGAATACTTTCCTAAAAACCAGTCAGCCCTGATTAACAAAAACTTTTCAATAGCCTCTCCAACCTAGAATAATCCTTCTGATGCCCCAGCAGAGGACAGATAAAGACAACAAATATCTGTGTGCCAAGAAAAGAACAAGGAAAAGGAGACACTGTGTCATGAATTAGACACTGCTTAGTCTGCAGTGATCCCAGATGTCCACAAAGAAAGATGGGGCCGACATAAATGGACATCACTGTGACAGGCACGACGGTTCTTCCAAGGGAGATATAGCAGGTTTACCTGCCCAAGCATCCCCAAGCATCCCCCAGGACCAGTTTGAGTAGCATCAGAACTAGTTTTTCTACATTGCTGTATACAGGGACATTGCTGTGACCTGACATTTCTTTTCTGTATTACATTGAGCGGTATATTACTTACATAAACTCCCCTGGGGAATTCTAGAAATCCTATAAAGCACTCAGTATAATTTTCTGCATAAATGGTCCAAAATGGATTAGGCTGTTTGCAGCTGAAAGGCTCTTTCTAATCTATTTGAAAAGAGAAACTATTCTACATTTATTTCAACCCTAATGTTTTTACTTTTAATTTATTTCCTAAAAATAAAACTAAGGCCTGAAAGATAATCGTTAGATCATCCTAGGCTTATGGTTGTTGTTTCTTTCCAGACTATATCAAAATGAGAAAAACATGCTTTATTCTATCATAATCATAATCAGAAAAACTATCTTTATTATCAGAATAAAAAATCTAAAATTTCCCTTGAAGACAGATATTATCAGAAATACACATAACAATAAAAGTTCCTCATCATTCTTTATTAAGTCCCAATTTGGAAGCAAACAATTGGTTTCCACTTTATTTAGTAACAAAAAAAGTTTTATTTTTAATTTGGTGATTGGTAATATCACCCACATTAGTACATTTTAATAAATGAAAGTCGCACAGCTAATAGAATGAAGTGGGCACTTAAAATAAGCTTTATGGAAAGGCATAGCTGGATCACTCTAAGATGTGCCTTGTTTGTGTACAATTCAGAAATACTCCAGGGACAAGAGTGTTTTATATTTATAGTATAAGTATATACTTACACTATATTACTATAATATGGTTGATTAGAAAAAGCATACCCAGTAACATCCTCCCAAAAGTAAAATTGCTTTATCCTTTTGTATGAGGATGTGGGTGGTTAGATGGCTTTTTGGAAGATGATACCTTTTAGTCTTAAGCTTGCCAGTTGTTAGGTACTTTATACCTTACATTTAATTCCCAGAGTCCTCCATCATGAAGTAAAATCCTTTGTCAGGCATAGAGGAACACACCCTTAATCCGAGTGCTCCAGAGGCAGAAACAAGCAGATATTAGGCCAGCACAGTCTACAGAGAAATCTCAATAGCCAGGCCTATATAATACATAAATATGTATTTATGGATGGATGGAAGGATGGAAGGATGGAAGGATGGATGGATGGATGGATGGATGGATGGATGGATGGATGGATGGATGGATGGATGGATGGAAGGAAGAATGGATGGATGGATGGATGGATGGATGGATGGATGGATGGATGGATGGATGTACGGACGGATGAACGGACAAATGGGTACACGGGTAGGGAGGGAGAGAGAGGAAGGCACAAAAGCCAGGGCTATAGGGAATTGGCTAAGTGGATAAAGCCTTTACTGAGCATAAGGATCTGAGTTCAGAGTTCCAGACCCACATACAGATGTACACAGTGGCACATCCATCTCTAACCCCAATATTTCTACAACAAGCTGGGAGGGAGGGAGAGAGGGAGGGAGGGAGGGAAGGAAGGAAGGAGGGAGGGAGGGGGAGGACTCCCTAGACACTCATAACCCATCTAGCCTGTCATAGCCATGAACAAGAAACCAGTTCTCAAACAAGGGGAAAGCAAGGACAGGACTGATACTAAAGATATTCTCTGGCTTCCACAGGTGTGCGGTGGTCCAGCCAGGCCTGTGCATTCAATAAGACAGCCCTGTTAGACGGAAATGGGTGTCTGATTGTTTTCTTCAGTGGTTCTCAAGGACAAAGAGACACACTAAGAATTACAGAAGAGATAAGAAGAGAGTGAATGGAAAAGGCGGGACCGGAGGTAGAAGAGAAGAGACAGAAGACAGCAAAAAGATGAAAGAAAAAGGCAAGGGGTCAGGAATCAAAACAAGCAACCGTGGCTGTGAGGTGGGCAGGTCAGTGCAGGGTGCTGGGAAGTCCCACCGTATTATCCCCCTCAGCAAGACAAAGCTGGTTCTGGGACCTGGACCCAAGCAATTGGTGCCCTTTACCCTGAGCTTCAGTCCTGCATAGTGACAAAAGTAATGAACCCAGCAAGAGGGTTTCAAAGGGCCACTCACAGTGCATCATGTGACATAACAGAAAACAATCAGTAATTAAACAGCTCAAATATCATCTGATTTTTCTTGAAATATCATGTATAAAATTTAACTTGACGCTTTTAAGATTCTGATTTTCTACTGCTTCACACTTAGAAACTAACCAACACGAGCCACACTGCATGGATGCCTCTTTTGTAAGGCACCCATGATATTTTAAATATAAAAAACTTCTATATAGCTTGAATCAGACTTCCTTTATATCATTCAGCATACTAGTATCGAACACTGCCGTGGGTTAGATCACTCACAGACCCTTTTAAATTTCTGGGGGGAAAAAAGAATCACAGCTAGAACTTCTTTTAAAGTTTAAAGCTGGCCTTGACACAATGCCAGTACTCCGGAAGTGGAGGCAGAAGAATTGCCATGCTCGGTGCCTATCAGGGCTACATACAAATTTGATCATAATATCTCTTTAAAATATAAGTATTATTGTGCTTGCTACAACTATGAAGAAGTCAACACTTTCAAGAATGATCTCTTACCTTGAGTCTCCTATTACAGATACTCCGAATATAAGTTATAAAATCTACAGTGACTAGTCATAATTCATGCAATTAAAAAATTGCCTTAAATTTTTTAAAAAGAATAAACAGCCACAGACCATAGTGATATGGTTTTAGAAGATTCTGTAAGTTTATAGGTAGAAAGTCAACTAAGGAAAAAATCATGGATATTCACAAATAAATCTATAAGATGTTCTAAGACCACAAACTGGGATCCCATACATTCATTATGTAGAAAACACTAAAGGACATTTGCAGTTATACAATGTTTACATAAAAGTCAATCACAGGACAATTCCAAACAAGACACATGATAAGTCAGTCAGAAGCAGACTTCCAAACAGCAAACCTACTTGCAGTTGCACTGAATTATGCCGAAGGCCTTCCACGATGGAAAAAAATCTGTCAATTTTTCTTTCTTCTCCAGCGGAAGTCAAGGCTTCTAACACTTCTTCAAGGCTATCAGAAAGTTACAGTCTATTAATTAAATAGCAACAATCAAATAACAAAAAGACCAAAACACAATCGGGTTACCCTGTTGGTAATTCAGTGTGACCAGGCAAAGGTGAACACATCAGTGGGAGCACCGTGCACTTCCAATCGCATCCCTCCTCCCTACACTTGCCTTGCAACCTTTCTCCCTGTCTCAGGTTTTCAGCTTCTTCCCTAAGTTCACAGTCGTCTACTTTTACATTTGCTCCTTTCCCCCAGTGGTGTCCACTAGAGGCAGAGCACGGTGTCTTTCTGTTTGGGATAATGCAATAATCTAAGGGTATACTTTAATTGTTTCCGGGCAATACCTTGTGAAAGTGTCCATCAAGCATCTATAAACCACACAGCAAAGACTATTTACAATTTTACCAATATAAACTCATACTAAATTTTTATTTTACTGTTTTATTGATTAAAAACTGTACAATATGATATGGTGTTTCGATGCATGTTGGAACCATGTAATGTTAACTCAAAAAAAGTATATCATCTACCTCCCACATATACCATTCTCTCATGATAAAGCATTTAAAATTCCTTCTATCATTTTAAAAATACGTTATCATTTTCAGGAATATGCTGTATTTTAAAGTATGTAATTGTATGAGGTGGGTATGTTAGTATTCAATATAAATAACAAATCCCGACAGAAAACGACTGAACAACTTGTTCAGTGTAACATCTACTTCTCTGAAGTGTGATGCATGGATCTAAACTCTGTCAGCCTATGAAGCAAAAGGTTCTCAGAAAATATATAATGTCCTTAAATAATGAAACTCTGATGGTTAAAACCCAACAGTAGCAAAATACAATAAATTATTAAATGCAAAATACAGTATTTGTAAAAGACCACTTTCCCTCTTTAAAAATATAAAAATTCATCTTCTGTGGATGTAACTATGCAGCCCTAAATGTTATTTTAATCACTATCACAATCATCCCAAGTCAAGAAACAATAAAAATACAAAGAGTGTTTGCTTAGTGCATCTGAAGCCCTGAGTCTCGTTCCCAGCACTGCAAGTAGGATTGAACAAAATATGCTGCAGCTGGTGATGGTGGTAGTGATGTTGATGATGGTGGAGAAGAAGGAAAAAGAGGAGGAGGAGGAGAAAGGCAGAAGAAAATTGGAGAAGAAAATGGAAAAAATAGGGAAACAGAAGGAAGAATGGAGGACAAAGGAAAAGCAAAGGAGAAAGATATAAAGTCTAAGAGGAAGAAGAGCAACAGAGAGAAAGAAAAGAGTGAGAAGAGGAGAAGAGGAAGGAGGAAGTGAAAGTCGGTCAGATTAGCTGAATGACTGCCATAGGCACACTCGCACGGGAAGCAGGCTCTAGAGTGGTTGGTGTCTAACCAGCCAGCGCCAGCCACACTGAGGCAGTCAGTCCAGTGGGAACTGCTCTGGCAGGATTGCACCAAGGCTGAATCATATGTGAACACATACGTTCCATCAAATGTACTCAGGTAGAAATCACATCCTAACTGTGATCAGGAGCCCTGCTGTCAGAGAGAAGCACATCTCTCAGGAAGAACATTCCGGGAGCTCTGACCCACAGGAAACTCTAAGATTGTTTTGTTTCTGCACATTTCTTGCTTGGCACCCCAGTTCTTCCTCTGTGTAAGCATAAAGCTAACATCCAGTGAGCTGAAGATTCACATGGGATCTATCACTGTACACTGTTGCCAGTATACACCTTGATGAACTCTTCTAGATTTTACCATCTCTATAAATGTCTTAATGAAACAAGACTTAAGACTAGGCCTTTGGAAATAATAGAGCCAGGACTGTCACAATTCTCCAGCAACTGTATGCACTGTCTTTGTTCTTCAGTTGTAGGTTTTTCTCACTTAAAAATTTTTTAAAGACTTACTTATAAATTAGAATCATAATCTTGCTTAAGAAGGTTATTTTATCATTAGGATATATGTTGAATAGTTGATTAGTTGCAACCATAAAAAATGTAACCAAGTGCCTAGAAGATTCAGTGAGTTTTTAGTACTATTACATATTCAACTTGTCAAAAGTCTTACATATGAATTTTCAAAAAGCAATGTATTTGATTTTAGAAAAGGTCAGCGTGACTCACAACCTCACTTAATTGTGTATGAAAAGAATTAGATAAGAAAAGAACCCACTTGTTTATTTTCATCTCCACGTCAAGTTTTTATTAAGGGCTGAGCTTTAAAATGTGATGAGAAAAATCAGTTGTTCATAGAATCTAGTCCCCTAACTAAAAATGTGACTAACAAACTGATTGGAAAATATTACAATTATGCAAATAAGAAACTAAACAAACTACCTGAAAATAAGCCATGTAAACGCCTATACATCACTAGACGCAGTGCCACAGGGAAACTTACATGCTCTCCTCCCCAACGATGCACACTGCAGAGAGAAGCTTCACCACATCTGCCATCATGCTGGGCTGCTTGGGATCCATGGCTTTTGCCAACAAGGAAAGACTCCTCTCGTCACTCATAATTCTCTCTAAGCCATACTGTAAATTCAAAACAGTTGTATGTGAGGGGTTCCAAAGACAGGTCATACATTTCTAAATCTGCATTCACATCTACGAAAGACAGTATGAAAGTCTTATAACACCATAAAAGTTTCCCAACTATTCACTTTATGGTAAGAGCTATGAGGATTTGCCAATTGCAAAGAACCTATGGAGAAAGGAGGAATTCTCGAGACGAGCAAAACAGGCAAATATTAAATAGCTGCTTAGAACAGGAGGCTCTCTGCTCTGAGAAAGTTGGTAAAGGAGCTACAAGCAAACACACAGATCAGCACTGACCAAGACAAAGGGAAGGTTGACAAAAGCATGAATAACTATGTGTCATTTTCATGACATAAACTAGGCAATTTTAGATACAGTTAACACAGTACATTAAATAATTATTATTCTAGCATATAAACAATGTAGAATACTCCATTACTGGAAGATTAAAATCCAGTTGTATTTTATAATTATACCCCATCTGAACTCAGACTAGACACATTTCAATTGTTCAAAAACCCAGTGGCTGCCACAGGACAGTACAGGCATAGGTGGGAACATGGTTTATAAATGCACAAGTTAAAGGACAGTTTGGAAAGAAAATGGGTAGAAACTGGCAGAGGAGAACTGTGCGTAATTAGGATGTCAATACCATTGTAAATAAATAGACACATAATAGTTTATGGAAGGATAAAGTTTTATTTGCTATAGCCACAATATGGCATCCATTTAAAAGATAAGTAGCTAGTTTAAAGGTATATTATTTTAAAGATGTATGTATCTTTGGTCATAACAAAAACTGTATCGGTATAAAAATGTATATTAAAAAAGCAATTAATACTCTGTCATTCAAAAGATCCTTCTATGTAAAATAATTCTCGTGGATCAAATCACTACTGTAAATAAACACAAGAAACTTAATCCCAATTATATACCTATCAATTACAGCTGAAAGTTGGCAATAAATATAAATACAAAGGCAAAAGTATAACATGCTTAAACCCAAATTCTTTTTTATAAAATCATATTTATAACTTTATCTCTTAGCTAAGCATCTGTGTAATAGAAAACACACTAGACAGTGCTGAACGACTGCACTTCCTGGAAAAGACTCCAGTGCACGCGGATGACACAGGAAGTGCCAGCAGAGGAGCCAAAGCCCAGAGATGGCAGTAGGAAAGTTCTCCTTGTCCATACTAAAGGGAGCAAGCTGACAGCAGTGAAACTGGTCAGGAGAGGCCTGCTCTCACAATGTTCCGGGCTGTTTCATAACTAGAAGCTAAGACCTGTAAGAGCTGGCCTACAAACACCTCCATTATGCCTTGGTAGTAAGAGAAAACTGTCAGTAGCATACAAAGCACCATCTGGACCTGACCCAGAAAGTCAAAGATTACCAAGTACCAAGGGCAGGTTTGTCCTAACAAGCCTGTGGGCTGGGTAAAGCTTGTCTCTGGTGCCTGCCTTCCAGAGTCTGGACAAGGTGGCTTCCCCAGACTCAAGACAATCTGAAAAGAGCAAGCCGACTTTCTGCCTTTCCCATCCAACTGTGGAGGAAGGCTGGGACATGAGCACACTCTGACCTCAAGCTTTCATTACCACCCTGTGACAACAAAGGCACGCTCCAATTCTCTCTACAAAAAGAAATGTAAATAAAAATAAATAAGAATAGAGTAAGGTCAGATTACCCCTGTTTTATATTTACTACTAAACAGAGAACTGCTATATATAAAATTATGTATGCAAAGACTTAGAAATAAAGACACCAACTGTGAGAAATAGTTCACTTACCAGAACTAACATCAAAGTGCTTTAATAAAAGTTTTTACAAGTGAGAATGTTATCATCAACTTATGAAGGTCTGAAAAAAAAAGGTATCTTTCCTGAATACCAAGGACCCACTTGGGATAATACAATTGGCGTGTTCTATACCCACAACCAAGGCCAGGTTCTATTTGTGTTCCACAGGAGTCCGATTGTTACCTAACAGGATTCCAGGCTGCTGAGGATGTGAAGTTTAAGTAAGGGAACATAAACACTCTCAGCCCTGCAAAGACACCCACCATCCCTTCTACATGACTATGGAGAATAGCAAAGGCGAGTGGTGAGTGTATCCCCACAGCACAGAGAAGGGGACTGATAGGGAAGACTAACCCCAAGAGTCCCTTTGCTAATGAGCATATGATACAAACCCAAACGACTGAAGAAAGGGAAGTCTTTTTTTATTGCCTCAGTATCTTAAAAAATCCATTTAAAAATATTTTAGCCACATTTAATGTGATAAAAAAAATTCATTTCCTTAGGAAGTCACAGTTGTACATATCAATGACATACTTAATTGTTGATAACAAGTAACTTAAAGATTGTATTTCCAGCAAAGACTTCACAGTGATACTTGGCAAACATGCACATGTATAGCTGATTCAGTGAGGTGTAGGAAAGCTAACTGCAGCCTCCGGCAATTAATCTGACAAACAATTCTGCATGTGGGAATCTAGACATTAAAATATTAATTCCAAGTATTAGCAACAGAATCTTGTGCCCTTGTTAGCCTAAGTGCTACTATCAAATTCAGATGCATTAACAAACTCTAAGCAATAATATCCACTATGATATAACAGATTGAGAAACCATCAAAACCTGACGAAAATCAAGTAGAGCTGTTATTTTGTTACACACTAATTCATTTTAAACATTGGTCTTCTCAAATTCATGGTCACATAGAGTTTTGGTGTGAATGAGGCACACCTGCATTTCCTCTCCTATAAGCATGTCACCAGCAAACTTCTCCTTCAGCTTCCTTGCTTTAAAGGGAGCTCATGCATGCTGGGAAGGATTTTCAAGCCCTCACTCTAAGACAGAATTGTCTTACTCTTCGATTAGAACATACAAATAACCTACTTCATAAAACAAAGCTTAACACTTGAAAAAGCATTAGGGTTGCTGTTCTACCCATCAGGCAGTGTCACTGGGAAAAACAGAGTCCCAGAGTGCCCAGAAAGGAAAGGTAACTCAACATGCAAACACATGTGAGCCAAGGTAAATGTGAGCATGGGTAAATACAGTGTAATTTACCATTACACTGTGGTAAATGTGACGTGTACAAACACACATAAACACAACATAAGCATGTGTTTAAAAAACTTTGAAAACATAACAAAATACTTTCACATAAAACAATAAAAAATTAAAAACACAAACATTTGCTATAATAAAATTAAACAGTAATGACTTAAACATTTATATATTTAACCCCGTGGATGTTTATTTTTAAAGAAAAAGGCAAAAAAAAAAAAAAAAACCCTACACCTTAGAAAAATATATCATTTTCTATTTAGCAGGTATCATACATCATAACACCCACAGGTGACCCATACATAACCTGATGTCCAACAATAAGTGACATACCCGTCATTGCGAGGTGGAGAATCACACTCAGAGCTAAAGGAGCAGCAGGAAATGATGCTGGTATTAGCAATCAGAAAAATGGGGGTGGAATAGGCAGTAAAGGTCTAAACTATTCTGATTCCAACATATGACAGCGTACAGTTAGTGACTGTGTAGTATATGAAGGCTTTGGTCCTGATGATGTTTTGAAAATCAAGAGGGAGAACAGCAGCGGCAGGAGTGTGAACGTGGAGGGAAGGGAGAGAAAGGGGTCATGTTTCAGGAGTGAGCCTGTTCACTGCCGAGTTTCACGTACGATCTGCTGCTCTATAAAACTGGAATAAACTAATATCACCCCATGATCTGCAAACAGAGCCTCAGCGGTGCCGCTCCAGTTCACATGAGGCGCTGCGGTGAAAAGCAGCAGCTTCCTCTGCCTACCTGTGTGTTCATCAGGGCTCTCAGACACTGGATGACTTTGTGCTGAGTCTTCTTCACAGCCTTTTCTTGGCTGCATTAAAATAAAAAAATAACAGCATTTTATTTTAAAATAAAGATTGGACATGAAATGAGCTTAATTGAAAAGTATTAGCAATACTTACATTTGCCCATTAATTAATGTTTCCAAAATGTCCAGTAATAATCCAAGTCCCTCGTGTCCAAAACTTTGAACCCAACTGGAAAAAAAAAAAAAGTAAGTTGTACATTAAGTTCAAACTTAGCAAAAAAAAAAAAAAAAAAAAAAAAAAAAAAAAAAAAAAAAATAAGAAATACTGTATACTTATAACTTTTTTGAATGCCAGTCAGAATCATAACTACAATATAAGCATAACACTGGCTACAACACTGCTGATGCTTCATAAGTCCTGACTGTAGGAGGTAAGGAAGAAGGATGCTGTGGACAGCAGAGGGCCAACAGTCCACTCTGGTACTGAGGCCTGAGCCCAGTATGCTCCTAACTATGCGTCCTCCATGGAAACGCAAACACTTGTACCAAAAACCTGGGAAAACTGGGAAAGAGAGCCTCACTCCATCCATCAGCACAACATTAGGTGAGCCTCATTCTGGTCTACTGCAAAGAGCAAACTCTGGGCAGGAAAGGGACAATGACAGAGAGAGGCCATGACCTGAGAGGAAGCAAAGAGTAAGGGGCAGAAATGTACAACAAAGGGGGACATAAACTGTAAACTGTTAAAACATCCTAAGTTTCAAAACTCAATTTCTTTACAAATTGGAGTGGAAAGTAAATCTTTTTCCTGTATTTCGATCACAACTACTGTGTGGCACCTGACCCATGAATCGGTGGGCAATCATGACATGTAAGGATCTAGGACAGTATGGAAGTAGACGTTATTATTGTTATTGTAGGACTTTATCGTAGACCACATATCATGGTGACTTCAGATGATTTACTTTGAAGCAAATACCACAAGTGGTGTGAAACCCATTCAACAAAGAACAGAACTGTGTCTCCAAAAAAAAAAGAAGAAGAAGAAGAAGAAGAAGAAGAAGAAGAAGAAGAAGAAGAAGAAGAAGAAGTACAGGAAAAGGCAAGAGGATTAGAGGATTTCTGCGTATATTTCCTTCTGTGCTGTTCTCATGTCCTGTATTCCATGTGTACAGTGTATGAAAAGGAAATGCTAAAAATGAAGCTCTCAGGGAACAAGCAAAGGTAAGAACATAAAAACAAGCTTGGGTCACAGCCCAGAAGACACTGCAATGTTCTCAATTCTGATACAAAGTAACATCTCCACTGAAAACAAGCATAAGCAAGACCGATCCCAACTGGAAAAGTAACCACCTGAGCAACTGGACAACACCCACAAGTAACCCTTTCCTTCAGGTCAAGAAATTGTCTGCAAGGCAATTTTAAGCACACTTTGGGGGAAAATTATTTCTCATAAATGTTGTTGGGAACTGTACTGGCTAGTTTTGTGTCAACCTGACACACCTCGAGTTATCACAGGCTGGTAGACCTAGGTTCTACAAGAAAGCAGGCTGAGCAAGCCAGGGGAAGCAAGTCAGTAAGCAGCATCCCTCCATGGCCTCTGCATCAGCTCCTACTTCCTGACCTGCTTGGGTTCCAGTTCTGACCTCCTTTGGTGATGAACAGCATTGTGGAAGTGTAAGCCAAATAAACCCAACTCCCCAACTTGCTTCTTGGTCATGTTTGTGCAGGAATAGAAACCCTAAGACAGGAACCTTGATATCCATATGCAGAGTGAAGCCAGATATTTGACTCTAGTTACAAAAGTTGCCTATAAACCTATGAAAGACTTAGTTGTAAGAGCTATAGCAATAAAGCAACTGGGTTCCAAATAAATAAATAAGTGCTTCTGGACACTGGAACAGCAGGGAAAAAAAAAATGTGACAGGTTCCCAGAGGTTCAGGAAAGAGAAGCAGAAGTAACTAAACATGATCACATCAAACCAAAGGCATCTGTACCAAGGCACAGGAGGCAGCTGGGAGCAAAGACAGTCAACACACCTGGGAAGGCATTAAAGGCAACATCTCACAAGAAACTAATGAAGGATTCCAAAAACTCACCTGCAAAAACAATGCTAACCTCAGAGTAGGAAAACAACCTATATGATAAAATAAAACAGAAAAATAGGCAACAAGAAAACATGATAAGTATAGGTAACAGCCAGGAAAAGAACAAAGCAAACCAAAGTAGTGCCATTCCATAAAGTAATAACTGTTTAGCAAAAACACAAGAGTGAGATCATCTGTCAAGGACTGGGGGTAAAGGGAAGGCTTAAACAACAGCTACTAGGAATGTAAATTAGTGCAGACATTGCAGAAAACAGGCACAGGTCTCTTCACTATTTAATAAATTACAATATGAACAATTAATTATGAAGAATTAATTGCCCTATTAGAAGGATTGAAGATGCCGAAGGGGAGGATGACCCCATAGGAAAACCAGCACTCTCAACTAACCCTGACCCCTGGGAGCATCTGGAGACTGGGCCACCAACCAGGAGCATAGCTGAGCTAGCCTGAGGCCCCCAGCACATATAAAACATAGGACTGCCTCATCTGGCCTTGGTGAGAGAAGGTGTGCCTAATCCTGGAGAGACCTGAGGCCCCAGGGAAGCCTGGTTGCATAGCTGGGTGCATAGCTGCACCCCCTGGAGGAGAGGAGGAAGAGGAATGGAAAGAGGAACCATGGGAGGAGGAACAGGAAGGGCTGATAAGGGTTGGAATGTAAATAAATAAAATAATAAAAGAAAAAGAATTCTATCCAAAGGAAGTACACAGAACATTAATCAGGCATAAAAAAGAAAGTGAAATCTTGGTATTTGCAAGCACTCGGGTAGACCTGGAAATTTTTATAGTAAGTGAAATGGGCCAGGCATAGAATGGTAAGCACTGTGGCATCTCCCTCGTGAGTAGAATCTGGAAAGGCTGATCACATTCAGCCTGAGACACGAGCAGTGGATATCAGAGTACAATAGGGAGACATGGATGAGTACTGACAAGGAGAAACAGTTTCTGGTGTGTCAAAGGATGACTGTAGCTAACAGCTTTGTGCTTCTTTAAAGTCAGAACAAAGTTTTAAATATAGGTTCCCAAGAGAAAGGATAGATGTTCAAGGAGATAGATGTTTAACCTAAATATCACACTGTATATAGGCATTAAGAAACAGTACATAATATACCCCCATTACATGTATAATTTTCCAATATCTATTTGACAATGTAAACTATGCACGTTGTTTAAGACTCATTTTCCACATGTAACACTTTGTGGACACAGCTTCACCATGCATAATATTTGAGAATTCTGATATCATAAGGAGTCAAATGTATTTCTAAACTGCACAAAGTAAATGCACGTTGCATTCACACAGGCCATCTCCTCCTGTCATCCTCATCTCTTCTCTGCCCAATCAAAGCCATGAAATACCTGGCTTCAACAAGGCCAGGAACCAGAAAAAACACTCCCCATCAAAGACTGACGACCATTACTATGGCTGAGATGAGGAAAACAGCTAACTAGACACCACTGCTTTCAAACAAAGATGCCACTTCAAAAGGAAGAGTTCACTTTCCACTATCAGCTACAGACAGATTACCCATGGGCATTTCAAATCTGGCTTTCATGTTTCAGGAAAATAACCTACAGCATCCACTTAGCTGTTTCCCTTGTTGACATCTTATACTGTGTTTATTCTTATTTCACATGCAGTGCAGAAGCTTGAAATCAAACATGTAAACAGTAATTCGTGAGCTTTACTTGACTGGTATTGGGATGCGCAGAGTCTCCCTGCTCGTGACCTCTTGTGTTAGTACTTCCCAAGGGGCCTTCAGTACTTTATTGAAAGTGAATTTTCAACCATCTACATATTCAAAAGCATATCCATAGTGCTGAAGAGAAAACTTAGCTATTAAGAGCAATAACTGCTCTTCCAAAGGTCCCAAGTTCAATTTCTAGCAACTACATGGTGGGTCATAACCATAGGTAATGGGATCCATGCCACCTTCTGGTGTGTTTGAAGAAGGTACACATACTAAAGCTAATATGAGTGATTTGAAATTATTCATACTGTTATCACATTCAATCACTGGTGAATAAAGTTACTATTCACAAAATTACTTTTATTAAAATAGAGAAACGTTAAATGATGTTAATGTAGCAAAAAACAGTAGATTGTACTATATGCTAATGATAATGTTGTGATGCAGAATGGAATTGCGGAAGCAAATTCTTGCAAAGGAGAACATTCTCTGATCTGAGTAATCAGTAATCGAACATAACTATGTGAAGTTTATCAACCTAAACACAACAATTTTAAGTAGAAACACAGAATCCACAGTTCTTAAATCAACAATTTCTGTATATCCTGGCTATGTGTTTTTTAGACTACACAGACATTAAATTTCTTAAGCATTCATACTCCATATAAATTAACTGTCAATGAAACAAAATTTACTAAGCTACCAGGAGAATAAGCAAATCTGAAATCACAACATGTAATCTTTCCATTATGGGAATTAGTTTCTAAGTGATAAGATCAAGATGAGTCAACTGTTAGTGAACACTATTAGATGGAATGTAACAGCATGTTGAGTCTTACAAACTTCTCAAAAAGAAAACCTTGAAGATTCTGAGAAACCACTAAATTCGATTTCCAGTGTGGCTGCACAAGTTTGTACTCCCACCAGCAATGGAAGTGTACTCCTTGCCCTGCATCTCACTATCACGTACTATCTCTTGAGTTTTTTATCTTAGCCATCCAGACCAGGGTAGATAGAATCTCAAAGTTGTCTTGATTTGCATTTCCCTAATGACTCAGAATGTAAACATTTCTTTAAGTGTTTATCAGCCATTCAAGAGATTCCTCTGTTAAGAATTTCATGTTGAGCTCTGTATGCTATTTTTAATTGGGTAACTTGGTTTGTTGTTGTTTAACTTCTTGATTTCTTTATAAATTTTGGATATTAGCCCTTTGCCAGAATGTAGGGTTGGTGAAGATCCTTTCCCAATCTGTAGGCTTCCATTTTGTCCAGTTGACAGTGTCCTTTGACTTGCAAAAGCTTTTCAGTTTCAATGAGGTCCCATTTATCAACTGTTGATCTTAGAACTTGAGCCATTGGTGTTCTGTTCAGGAAGTTCTCATCTGTACCAATGAGTTCACGGCTATTTCTCTCAACTATAAAATATCCTGAGTGAGGTAATCCAATCCCCAAAAAAATATATGTGGTATATAGTCACTTATTTTTCCTGCTTAAGTCTGATATTAACTTTGTGTGTGTGTTCCTTTTTGTTGTTTTTTAATCTTTAATATTTTTTACAGTCCAGTCATTATCTTCCTCCTGTTCTGCCTTCTGACTGTTCCTCATCACATTTCTCCTCCCCCATCTCCAAGAGGATGTCCCCAATCACCATACCTGCCAGGCCTCCCCACTCCCTGGGGCCCCAAGTCTCTCAAGAGTTATGTGCTTCTTCTCTGAAGCCAGACCAGGCCTGGGGCTTGTTTGTTTGTTTTTCCATATGAAACCTTAGATGATGGCCCACAGTTTCTATCCCAGCAGTGGGAAGGTAGACAAAGGCCTACACAGCAATTTCCAGGCCAGCCAGGTTATGGAGTGACTCTATTTCAAAAAGGACAGTTTCCTTTGTGACATTTGCAATATTTGTTCTAACAGGTAGTTCTCCTTAGCACACTCAAGACCACATTACACCCCAATTCTAACTAGTTCAAACAGTCATTATTTAGAGACACAAATAACTAAAGCTTGTGTTCTGGAAGATTAAATGTGGTATTAAGGATGCAGCTGTGTAGTCTTGACAGGGGCTACCTTAAATTCACAGATTTCTATAAAAACAGAAAGTTTCTCATTTGAGAAAAAATAACTGGAAAAATATTAGCAACTTATCTACAAATAATCAATCTTCAAGAAACACATGGGACAGGCCTTGCTCTGGCCTGAAGGCCAAGTACCATCAGACTAAACATACTGCTGTTGGGGATGAATGAGCAACATAGAAAACATGCGTGATCGTGAATGGAAATTACAGAGATCATTATGGCATCTGTACTGTGAGAAAAACGCTTCAACGTAGAAAATGATGCGTGTGGTACACACTAATCTAACCTGCCTCTTAAGATTCTATAACATAAGATAATCAAATTCTCGAGCACCCCAGTAACAACCGTGTAGAACTTGTGAGTAGGGTCTCCATGTGGAAGAAAAGAAAGAGTAGCAAACCTTAGTACAGAGACAGAGGGAGAGGTAATGAGATGCCAATTCTCTAGCATCATAGTCCAAACCACATTTAATATCCAAAAGTACTTTAGGTTCCAAAATCAGTAATTGCCTCCAGGGACACAGGATGATATTAAAAGCAAATAAAATGGTGTCTTCAGACACACCAGAAGAGGGCACTGAATCCCACTACAGATGGTTGTGAGCCACCATGTGGTTGCTGGGAATTGAACTCATGACCTCTGGAAGAGCAGTCAAGTGCTCTTTAACTGCTGACCCATGAGCCAGCAACCAGGCAGCATACAAGAGCTGGTCTGGGGCCCCTAACACATACACGGAAGCAGAGAACTGCCTGGTCTGGTGTCGGTGGGAGAAGGCTTGCCCAACCCTCCAGGGAGTGGGGAAGCCTGGCAGAGACAGAGGGGACATCCTCTTGAAGACTGGGGAAGAAGAATGGGATAAGGAACTGTGGGGGGAGGTATGAGGAGGGGGCCAACAGCTGGACTGTGAATAAATAAAAGTAGTTTTAAAATAAGAACAGAACTCATGTGGGCTGCAGCCATGATGGAAGTAACTGAGATGGAGACAAGTCCAAGTCTGTCCTGCATGGGTATCAGCTCTGGGTTCACCTGTGAGCAGTGCCCGGAAGTTGAGACAGACCCCCAACCCTAAAGACCCTGGAGGCCTTGGCTGATGCACTCAAACTGACGAAAGGAGGTATTAGGGTTTGGTTCCGATATTGGAGGCATGAGACGGAGCTGAAGCAGTTGTCTGAGGCTCACACATCTGAGCTGGAGTCAAGGGAACATGCTTTTCAGTCTCAACTTGTCAGAAGCTATGGGTCAATGTGTGGTCTAAGAGTTAGGTTAGGATACCACCAGTACAAGGTGTGGGAAAGGTACTCCATACCCATGGGTTCTACAAAGCAGAAGCCCCAGTCCTCCCAAAATGACCCTGGACTCCATGAAGAGTCTCACACTCTCTTCTGGGTACACAAGCAGGAACGGTATGTCACAGGATTAATGATCCCCTAGCATATCTACTGTATGCCCTTTTTATTAATGTTTTCCATTAACACAGAGCACGGGGCTATTGGGTTTTATGTCTATTAATAGTATATTAATAATAAACCTAGCTATTCCCAAGGGGGGATAGAGGAGAGAAAGAAGGAAAGCAAATATACTTGCTCACCTCAGTGAACTTGATAAACAGAGGACAACACATTTCAATGTGGTAACACGGAGAAATTCACAAAACCCTCCCACCATCAACCTGGTTTGCTTAAGGTTAGTATTGCCTCTCTTTCTTCTGTGTGTCCTTAGCAAAGGAAGGAAAACATATTCTGAATGAGCAGAGCTCCAACAGTGCTACCAGACCATAAAGTTAATCTCCAGTGTGACTTTTTTAAGACTAGGAACTATTTCTCATTTTGCCTCAACTTGGTTATAAACGAAGGATGCAATAAATGAAGGGCTTTGCTTGTTGTTATTTGAGAATACTCAACTCCAGGTCCCAGGCTGCTCACAACTGTCTTCAACTCCACTCCCAGGAGAATCCAGGTATCTAGCCTCCCTGGACATCTGTACTCACATGTACAGACCTTAATATTTTTAATTAAGAGAAACAAAAGATAAAAATTGAAAAATAAATTAAAATTAAAAAGAAGCCTACAAATGAAACAAAACTATATTTGCTAACTTTATGGAACGAAAGGGTTATGTAGTAAAAAATTAAAGTCACTTAGATGAGGATACAGCCTCCTCTTGCTGTTGTACAGACTGTACCTTTATTTACATATGGGCAAAACAGCACAAGGAGATTGTGTCTTTGCAGCAATGCTGAGCTGGTCCCAGCCCCCATTCTCCAAGCATTGATTCGGCTTTCGGGTCGAGCATGCATCCACACTGAACCAAGAATGATGGATGTGGAGTCACTGTCCTGATTCACAGTTTAGGACTTGCCTCACTGCCACTCCAAGGGTGGTGCTTCCTTATTATTAAGCTTCAAGTGTTCATTAACACAGGCAGCACCATTTTTTAGGGACTCACTATGTGCATGATTCTGCATCAGGTATGAGAAATACAAAAATGAATAAAGTACGTTCTTTGCCCTTGGAGTGATCACAGATTAGTGGCTGAAACAAATGCAGGAACAGTATTTCCAACAGGTAGTAGGCAGTATTACTGTACTACTGGGACAGAGAGACCTACCATAACTGATGTATGTCCTAAGTACATTAGCTGTAAACGGGGTCCCCATGGTGAGCACCACAGAAAGCTCTATCAGAAACAACACAGGTGGGCACTGAGTTGACTGGGCAACTGTATACACCATGGGTAACAACAAGCCACCAAACAACTAGACGTGTGAGAGAGTGTCATGGTTTAGGGCCTCAGAAGATATGGCACGTTTCAGACTGAGTCCAGTCACCCTCCAGCCAAAAGCATTTGCACTGCATAGCACAATGGAGTTTGATGCAGTTTCAGGCTCAGCTACAGAGAGGAAAGCGTGGCCAAGGTCTCTGAGGTGTTCAGTGGGAGGAAGTGGGTAGGGCTATCACTAGGACATGGGTGCAAGGTTTGCAAACAGCATCTGACTAGACTAAGCAATGGGTTGTCTCTTTTTCTTTTCTTTTCTTTTCTTCCTGAGGCAAGATTTCAAAACCACAGGAACATGGGTAATGGGCACTTGGAAGAACAAAAGGCCAACTAGCATGTAACATAACAGTGGTCAGTCATCTTGCCTGCTGCCTTTCAGACATAAAATCTGCTGTCTGAAGGGTTCCTCCAAGAGAAGGAGAAGGGAGCACAGGTGCTCTGCCCATCTGACAGACAGTACGTTCATCCTCCCTGTCTACCTAAAGATATGTGCATCCTAACCACAGAAACTATGAATACACCATAACAAGTAGGCAAAGGGATAAAAGAGACTAAATACTAACCAGATAATTCCTAAATAAAGAGACTCCAGCCTAATCATATGGCTCTTAGAAATTATGATTCAGTAGAATTGGAAGATCAAAGTGAAAGATTCAAAACATGAAACGGAATCAATCAGCCCTTATTTGTCTAAGTGTGGGGTCTCCTGAATTTATCCAGTTTCACAGCTTTCAGTATAAGCATACACATCTTTATTCATTACAATTACAATATTTGAAAAATTATAAATGATCTTTTGTTTTTCCCAAAGTTAACAGCTAACACATAGAAATAAAACTGTTGTATGTGCACCTTATATCCTTCATCCATGATGGAATTATCAATAAAATCTAAGAACACTTGGTAATTTTGAAATTCTCTTTTTAAACAATCTTGCCTTCAGCAAAGAGAGACTTCATTTCTCCATCTGTAAGCAGTGTGCTTTTCCTTTGCTCTGGGTACAACCTGCAGTGTGGTGGTAAGAAAGGCAAGGAGGCCCCTTCTCTCTCTCATCATTAAATAATATTGATGGGAAGGTTATTTTTGAATTCTTTATTTTGTAACACTATGTTATGTGGCTAGATTATCTTGCCTACATCTATGTCAGTGCATAATGTGCATGTCTAGAACCCATGGAGGCATAAAGAGGACACCAAATCCTCTGTAACTAGAATTTCAAATGCCTGTTAGCAAGCGTGTGACTGCTGGAAATCAAATGCAGTCACATTTGACCTGGAGGAGCAGGCAGTGCTCTTACCCATTGAGCCATCTATCTCTCCAGCCCCTTATCAGTAGGACTTTATTTACTATCAACCCGACAAAAGTTAATAAGTGTCGCACTTTCCTAGAGTTGTGACAATAAAAGAAGAAAATCTGGGCATTTTAATAAGAACATATGTACTCGCTTATGCCATGTACATTCTGTTGGTACATTATTAAGTGTTGTTTAGGCTTACTAAAAAGTTGCCTTTTGGGCTGGAGAGATGGCTCAGTAGTTATGAGCACTATCTTTTCTTCCAGAGGTCTTGAGTTCAATTCCTAACAACCACAAAGTGGCTCCCAATCATGTGTAATGGGATCTGATGCCCTCTGCTGATGTATCTGAAGACAGACACGGTGTTTTCTAATAAATAAAAACAAATAATGTGTAAATAAATAATAGTAATAATAAAGTTGCCTCTGGAAGCAACATTGTCAATGTATCATCTCAGACCTCAGTGTTTTTGCTTTAATGAATTATAAAGCCCTTTATTTGAAGATGGGCTGTGCCATACCCACTTCCTGACCCAAGACTCATGTGTACGTATGTCATATCCATAGAATAAGTGAATAATAAACCATTTTAACAAGTGTATGAGGATGGGTCAGACAGAGAATGATACCAAGCATCTAAGCTCTACAAAATCTAAAAGTGTTTCAAGTGATGGAGAGAAGATAGAAGTTCAGCCATGGGAAGCTCATCTGTGCAGAGAAAGCTCAATCGAAAACTCCAAGTGGCTGCCGTGCCTTCCTCAGTGGGAGTGGTTTTCTGCTGGATGCCGTGAACAACCGTTTGATAATGTTACTCTATATTTTACAATTTGTTCTTTTATTTAGAAGCCTCACCTAAGGGACACACTGCTCTTCTGGGGACTCTATGAGTTGGAACTCCAGCTGGCTGCCATAACAGAGCTTCCCTGGTGGCTTCAGCTTGGTGTTCATAAGCCCCCTCTGGTGACATTACCTTCCTGCTGTTACTTTCTCTTTTATTTGACAGCTTCACTGGAGGGGACTCTCTACCAAAAGTACACCTGAGTAGATAAAAGGGACTACACAATCGATTTTTATTGATCCTCTGAACATTCAATTGGATGATGTTTTGCTGTCTCTCAGTTGTTATTTATTATTTTAGCTTGCTATACACTCATTCAAAACTCACCCATTTGAAACCAAAATTATGTCTATCATAAACCATTCTCCACACTCTACCCAAAATTTGTCCCATCAGAGAATATAAGTGCAAGAGTAAGATGTCACCCAAGAGATGGCACCTTCTGGATGCTGTTTCTTAATCCCCACAAGTTAGCATTTCTGCTATTTCTCTTCCCTGCTCTCCATACCAGGATTCTGTGTCTCTGCTCTAGTGAGGACAGAGTCAGAATCAAGCTCTGTCTTAGTAGCTTCCCCAATACTGGGATAAAACATTCTGACCAAAGCAACTTGGAAAAGGAAAAGGATTATTTGGCTCATGCTTTTTGATCATAATCATTCATTATGGAAAACCAAGACAAGAACTCAATGAAGAAATCTGGAGGCCAACCAGCTTGCTCCTGTGGTTTGCAAGGCTTGCTGTTTCATACAGCCCAGGTCCAACTGCCCACAGCAGGCCGGGCCCTTCCCACATCAAACATTAATCAAGAAACTGTGCCACATGCTTGTCTATAAGCCAATCTGATGGAGGGCAATTCCTCAACTGCCAGTTCCTCTTCCCTGACACCTCTAGCTCCATCATACTCCCACATGAGTTCTATCACCTTTTCTAAATAAGTGAGAAGTGACTATGTCAGCACATATTCAAGTTGTCACTACATCCTCCGTCCACCTTTTCCTCAGATTTTCAACTTATTTTTCTAATCAACAATTGCTAGATTTTGCCCAGTGGTTGTTTGGGAATAATCCATTTAATTATAGAACTCTTCTGCTTTGGCTTAAGATACAGTTCATTAACTAAGAACCTTTTTAGAAGAATATTGATCTAAAGTGTATTCAGTATACCTCACATTTTCAATGTTGCATAGCCTTCATCTGGTGTAACTATCTGGTTAATAACATAATGAAATAAACTAAAATATTTCTTAATGGTCTACTTCCTTAAAGAGACTTACAGATTTGGTAATAATTCTTCATTAAATGTGTGATACATTCTCAAGAGAAATCATCTGTACCTGAACATTGTTGTGGATACATTTTAATTAGGAATTTCATTGACTCAGTATTTATAGAACGATCTAAATTTTCTACTTTTTACATTCTATAGCAGGCTAAGTAATAGTCTAATACTTTTCAAAAAAAGTATCCAATTTATACAACTTAGGTACTTAAAGGATTTACAATTGTAGTAATCTATTGTGTTACTCTACCAAAATGGCTGATGCTGGAGGACCTCATACAGAAATAGCATATTTAATTCATAGAAGATAGAACATCCTACTTTGGACAGCCTCATGTGTTCAAGCTCTGGTAGAAACCACAACAGATGTTATCTCATAAGACATACCTAAGGAGAAGACAACTCAGGGAGATGGAAAACTATTAAAAATTACACACACACACACACACACACACACACACACACACACACTCCATATTATTCCAGCTATAAGTTAATCATTTGCAACAAACCACTCTTTGTTTCAATGATTGCCTTTACTCTTTCTGTCTTCAATTTAATTTACATTTTTATCTTAATTATTTCATCCCTTTACTTGTTTTAGCAGCTTCTTTTCTTGGCTTGTGTCCCCTTTCTTTCTTTTTGCTGCCCACGGGAAATCATAAAGCATTGATGTTTACTTGAGTTTTTTCCTTTCTTACTCTGGTGCTACACTTTACCTTCTCGGTACTTCTTCAGCTGTATGGCACATTTTGAAATGCCCTCTGTATAATAAGTAAAATTTACATTTTTTTACCCCAGGAACTATTTTATGAATAGAGATGGTTCTATAAAGCATAATTGTTTATGTGGGCTGTTTTACAAGTATATAGTAATCTTTCTAAATGTATATTACTGAGTCCCAGATCTTTTGTAGTTTTTTAAAAATATTTATTTATTTTGTATAAGCACGTTGTAGCTTTCTTCAGACATACCAGAAGAGGGCATCAGATCCCACTACAAATAGTTGTGAGCCACCATGTTGTTGCTGGGAATTGAACTCATGACCTCTGGAAGAGCAGTCAGTGTTCTTAACCACTGAACCATCTGTCCAGTTTGTAGTGTTTTTAAATAAGATTTACTTTACGTTATGGGCTATGGCTTATCTTGATCTACGCTTCATGGCCATATCATAAAAACTGGTTCTTTTATTCTTTGTTTGGCAGCGCTGACATATGTTTTATGTTGTCACTAAGGTGCTGAGTTCTGCCTGTTAGTTAGCTTGCAGACCCCATCCAGTGGGAACATAAGATAGCATCTGACCCCACTGTAAGGTATCCACTACCTGCCTAGCACTGCTGTGGAGAGCTCTCATGACCAAAATGCTTGGAAGCACATAGAGTGTGGGGGGTGCTGTCAGTCCTCACATTTTCTAGGCATGAGTTCTAGCTTCTTGCTTTTGTTTCTGGTACTCACCCACCTGTACCTCAGTGTGGGTTTAAGCACAGGCACACTCCTGTTACTTCCCAAAGCTCTGGTAAAACTGCAGTTAAAAGCAGCTGACCCCGAGTCAGCATCCTCCTTTGTGACTCTACACTATCTAAGCTAGCCCGGGCCGTGTCCTTCAGAACTGTAGAAGGCTATAGACAGGCCTGGTTGTTCTGGTTAATTACCTATTGCAAATAAGATCACTTCATCCCTTGTCACATAGGACTTTGCTTCAGTGAAAAGACTAAAGCTAAGCTCGGAGTAGTGACTTAACTTGGCATTTTCCCACCATAGATACTCATCCCTTTACCTCCCCACCCCATAATATTCTGAGGACTTTTAACCATCAACAAGCAGACTAATCTAGCACCTGTCCACCTGTTAGCTTTAACTCTCCCCAGCAATCCCTTTCCTATGCACCTTTAACTACACAGAGATTTCACATACATTTCCCTACACGGCGTGCCCTGGACCTGCTGAGTCCCTTATTTCCGTGCTCTCACCAGTGACCACCTGAGTGGTGGGTACAGCTTCACTACCGTCTTCTCCAAACACTGTACACTTCATACATCTGGGAGCTTTCACCACTGGCTCACTGTACAAGCTGCTGCCTTGAGCAAGTATAAGGAACGCTCTCGTGCACATCTGTGTGCTCGAAGTTCACCTGCTGCCATCCTGGAATAACATGCTACTTCTTATTCTCCATCGACCACCTCCACAGACCACCCACGCAGTCTGGTCTGCAGAGCCCAGTGATGCACCCATTGCACAGGAAATGCTCCCTCTAGCTTCTCTCCTTTCTGCTTTCAGGACTTTTCACACCTACTACAATGTTTCATAATTGCCTTAAAGGCACACATTGGATAATTCTAGGATTCTGGTGTCTATTGATGTTTTTTTCTTCACCCCATCTGGATTGTTCTGGTATGTTTGGTTATGTTAAAACATGGAGACTTCGGGTATAAGACATGGGATCTTGGTTAAGTTTCTCATTTGAGCTGATTTTATTACAGTGCCACTGGGAGAGAAGGCATGTCAGCTGTTGTATAGGAATAAGATTTCAAGCATCTGCCTGTACTCCATAGGCAAACAGAGGAAGACTATCCAATGACTAGAAGTGTGGCCTCCACAGACTGATCCTAGCAGGCAGGAGCAGGACTGCCTTGACAATCTTTACCACACACCTCCTACAGGGCATTACCGTGGTGCTGGTGAACCAGGCTGGAAATGGAATGAGTGTCTGTTGTAGAAATGAAGGTCCACAGTTCCTGCTGTGCGTCTCACATTCAAGGAGGAAGAGCCAAGGGTTTCCTCTAAGGTGTTTTTTTTTTTTTCCAGATAAACTGATGCTTACAGGAGTCTACCTAATCCCACAGGAGCCCATAGACAAACCCAATTACTAGAAAACTCTACCTACAGAGAGACTATACCTCTATATAGAAAAGTATTTCTCTAAGTTAGATTTTAAAATGAAGCTTGTACTATTTTTATTCCAAAATGTGTTTGTCCTCATACAGGAAGTGTATACAAACATGTGAAGTTCCACAAACATTCTTAACCACCCTGCACCTACTCAGATAACTCAATTATGTACATGAAATATGCATTAATGCCTGAAGCTACTGTTCAGAACTAATGTTCCATTTACTAACACATCCACACACTTTGATTCCCACAAAAACTCAATGGAGTTTTTTCCAATCCGTTATTAGTAATTGTGCTGCTTCTCAAATGGTGGTGGTGGAGGTGAGGATGGTGAAGCTGTAAAGTATATAAGCATATACTGCATACCACGTGGGGAGGAAACTATTGCTTCTATATTCCCCTAGCATCAGGCTCTGGAAAAGCCCACACTGCCCATCTTTTAAATTGATAAAGAAGCAGGTGTAAGTGGTACTACGAAGAACTGGAACATAGTACTGGAAAGATTATTGCAAACAGGAATTTTGTGCTCAGATTTATCTGCTTAGAATTTCCTAGGTTAATGTTCCATGTTTTAGCACCAACATCAGGAAGATAATAAATAACGTGTGTGGCTCCTGCAGTCAGTATATCGCCTACATCAAAACAAGTTCTAGGTTCCATATCACATGTCCAGACAACCCAGGAGGACAGGGACTGAGATTAGAAAGTCCAGGGACCTAGGACAAAACCAAACAGTGCTGTTCTGCTAAAGGATTACAGCAATAAGACGACGCCCACAGTCTGCTGTACTTGTCAATCAAGCTCTTGCTCCTCCATCATCAGAAACGCTTTCCCCTGTAGTAGCTGGGAACAAATACACTCACAGCTGGACAAAGAGGAAGAGACCCTGGAACACACAACCGTACACGCAATGCCCCCGTCGAACTCATTCCTCAGGGCTCAGGGAATGTTGCAGAAGAGAAGTCAGAAAACGTGGAAAAGCCAGAGGAAAGGCCTTCTAAACTCAGCAGGACTGACGGACATACACGCTCACGGAGGCTGCAGTAGCAGCATGCACACAGGAACTTCACAGTTATGGGCCAGATGAGGTCACGAGGCTCAGGAGACAGAGGCATCCAATTCCCAACCCAGACACTCTCTCCAATTGGCAACCGTTTGCATGGAAGAACTAAATTTCTCCAGTGGCGGCTCACTGGGGATATAAACCACAAGGGCAGGCCCCATGCCCAGAAGTAGGTGGTCAACACAAACTCAGTGGCACTTCCTGAAGTTCTGTCTCGGAAAGCTTTGCCAGGAGTTTTGTTTTCTAGTTTGTTTGGTTCATTTGTTTAAGTCCTTATGTGGGGGTGTGGAGGTCAGCCCTGTGACTGAAAAGGCGCATATACTGCAAGGCACCAACAGGCTCCTGCGATTTCTTCAACAGTCTGATCTGCAGTACAGATTTAAGATGGCTCCCAGGACACAAGCAAGACAATAGAAAGGAGCAGGGGCGGGGTGGTGGCTACTTCCGGTCTGCATGGAAATCCACACAGAGAAATGACTGCCCCTTCCCCGAGTTACCTAAGCAGGCAGAACTTTCATTGGGGCACGATGATGTGTGGAGAGATACGACTGGCCAAGGATTTAGGACCTCGGGGTTGGCTCAAACGCTGTATATGCTTAGACGCCCGATGCTGATCTCAGTCTGATTTCCCAGGATTCATCACATGACTCCATTGTAACTCACCCTTTCCTCCATCCTCAGCTCTGTTCCCACAAGCTTTATGTTTACTTTATGATTTCTGCTTCTGTGTTTTTATGGAATTATTTCACGTAAGAAAGTCTTTGTTTCTGAGTCTGTATGTGTCTCTGGTCCTTTTGCCCCCCTGGTTCTTTTCCTTGTTTGTTTTGTCCTATTCTAGTTAATGTTTTGTTTGGCTTATTTTATTTTCTCATTTTTTAGACATTTATTTTCTACGGGCAGAGAGGGTGTGTATTTAGATAAACGAGGATCTGTGAGAAGTTGAGGGAGAGAAAACTATAATCAGAATATACTGTATAGAAAATCTATTTTGAATTTTAAAACAATGGAAAATTAAATAAATGAAACTTTCTAGATGAGTGTTCTCAACCTTCCTAATGTCAGCCCTTTAATACAGTTCCTTAAGTTGTGGTGACCCCAACATAAAATTATTTCCATTGCTCCTTCATAACTGTAATTTATGTACTGTTATGAATCATGATATACATCTGACATGCAAAATATTCGATATTCAACACCTATAAAGGGGTTATTCAATCCACATTCCTATATGAAGAATGCTTATGTTTTGAACTGTAAAAAGGTTAGAGTACATGTGAATCATGTATTTAATAACATGTCTCAGAAAATTTTGAAATAATTATCCATGGCATTGAGCAGTAGGACCTCTTTGTGGAACTATCTTCTCTCATTCCATCGCACAATCACATAAAGCCACTGTGTGTAAACAGGTATTAGATAGTCGTCATTGTCTTTAGTATAAGGTCATATTTACTTCCTGTAAGGAAAAAAATGAAGCCATAACAAGGGAAATTCTAATTTCTAATTATTCAAAAGAATAATGTAATATGAATATATACAAAGACAAAGCATCCTTTGCTAAAGATCTACAGAAGGATGTGGGATATGGCAGCATTGCATACACAGGACAAACTAACAAATTTCATACCTTAACCTTAGAAGGTCAGCTCAAATCCTGTATAATAACCAGATCCAATTTACATTCCTCTGTCAGCATAATACATCACTGATGCTGAATATAATTACAGTTGATTTTAAGCTTTCATTTTCACCCTCCCCCCTGAGCAAGGTGACTAAATACTTGAAATGAACTGCTCTGAAGGGACAGGAAAGCAATTAGCATGCCCTGTAGGGCAAGACACTCAAATATCACCTCCTAGTCAATGTCCAAGTTACAAAAGAATTACAGCAAATTAGAAAAGAGCCCACCCACCCACAAAGTTGAGTAGAGTCAGGATAGCCAACACAAATCAGAAGTGGTGGCATTACCAAGCAGATAGCCAGGCCTCAGGACTAGTGAGCAGGAGGGACCAGGGGGACACTGGGAGAAGTTTGCATCTGTGCCTCTCTCGGTGACATGAGACCAACAAGTGTTGCACAGCTAGCTCTATAAGCAAGCCTAGCTCAGCCTGGTCACTGCCCTCCAAACATCGTATGTCCTCCACAGGTCTTGCCTCTCAGCATGTGAGTCTGTCCAGGTAACAATACTCTGAGTCTGCACAAGTGGCAAGAAGCCCCAGCACACGACCACAAGTTTCTTGGTGCTTTTCTCTCTAGGGAGCCCAGACAAATGGAGCTCAACTACACAATGTAAGGCAGACCAATGCATGTGTGTCATTAGTGAAGAATCTTTTATGTACTTGCTTTTCAGAACATCCTTTTACCTGTGGCTGCTCCAGAGAAATGTTCCTTCACAAGTCTGACTTAGCCTTTCATGTGTGTCCATTTCAGGAAAGCACACCTTCATGTATGTGCCCTAGCAAAACAGCGTCCAACACAACTGACTTTCCAAACCCTCAAGTTTCCACTTCGGTATTCATCTTCTTAAACATATAAATGATTTCAACTGATTTAGAGAGGGGAAAGTCGGGTATTTTCTTCAAGACCTAACAACTGCCTAGCTCCAGAAGTCTGACAGATTCTAACCTCTCCACACTGCCCAGAGATGCTCCCAACAAAGGTGCTCCAACAAAGGTGCTCCCAATCCAGCATCTGCACTCGTTTGCTCTCTCGAACAGCAACAGTCAGTGACCAGCTTGCATCTCAGAAGCTCTCACGTTTCTACTCCTGGTTCCTTTACTTTCCTTTGTTCATTTATGTAACATTCAATTATGTCTTCCAGGACAAAGGCATTCATGTTCCCCACCTACTCCAGATTATTATGATTGCTGTCTCCACCTTCAAGACTCTTGTTTACTGTGTTCAGTAGCATTAGGCACAAGAATACAACCACAATGGGCAGATTAACAAATACTGCCCTGTACTCTAATAGTACGTCAATCTACTATGCATTCCAGTTTCTGTTAGATATGAGCTTGTGGTGTCACATATTCTTTAGTATAGGTTAGGTATTTCTTCTTACATGAAATCATAAAGTGGAATGCAAGAAAAGCCCTTGCATCTTATAGGAGACTGCATAAAGATACACTACATATTTGATCTCCTGTCAAAACACAATGAGTAGTATAGGTTTGTTCCTTTCATTTTAGTTCATGTATCAATTTCCCTCTTCTCATGTTACTATTTGAATCTATTTAACATGGGCTTTGATCTTCTGGGTTCCACATTAAAATTCCAAAATAACATATTTCTCAGATATGCACATTACCAGGAGAGCGGCCATGGGGATAAACTCGGGAGTGTAAAGGCTCTAAGCACTGCACACAGGGAATCAACTGAAGAAGGGTATGGATTAGGAATGAACCTAGAGCTGTGATACAAGCTAGGTGGATAATGCTTGGACAGGAGATGTGGGGATAAGAGAAGGAAGTACTAAGATAACTTGAGCCTTCCTCTGCCTACAACCTGACTATCTACTGTCTACATAGCAAAACAACGTAAAAATGGGACGTCTTGTTTAACATTCTATCAACAAAAACAAGATGTCTTCCCTGGCAATCATTCATGAAATGAGTTCATGAGCCACCACAAAGTATACAGGAAAAGATTGGATTCAGTGAATTTGTAGATGCTATGAGGGCCAAAGCTTAAACTCAGCTTGTGTTTAGAGCACTCCTATGAACAGTCAGGGAAGAATGAAATGATAGTGCAGTGGGGAGGACATCCGAGCAACCTAAGACTCTAAGGACCACTCTCCAGTGCAGGACCTTCCCGTACCCCTCGCAGGGCACTTCTCCTTAAAAGCTCTTTGCTGCTTCTCCCCTTGTATTCTTTCTGTCAAATTCTTTCCAATGAAGATGCAAATCTGATAACACTGTCATAGGGCCACATCCCCAACAGAGAAAAACAAGGTTTCAATTGTTAAAACTGTATTGGCCAGCAGGGTTGCCAACAAGGGGCAATTTCAATTCTTATTCAATTGTTCGGTCAGCATGGCACATATCTGACTATTACTAAACAGCATAACCAAACTTCAATTCCATTGTTTTACAAGGCTCTGCTGGGAAACGCTGATTCACCCTGACTACGCACCGCAGCTACTCCAAGACTTACTGGGTGTTTTGTTGCAGTAGTTTTTACTGTCACTCTTATAAATCTTAACAATGACAATGGGTTGCACTTGTTTGTTGTCAAGAGACACTGTACAAGTAGCATTAGAAAGTACAGATCCATGGCCAATACAAATACTAAAATGGAATTTTTACTTTTGTAGTGTTTTCAGGTTGAACACTAAAATTCCCTCCTCTTGTTGACATTCTGCTCACCTCTGTAAGGCTTCTTCTGATGGATAAGCATGTGTTTACACATGTGTTTACACACGTGAAGGAGAGTAAGACAAATGTTTCCATTAAGTCCCTTACACAACACAACTAGCAATTCACTAAAACATAGTAGAAAGCTCAGACAATTAGCCTGAAAACACTTATGCCAAGTCTCTGTCCGTCAGACAGTAGAGACTCCAGTGCTTGAAGTTCAGTATCTTTTGTTGCTGTTACAGTAAGCTATCTTTACTTTACATTTCTAGGTTCTACTTGATTATGTAACTAACAACATAAAATATTCATTGTTCAAGCCCAGTCATCCATAACTCAACCACACCGCCTGCTACTCAAATGCCCAATAACCACATATGGAAGTAGCTACTTCAGCCCACAGTGTGAACACAACATAACTATCAATGCAGAAGGTGCAGTAATGACATAAAAAATGGAGTCTTTGAACAATTTTATATTGTCACTGACTTTGTGTTAATAGTATGTTTCTTTAAAGAAGTCTGTCTTGGTCATTCAAACAGCAATTTATATTTTATATTAAAGAGACTGGGAAGAAGATACAAATGTGTGTGTGTGTGTGTGTGTGTGTGTGTGTGTGTGTGTGTGTGTGTGTGTGTTAGTACTTACAATACACTGAGAAAACCTTACAATCTAAGGAGTTTTGGGGTCAAGTGTGAATGACTGAATGACTATTTCACCATGTATAGAATATGCACACATTTCTGTTAAAGGAACTGCAGAATTCCCAGTGTGCTCTACTTTGTCAAGTTTGCACTCAAAGTCAAACCTTTAAAGGCCCAGGTAAAGTTTACTTCAGAGAACAAGTATTAAACACATTTTGCTGTGCCTATAAAGTCAAATAAAGCTGCTGTATGGCAATAAACAAAGAAAAGGCCTCCTCATGGAGAGAAAGTCCAGTCTTCGTGGGTCTCAAACTTAGCTGAGCGAGGCAGCAAACACATCAGCATGCCCTCTGGAAACATGGGGTGGGGAGGAGATCAACATGGGGTTTCCATGGAAACACTAACATACATTCTCTTTCAGCACATTTGTCATTAATATTTGACTCATTTAAATTACTTTTAGAGAGAACTTCAAAACTGAAAGTAAAGGATTATCTCCAACAAATATTCCTATAAGTAGTAATGGATGCTATAAAAATTATGAAGGCTGAATATTAATTAAAACACAAATAATAAAGAGCATATTCTAAGATGCATGGCACTATCTAAAGAAAGGCAAAGATACACATTAACACCATACATGACAGTTTTTTACTCATTATAAAACAATTCTTTAAAATGCTTTTAAGAAGTAGGCACATCTGAGGAAAATACTACTCAAGAAAAATGAACAGCACTAACACTTTTAATCTACCTAAGGGGATGTCTGTATCACAGGATATAAATCCTGGCTCTCAGCAGCCATTCTGAGGCCATCAAGGACTGGAGCTATACCCCTGCCTGGCGGGCATGCCTTCGTTCTCCTTTTGTGGCCCTTCATAACTAATAGAAAGCCCACTCAATCTTTATTCTCCAAAAAGTACCTCATGCCAAAGGCAACCTCCCAGACCATTTTTTTCAACTCTCAGGGCCCTCCTGATATCGATGCCCAATTACACTCGGGGGTTTTAAAACCATTCTTGGAACATTATTTTGTTTCTTTCATGGAATATTATCATACTAGACACTCAGGTGAGATAACCACACAGACTGTAAATGAAGTCAGGGGACATACATAAGGGCTAAGTTCCATTGACAGTGCTGTCTAATTGAACTCTCATCGTGACAGAAATGGTCTCTTCCTACTGTCCAGTATAGTATCGATTATTTACATGTGGCTCTGAGCGATTAAAAAGGTAGCACTTTCTAATTCAATGTTAATTAACTACATATAAATAACCACTGTGACTAGCAGCTACTGTGCTAAGCAGGAGAAGGAAGCAGTCTAAGATCTGCCAGATAGACACAGAAAAAGAAACAGGAACGTGGGTAATGCAGGGAACTTCTAGTACACCATTTCAGAAGCGATCATTAGACACTACCATAATCATGGGTATATTCTTCTCAGATATCTTTTATCATTAGTATTTTTTAAACATGCACCACGTATCTTAATTCAAATTTTTAAAACATGTCACTAGAAGAAACTCCATCGAGGGCATACTTTTAATAAGGAGGAAATACTGAGTTACATTAACATTAGTAACATTAGTAAGCATTTATGTTACTAATACAACAGCATAACCATAAAAAAACAGAAGTATACATACACACACACACACACACACACACACACACACACACAAACACAAACACACAGAAAAAAAACTAGTAACATCTTATTACTGTAAGTACTGCTAATAATTCATGGACCAAAAGATGTTTACACTTTTCTAATGCATCATTCAGAAAAACTAGGACTTAATGAGTATATAGTTTTAAAATGTCACATTCATTATTATTTTCTAGCCTTCAGCAACATGTTCACAACAGCCCTCCCAACAATCACTAAAATACAACTCTAAATTCTTAACCTACATTGTTAAAGAAATGTTTCCTTACAATGTAACAACTCCAAGTCAAATATGGTGGGACACCCCCTGATCCCAGCACTGATTCTAGTTCAAGACCAGTTTGGACATCAAGGGGAAACTTTGTCTCCGTTATAATAAACACCATGGCAGTGGCTGTGATGGTAGTCATGAGGACAATTTAAAATGAGAACTAAACACAGAGGAAAAAGAGAAAAGCCAGTATCAAGACTCTTTTACTCCATTCAACATGGATATAGTTCCAGAAATCTAACACCTTCTATGAGACAACTGTGTAATTTAGGGTGCAGCAGCAGCAAGCACACATCGACTGGAAAATATTGGGGGTCGCAAAGACACACACCTTCAGTCATCTAACAGCCCAGTAAAGCTAGACTGCAATGAAACTGTTTCTAGAACTAGAATAATGTACTAGAGAGAAAATGGCAAGTACACGTGACAAGATTAGAAAAAAAAGGTGCTTACAGTACAAAAGGTCTGACATACACAACACATAACCTAAATAAGAAAAGGCTATTTTAAGGGCAAATGCCTGACATTTTTAGGGGAAAAAATGGAAAAAACTATTAGAAAAACTTGAAACAATCTCTTAAAAATAAATTCTATCATTAGGAAGAAGAGAAAATATGGACATGCTAAGAAAACATGCAAGTCTCCCATCCAAAGCACAGGCACATAAAACGTCAGGCAAGAATTAGTCAGAGAAGACATTGCTATTAACAAACTCTGAGGGACCTTAAGGAGATTACTGAGATCTATACTGTTAAGAAAAGGATACAATTAAAATATCACTCAAATTAGTATCTCAATTAGTAACTACTTATCAAGTATTCCCTTAACTCAAGAGAAAACTGAAGATTAGTACTTACTTCTTTCCTCTTTAACTATGTGCTTATGTAGTTAAAATAAGTTTTGGTCTATTGTAAAATCAGAAGAAACTTATGATTTTAGTAAAAAAAGAAAACAGATGAGAAATCAAAAATCTTTAGAAAGTAAGGATAAAGGAAGGATAAGAACAGAAGGAAATAAAGCAAGCGTGCAGTAGGTGAATAGAGGACTCAGTGTGGAAATTCAAATGCAATGGAGGATAGTAATTCAATGTACTTTTAAGTTAATACAAAAAAGTAACATTACTACTTAGGAACCAAGATTATCAAACTATAAACAACATGCACAGCTACATGCCAACACGAGCAAATCTGCTGCAATAGTAAAGAAAAACATAACCTCTGGACGGATATGTAGGAGATAGATCCACGTCAATCGTGCTAGAAAAGACAAAAGACAGACAAGTCATCAGCTAGGTGAAACAGCTTCACTATTGGAGGAGCTTGGGATCCCCAGTTCTCAAAAGCTGGCAGGAGAGAACCACCTCCAGGGGTGTCCCAGACCTCCATGCAGGAGTGTGCCTGCACGTGCCCACGTGCATATAGTACACACAATTAAGAGGGGAATACATTTTAAGAATAAGTGAGATAAACCCAGTTGCATGAATATCGAAACACAGCGGAAAGTAAAGGAACAACAAATTCAAACATCAGGACAGAGTGCACCATGGGACGGGGATATGGCTATCTTCTGGGGATATGAACTTTTCAAGGCTACCATAGTCCATGAACCAACCCTGTTGGTCAGTGTTGCAACTACAAACAGCCCTTCCAATAGCCCTTCCAATAAATTGCTTTTAGAAAATTAAAACAAATCAAACATACTACTGACATTAAAACCTTTGTCTTAAAAAACTTCTTCATATCATGTTGGTCCCAGCGAGCACACTGCTTGCCACCATCTTTAAACACTAAGGGAACATGCTTTGTGTCATCTAGCCAAGAATGTTGACAAGCTAGACGATAGAATTGACACTCAGTACACTAAATAATAGATGATATGCAGACATGTTTACTTGCTTAGGTGGAAATATTTCCCTCCAAAATTCACTGAAATCATTTTGTCAATGTTTTATCAAGAAAATCAAAACTACCTTTTAAATAACCTAAGAAAATATCTGCGAAAATGAGAAAACATCTTGTATAAACTGGAAAAGGAAAATGTACATACAAAAAATACGAAGAGAAAAAAATGAGTTCGTGTCGCTGTGCTCATCAGAGAATGAGATTAGCCCCTGACGGGTGCACAGAAATTAGAAAACAAAGGTGCATGCTACAGCTGTTTTAAAGTTTGCCAAAGCAGGAAAGAACTATCAGTGTTTGAAATCCATCACAGTGATCTTACTCTCTACCTGTTTTTGCTTTTACCCAACATATTCAATCACTCAAACAGAACCACTGGCTTTGTCAAGATTCACTGAAAGTTGTATTTGGCAATTTGAAAAAAAATATTAATCTTTTCACCAGTGTTCAAACCTAGGAACAAACTGTCACAAAGAATACTGAATAATCAATGAACTTCCTCAAACAGAAGAGCTGTACAGACCACATCATAGCTTTATAAAAACCAGACAAAGGAGCTGGTCTTTAATACCTGGTTTCCACATACTTCCCTACCTGGGTGTTAACACTGCTCATATTTGGAGAGCAGTTTCAAATTTTGATGAGCAGTTCTGAGAAATTCCATGGCTGGGTTCCGGAAGGCAAGACTAATCTGCAAAGACTAGTTTTCCCTACATTTGGTTTAAATACATTCTAATTCTGAAGCAATATTATAGAAAAACCATTGATCAGTTCACTGCATTTTGTCTTTAGCATTCGAGAATTTGGAGTGCTGTGTGAAGACAAACATTTATAATCTTAGAACTTGGGAGCCCAAGGCAGGAAGATTGCAAGTTTCAAGAGAAATAGATCCCATCTGAACTAAGAAATAATGCCACCAGTAAACAAAGAGAATCGTATCTGTCCAGTGAAAGTAGACATCTAATAATGATCCAAAACACTTAAATGGATGAGTCCCACACTGTGTAGACAGGAGCAGACATGAAAGGCTGACTCTCTGGACATGTGACCTATCTGGTCATAAGGAAGCATACAGCAGTGTTACAAGGTTCTCCAGTGAACGGCTGCGGGAACGAATAACTGAGAAAGTCCTCCTCAGTGAGATCGATTCATCTGGACTTGCAATTATCTTCACTTAAAAGGACTTCCTAGAAACATAATATAATACATCACGAAAACCTCCGTACCCAGAGGAGAAAAACGTCTAAAAGAATTTAATGGTATTCTAAAGATTTTTTAAAATTAGAATACAGAAAATAATTTCTCAGTATTTTGAGGTAAAATTTCAACAGGTTATCCAACCCGTCATACTGCATGGACTGATTTATATAAAGCCCTTCATTTTTATCTCCAGCACATCACCAGCACGCCATCTGCAGGACGTCACCTGCCTTCTCTACAGAAATCACGAGAAGACTCCCCAGTTCCCCGTGCCTGACACGATGAGCTCGCATGTGTGTAGTTGTCTCCCCAGCTTCCCCCCAAAACACCTTTCACTCCAATTAAACTCCAGAGAAACAGGGATTCCTGTGTCAAGCCACACACAAAATACAACACCTGAGAAAATAGTAGGTTCTTAATAAATATGTGTGTATGTGTTTCTGCATGTTCCGATCTGCATTATGAATGTGCATGTCAATAGGCGGTGTGAGCACCATGGGTTCCTGTCAGGTGATTATTCGAATAATTCTCTGTCTTACGTGTGGCGATAAGTTCTCGAGCTGAACCCAAAGCTTGCTGCTTTGTTTAAACTGATTGGCTACGAGTCCATAGAGATGCTCCTGGTTCTGAATCTTCCGGCCAGAATCAGAGCTACACATGAGCACTTCGTGTCTTTTACATGGGCAGTGAGAATCCAAACTCAGGTCCCCACACTTAAATGTCAAACACCTTACTGTGTCATCTCCCCAGGCTCTAATAAATATCCGTAAATCTATGTATTTTATAAGTATAAATTGAGCTAGACACACAAGCTACTCATTTTACAAATACACCTATTAAATTCTCTATTCAATCGCTTTCTAATAGACGAGCTAAAACAAGACAAGAAAAGGACAGTTAAAAGTTTGTTTTTTTCAATCAGTTCTCCCTGGAATGTAAGAATACACCGATGAGAAGTGTGAACAGCCACAGGAAAGCCGTCATCCTCAGCCGACTTCAGGCCACAGTCTAACAATCACACCAGAAAAAAAAACACATAAAACTGAAATAAAACCGAGATTGTGTTGTTATTGCTTTTCCCTATTCACCTCCACATAGTAAAGCCTAAGGCTTTCGTGTCAAATGTTTCTGTGGTCAGAGACTTTCTCCTCTTGTAGCCAAACCTAAAAATGTCCAAAATGTACTTATCACAGAGAATACTCAAGAAAGTTCCTCTTCATACCACACCCACCAGCTGCACCGGTTCCATCGGTACTTGCCAGTTCTTTACCCATATTATGGACAGACATATGCCACACATATCCTGTCCAAAAGCAACTGTTCCTTACATAACAAAAAGCCAACACCCATCTGTCTCGGATGCATTTTCAACTCTGACTACTCAAATATTTACTGACAACTGCTTAGGTTTGTTCAGAATATTCTGCTTAAGACAACGAATTAATTCAGAGTTAGCATAAAGTCTCTATGAAAACTGAATTCTGTCCTTTAATCTAGCAAAAGTTTTACATGGGGATCAGTTTGTCACCATTACTTTGCCTTTTAAATTTTAAATACAATATTTCTCACATCAAAATTTCCCAAAGGCACCAAAACCTAGCCTAGTCAGAAAACATGCTAAACTGATCCATAGAAAAAGATACTGTATGGGTGTCACATAAATGACACCAGCTAAATCTGGATTTCAGATAAGCTTTGTTGTTTTGTTTTTGTTTTGTGGTAAGCTTAAAATTCTATGTTGACAGTAACATCCTACCTGCTTATATTAGAGAAATAGAGAAACATTAATCTATGGCCCCTACACAATGCAAGAGCAATTAGACAACAAAAGGAAGTAAAAGGGACAGACATCAGAAAGGAAGTAAAAATATCATTATTTGCAGATGACATAATAGTGTACTTAAGTGACCCCAACCACCAAAGAACTTCTATAGCTGATAAACAAGTTCAGCAAAGTGGCGGGATATAAAATTAACTCACAAATCAGTAGCCTTCCTCTACTCAAAAGATAAACATGCTGAGAAAGAAATTAGGGAAAAAACACCCTTCACAATAGTCACAAACAATATGAAATACCTTGGTGTGACTCTAACTAAGCAAGTGAAGAACCTGTATGATAAGAACTTCAAATCTCTGAAGAAGGAAATTGAGGAAGATCTCAGAAGATGGAAAGATCTCCCATGCTCATGGATTAGAAGGATCAACATTGTAAAAATGGCCATCTTGCCTAAGGCAAGCTACAGATTCAATGCAATCCCCATCAAAATTCCACCCCAATTCTTCATAGAGTTGGAAAGAGCAATGTGAAAATTCATCTGGAATAACAAAGACACCATTTCCAAAAGAGGGAAATAATGAACAAGTGGTAAGCCTGGCTCTGTCAAATAAGAATCAACATGCATTTTAACAATATGAAAGTAAAACTACTCATATTAAATTAATAGATTTTAACTATGATTGTTCTTTCCCAAAACCAATTTTTAAGAATTTTATAAAACAAATTTGCATATATCAGCTATGATTTTCTCACTGAGACCTTTCTTCATAAATATATTTTATATTCTTTCGCTAATAATTTTTATTTTAGACTATATTATTGTACTATAATATTATCTGTAACACTGTATATTATTGTAATGTTACCTTTCATCCCTACCTACACCCTCCCATAACCAACTACCCCCCACCTTGCCCTTTTTCAAATTCAAGGCTTTCTTCTTTTATTACATAGGTGTGTGTGTGTGTGTGTGTGTGTGTGTATGTGTGTGTGTGTGTGTGTGTGTGTGTTCCTAAGAACATAATTCAATCTGCTTATTCTGTATGTTACTATTATATATATGTATATATATATTTTCAGTAGTGACCATTTGGTACTAGATTTTTACCTTGAGAAACTAGTAATGTATACTTGCTATTTGAATTTGGGATAAATAAAAATGGCATTGGTGATGTCTGATCAATTAAGTAACATGCTACAGTGGCATCCAGAGATGAGTTACCTCACAGGGTTACTGGTCAACGATACTCGGAGTGACTCCAGATATGTGAAAAGTCTCTCGTCTGTGTACCCCATCTTCAGCTCATGGATAAATTCCTGAGGTGAGATCTGTCGGCTACTTCTAAGACTTCCCTGTAAAACAAATCAAAAGAAAGACTTAAAATCATGTTCCATAAAGATTATGTATAAAATATAGAAATCATCACATCTTTCCTAATAACAGTTAATACTCAATTCCAACATTGTTTTCCAAACATCCTAACATTAGTTATCCTTAGCCAACCTCCTTTTTGGCCCTGCAAAATTAATCTCCTTCCCACCTGAGCCTATCTTTTTATTCTCCTTCCCATTCTTATGACTATTTTTCCATCATAATCCCCCCCCCTTAAGATCCTGTTCACTCCTCCTACGAATGGTTTCTTTCTTTCTACTTGGCTAAATCAACAGGTACTAGATCCATACTGAGCATGTGCATGTGCGCACACACACACACACACACACACACACACACACACACACAGTACACAGGAACACTTCAAATAAAAGCACAACATATACAAAAAGAAAAATACTCAGCTGATGAAAAGCAGATGGACATTAAACTGGTAAAGTCCCACTGTACTCTTAATTTTATGAGGGGGATTTTGGAAAACTATAGTGTATATAAAATATGGGTTGCAAGAACTGGAATTCCTTCATTGCTTGAGACACATTAAATGCCTACTAAATGTGAGGCACATCAGCTTGGTTTTAGCTGTGAAGAAGGTTGCCACACCTTTCGGTACAATTCCCAGTACCATTAAAAACACACACACACACATACACAGTACTCTAAATAGTAAGTACATTAGTGAAAAAATTAAGCAAATGGGAGAAACAAGCGTAGTGTGCGATAGGTAATTTTCACTATGGTTATCAGTGAAAACCCCCCAAGGCCTCTGCCATGCCAGGTGCAATTATAGTCCAAGGAAACAAAAGAGCTGGTACTGGGACTAAAAGCTTCCAGGCCACTAAAATAGCTTGCAAACAGGATAGACACACAATGGAAGAGCAACAGCAGAGAGAACTGCTGTTCAGAAGGTATGAATGGATCCCTGATGGGGAGGAGAAAGACATCAAGGTAACAATTAAAAAAAAAAAAAACTCTGAGATTAAATGTAGAAAGAAAAGGAATTCAGCACATTCAAACACAGGTTAAAAATTCTACTATTTCCTTTGTCTATTTCTTTTGCTTTATTAATTTGCCATACATGCAATAAAACAAACTAGCAATGAAAAACAAATTACTTTTAGGAAAACTGTTTTTACTCATGCTAATATCAAAGTGGTTACTGAGAAATACACTAGGGAATATAATTTCCTAAGAATAATATATACTCACTATAACTCACTATATTGTATAGTATAATACTCACTATATCTACTCATTATAACTGTATCTAAAATCTCTGCGTTGTTCTCAAATAGAGGAAAAGACTCATTTTCTCATTTACGTATCAATTCTAAAGATGACAGGTATAACAAAGTCAAGCGCTGGATGGATGGATCATCTCTGTAGGGAAGTCATTAAAGACAAAGGTGCTGGTAGTTACAGAAGAAAAATCGATATGCTAAAAAGCCAAATTTCCTAGAAATAAGGAAGACTATTAGTAAATGTTAGCATCTCTGTGTGATGCTCCCTAGTAGGGCAGCAGCCCAAAGGAACTAATTCACAAGTCCTTTGCAAGATATCTGCACTCAGTGAATGAATGTCACAAACAAATGCAAATGAAAGAACTGAAGTGAGGACAGAAAAGGAAATCAATTACACACAAAATGGCCACATTACATACAATAGATTCTGAAACATGCACAAGAAATAAACCAACTAATTAAAAAATTAATTTTAAAAAATAACTTCCCTACCAAAATAAAACTAAAAGTATAAAGGAAATAAACTTGAGAGGGGGAAATGTGTGAAGAGAAAGAAAGCCTGCATCTCAACCCAGGTCTTCAGTTCTTTCATTTCCCCTAACTTCAAAGGAAGCAGAGGGCAGGGGGAGATGGGAAGGATGCTTGCTGCTGCATATCTTGAAATCCATTAGCCATAAAGATGAAAATACTTGAAAAGCTTTATCCCCTGTGGTATCAAAACACATTAGTGAGATAAGGATGTCTGCCTGACATCACAAAAATTAGAAGGATATTTATCCCACATAATTTCTAAATCTTTTTTAATCCCTTGGTGAAACTTATTCTAAAATACCAAATGCAAGATGGAGAAAAGTCTAGAGCTTATGCAGTTCATATTCTTTACTAAGGATATCCAAGGGCACAAAAGCTAATAAGCCAACCTTTATTCACTCCCCCACCCTTGCTATTTGTCTAAACCCTAGCAGTCTCCTTCTTGCTAAGTGACTATTAAGGGTAATAGCGGCCATTTCCTGTGACCTGCCTTGAGATTCTTTTGTTCCTGCCTGAGGACCTCCCTCCTTTCATCTCAGCTCATTTCTGTGTACAGGACGTCCGAATCCCAGGTCTGAGCAAACACACGTGGACAGTTGCTAGTGGAGGGTGGTGACGGAGTGGCCTGCCCACCTCTGTCACAAAATTCAATCATTTTTACAAATTTGAAGAAGCTATCATTTAATCTTAACTTTATTTTTTATATTATGAAAGGAAAATATATATATATATATATACCAACTCTGCAGAGAAATGGGACTTGGAAACACCAGCAAGGACTCATCCCTGACCTCTGAGTAGCTAACACTGCTCAATATGATGGCTTCTAAGTGACTGCTTAAGTGACCTGAGACAAGGGCTGCTCGCTCTTGTCCTCACTAAAACACCCCTCGGTCCTCAGTGAAAATACGCAAAATTCACCATGTACATTCTCTACCGCACTTAATACATCACTCCTTTAACTAGTTAAATCTATAGAGTGCAAATTTTAAATATAAATATCCATAATATACAGCTGCTAAAGATTAACAAGATCAAAACTTATGTGACAAATGTAAATAGGCTGAGATGAACTTAGTTACTGGAATAACTATTTGCCACTTACTTTATCATTTAAAGCAGTAAAGGGAAAAATTTTAAAAAGGAAAGAAGCCACTATTATCAATGAAATGCATGTAATGTCCAATTCTTCAGTCTTAAGTAGATAAGTGTATGTAAGTCCATGACCATAAGTTAACTACCTCTGCTTTCCTTCAGTCTTACATTTTCTTAATTTCATATATGTGTGTGTATATATGTGTATGTGTGTGTATAATTCCATATATTGGAATATATATATTTCAATACCAATAATTTTAATGAGTTTATGTTAATAATTCAAGAAGAGACCAGAGTCACCACAAGGGTAGTCAACACATCATTCCCAAGAGGATAATTACAACCTAACTACTACCATATCTGCTAATATTCAAATGCATTGCAAAAATTCTCTTGAATTTTTAAATGATTTCAAGCATGTCTAATGTCACTGACCAACAGAAACACTAAGCTATCTCAGCAGCATATATTACTCATTTTTGGAACATCTACAACTTAAATCAACTTGTAGGATCAACAAAATCTGTTGACCTCACATGATTTTATATACAGACTCAAAACAGTAACATAGAAGCTAAAAGTACCCGAAGACAAGTTCACTGACCACCCTAACTACATTTCACATGAATCTCCCTTATTAAATCAAACATTTAATGAACAGCATCATATACCAAAACCCTGCCTATAGCTCTGGAAACAAGTTTACCTATGTATTTGAAATGGCACCTGTTGGGGCTGGAGAGGTAGCCCAGCAGTTAAGAGCACATAATGTTCTTGCAGAGAACTTGACTTTAGTCCCAGCATCCATATTAGGTGCTCAAAACCAACTGCAGCTCCAGCTCCAGGAGACCCACCATCAGCCTCTTCTGAACTCCAGACAGCTGCATTCATGTATACTTCCCCACAGTAATGCTCACTAGTCATGATGAAAATCAGTTCAAATAAATCTTTAATAATAGCACATCCTAAAAGTTTATAATTACCAAGTAAAAGATACAAAGATAATAAAAATTAATAATAATAATAATAATAATAATAATAATAATAGGTGCAATTTAGTTTCTAAATACTCTACCGAGAAAAATGTTAAAGCTCAATAAACCAACACTAACATTGGAAAATTAAACATTAATTTGAAACAATTTTTTTAAAATTCAACACACTTCATCCTTTCATTGTCTATCAGTACTTATAGGAGAACATTTTGTACTGGTTTTCCTACATTGGCCATTATTCTTCAATAATACACTTATTTCTTCCCTATGTGTATATTTATTTCTTTGCCTATTTATGTATATGTCCTAATGTGTGTATGTGTGCTTGGGTGTTCACATTTATCTGGTCAGGTGTACATGAACGTGCATGCTAACGTCATTCTCAGCATCTTCCTTGATCTTCCACACGACACAGGATCCCTTGCTGAATGTGAGGCACTGACTCCAGCACTCAGCATACAGAGTCTACACTGGGGATACCTGGTCTCTGTCTGCGCACTAGCACAGAACTACAGCTGTGCTGACATATCTACCTTGCTTTTAAGTGACCACTGGGGATCCAAACTCCAGCTCCTCATCTTCATACGTGCATAGGCAATGCCTTGCCTGCTGAGCTGTCTGTCATGCCACAGCAATTTCTGTACACAGGCACAAGCACACACACAAGCATGTATCTATGCAGGAATACAGGAGAGATGATGGGCAGGAGTCAGGAAAACTTGCAGGACCAAGTTCTCTCCTTTCACCAAGTGAGTTGGGAGGATCACAATAAGGTCATCAGGTAAGGAAGCGACAGCCCTTAACTGCTGAGCCATCTTGATGTCATTTACACTTGCTTTTGGGTACTAAAGGGACATTTTTAAGTCAATAAATATATTTTTAAAAAAGTATAATAGCTAACAGAGAAGAAAGCACACAAAACTGTTCAAATATAAAAAGTCCATAGAAACAAATAAGAAATAGAAAAAATGAAAATTTAGAAAGACAGGAAGGAATCTAAAAATACAGTAAATCCTAACCGAAGGGATTTTAGGTCAGATAAACAAGTTAGTATATTAGCATATTGAAGGATACAATGAATCTACCATATTAGATTGCAAATTATCAATATGAATCTTCCTTCCTCTATCTCTCCCTCCCCCCCCCGTGTGTGTTTGTGTGTGTGTGTGTGTGTGTGTGTGTGTGTTTGTGTGTGTGAGTGCATGTAGATAGAGAAGAGAGAAGAGGAGGGGAAAGGAGGAGAGATCAGAGGGAGAGGAGAGAGAAAGGAGAGAGAAAGGAAAGAAAGACTAGAGGGAGAGGAGAGGAGAGAAGAGAGTAGAGTTAGAGATTCATAAGAAAAAGAAATTAAAATGTAGAAGTGCATGCATAGGTTCATACTTGGTTTTGCATACACAGGTACATAATCAGCTCTCCAAATCTTTAAACTCTACCAACAGCCTATCACGTATTTGCAATAGATTTGTTCCATACAGAAAATGATCATACTTTTCCTATCGTTTATGTTGTTATTATTTCTTAAACAATAAAACTTAACATTAAATTACATTATTCTTTGGAAACATGGAATGTACAGCTGATTTAAGTTCATCAATATGTTATCAATTAGTAAAAAAGCAAAGGTACAAGACATGGGTGGATATAAATAGGTCGTTTGTTGTGTTTCATCAGTGAGAGTTCATCAAGTGGTACGCTTATCTGTGTTTTGTTACATGAATATAAATGAAATATTGAAGAACATTAATAACTTTCCTGAATTCTGCACTGTTTCTAAAATCACATAGTTTTAAGTTAATTTGTGGAATGTCATGTGTTTCCTGGTTGATTAATAAAAGGCAAATTTAAATGGAGTCACATAGGCCACTTGCCTCTACTCACCATCTTCAGAGCATGCTCAGAAAAGAAAAATGTTTAGTTTCATCTGAGCAATACTTCGATTAAAGACAAAAAGAGCCCGCGGAGAGGTGGGGGAGTTGATTAAATAAACATAGATGTTCTAATTTGCCAGCCTCTATTTGATGGTTCAATGAAGAATGAAGATCTGCTTGGCACATCTGAGCAGATAGAATACCAGAGTGATGCTCTTAGTCATTGGTTCATTATCTTCTTTATTATGTTGATTACATTTATATAAGGAAAAAAAAACATGACAAAACTTCTTTGGGCATTTACTATAAGGGGGACAGGGGCTGAGAAAACACCAGATGTTCCAGTCTTCAAAATTAGGCAATTTGCTTTCAGTTCCAACAGGTAATTATGCAATTATTGGCCTCCGTGATTCTGAGCTGTACTTACAAGTGTCACAGGAAACACTGACAGCTGAAGTTGCCCTTCCTTTTTCTTGATTTAAGAAGAAACCACCTGCCTCTCTTATATACCCACCACCCTAGAAGGTTCTATGAGTAATCACATTTGTACAATCAAATACGGTGGTTGTGGTGATGGTTCAGTGGTTCAGAGCAGGGTATATTCTTTCCGGGGACCGAGCTCTGATTCCCAGCAACCGCATGACAGATCACAGCCATCTGCCATTCCAGGATGAGGGATCCAACACCCCCTGTGACCTCCATAGACCCTGCTTGCGTGTGGTGCACAGACATGTATGTAGGCTTATCCATACACATTAAAAATAAAGAAGAAAAGAGAAAAGTACAAACTCTTACACACTCTCTAAGTTACTCTGTGTGTAACCAAGACACAGGTTGAGTGTAGGAGGGAGCATGAAGGAGAAAACGGCCATATTTGAATCATGTCCCACACCCCAGCCAGTTAGGAGACAGCCTCTCTATGTAAGAAAGGCATTGTGTGCTTAGAGTGCTAGCAGATGCAGACTGAAGACATGTTGAATACATTTCTCTCATCATCACTGTAAGCACGCCTTGTTTGCAATGAACACCTTTTGAAGAGCGGTTAGAAATCAAAACACAAGAAGGAAAGTTGGGCCCACAAACTGCAAGATATAGAAAGAAGCGGCAAACACGGAATTATCAAAATCAGAGGCAGCTGGAGCCCAGCACCAGATTGTTGTTCTAATATTCAACTCACAACCAAGGTGATATAAGCAAAAACGTGTAGTATTTATTTCTCCAAATAAGTTATTATGAACAGACATTATATAAATAAATGTGAGGTTAACAGATCTAAATTTAGTCAACTACTATGTCTCATCTAAGAAAATTAACAGTGACAATCTAACATTGGTAAACATCTAACAACCTTTTAAGCTGATCATTTCTAAGGTGCTCTATGTAACAAGATTTTTCACCTAAAGAGACAAATGGAATGTACCTATACCTGCCCTGCACCACTATACTGAGTACCAGATTCCACAATGAATACAAGTCTGCCCATAAGATGCCATCAAGGGGAAAGGGCATCCAGTGGTTACAAGTATGACTAGACAGGAATCTAGTCTTCTGCAAGCAGAACAACAGAGGACAGACAGAGTATTGCCATTTTACACAACAGAAAAGAGACTGTACAGCAATATAGAAATAAAGGTAATGAAGACTTTCCTACTAGATATGGCTGAAAAACTAGATCTGTTATATGAGTACTTGGGACTGTGCATCTCCAAGTGTGTACAGGTGTATGTGCACATGTAAACCCCCTGTGGAAGTCAGACAACAACCTAGGGTATTATTCTCAAGACTGTTTAGGTTGGCTTGTTGCTTTTAGTATTTAGCTATTTCAATTTTATGTATATGGTGTACTAATGTATTTCTGTGTATTCTATATGTGCACTGTGCACAAAAGACAGAACATGACAGTATCCAAAGGACTGTAGAGTGTCATGTGAGTGCTGGGTAACACAGGCTGATCCTTTGGGAAAATAGTGTTCCTAAGAGCTAGGCAATTTCTCCAAGCACTTGAGTATTTTGAGACAGGGTAGGTTGGCAGGCCAGGGAGTCTGAGGTATCAGTCTCCACCTTCCTCATACTGGAATTGCAATTGCTGGCCACGCTGCCCAACATTTTTATTATGTGCTCTTGGGATCAACCAGTTCTCCAAGCTTACAAAGTGCTTTAGTTGCTTTTCTATTGCTACCAAAAAAAAAAAAAACACAAGACCATGAGCAACTTATAGAAGAAAGGAAAGAGGAAGCAGAAAGAGCAAACTTAAAATGGCATGCATCTTTTGAAACTTCAAAGCCCACTCCTAGTGACATACTTCCAGCAAGTCCATACCTCATAAGACTGGTTAAAGAGCTCCCAACTGGGGAGCAAATCTTCAAAATCTTGAACTATGGGGGTCATCTCATTCAATCCAGCACACTAGGCGAGCACTTAATGAACTGACTACATCTCCAGCCCTCAGAACCAGGTCCTAAGAGATGGGGAGTAGACAGGAGAATGGCACTAACACAGAACACAGAGAGATGAGATGGTTGGAGCATTTTAGGAACACCACAGCTACATTACAAATTATGAACATGGGAAGAATGGACACAGAGAAGGCACAGAAGCCAGAGTGTGAAATGTTCATACCCCAACCCAAGGAAGCAACTTTGACCACCTAAGTTAGTCGGATTTCTAGTTGTTATAATATGTGCCTGACTTAAGTCAATTTTCAAAAAGGAAGGTTTATCTAGACTGAGTTCAGAAGCTTCAGTCTTACCAACTAGTCTTGTTCCTTTGGGCCCATAATAGAAGAAGAAACTGCTCATCTCACAGGGGCTAGAAGGAAAGGAAGAGAAAGAGGGGAGGCGAGAGGCAGTATTCCCTCCAAGGCAAAATAGCAGTCTTCTTTCTTTTATACTTGGACCCACATCCTAAAAGCTCCTCCACCTCTCAATAGCATGGAGAGCTGAGAACTAGGCTCCAACACAGAAGCCGTTACTAGACAGGCTACCTTCATAGGCAGTTAAATCAAATGTTAAATCAGCTACTCAACCAACAGGAAGAGACAACCTACCAACCTACGCTCCTAGCAACCAAAGTGGGAAGTTACAAAAGTGCACAAAGGACATCATCAACTCAGGTATAGACAGAAAAGGAAGGATAATTTATCTTTCTAATTGGTGAACATAAAAATACATGAATATCAGAATATATAAGGCTGAAAGCAATAAATAAAATAAGTAAAAAGGAACTCACTGGTTCACCAAAAAAAAAAAAAAAAAAAAAAAAAAACATGAATATAGTGGTCACAAAGAAGAAAAGTATCATTAAAATATTGCTTATATGATGTATTTAAGAATGAACAGTTATAATATATAGATATAAATTCTTCATAATTTGAAAATTAAGACTATATTCTTTATAAAACACATTAAGAAAATTCAGAGGTCCTGTAAATTTAATTTTTTATTTTATGTATATAGGCATTTTGCCTGCACACTTGTCTATGCACCACATGTGTGCCTGATGCCCAGGGAGGCTAGAAGGTATTGGATGTCCTAGAACTGGAGTTACAAGTCACTGTGAGATGCTAAGTGAGTACAGGGGACCAAAGCCAGGTTCTCGACAGCCTGTGTTCCTGGCTGCTGAGCCATCTCTCCAGCCCAACTTACAAAATAAAATTTAAGGAGTCATTGCTACACATTTGTATGTGCCAGAACCAATAAACTATTTATTTCAGAGAGGAACTAGGCTATCCTATCCTCGATTTTAGCGATAAGACATGTAATTAATAGTTTGGATAAATTTTATACATAAAATATTAAATAAAAGAAAAATAAGCATCTCGCATGCTGTATTTCATACTTAAATTTTTGATAAATCATACTTGAATGTTGGAATTTAATATCCACTTTTCAGTTAATGTCCAGTCACCACAGCAGCACTGATGACTCAATGAAATGAGACCGCGTTGCTGGTAAACTTTTCAAAATCACCACTGAGAATAGAGACCTAGTTGGTAGCAAAATGGAAAATATTCTCAACGTACCCGTCGGAAGCCACCAATCCAACACCAGTGAGTGAGGACAAGAAACTGAGTCTAGAACTCACTGGCAAACCATAGACCAAGTTACCTGTGTCTGACACCTGCTCATCAAAAACGTTCCTCAAATGATCCCTTCAAAGTTAGCTGAGAGAACGCAACCAAAGCTACAGTCTGGGATAAAATCCTGGGCGTGTGAAGAACATGGCCCCATATGAATGTCAAACCCTCTAAAGGAAGGCTGATATTTGTCTCTTTGAGCCTCCACTGATATTTTACATTTTCTCTGACTAGGCTCAGCTGTCAGTCTAACCCGAACATAACAAAAAGGATGGTTTAATAGCTTTACTATAAGGGATAATATGCTTGATGCATGTATATAATTAATATTTTCAACAATATGCTTAAAAGCTGATTTCTTATTAAAATCTGTTTTATTTCTACATTTTCCAGTATATGTAGGTGCTAGAATAGTGTGCTTGATATTTTTGTATACTAGCTATTCTTCTTTTCGAATATTTAATCAATGCAAGGTACACACGTACAAATATCAAGTATGAGAAATCACACAAATAACTGAGATTAGTACCAATATGTGCTTTTCTACAGTGAAACTGAAACTACAGTATCTTACTTTAAGAACAATTTTTGATACCCAACTGGCTTCTGGAAAGCAAACACCGCATTCATTGGCTGGTCTTAGCACTCCTTCCCCATCTTACTAACACATAATAACCAGATCCTCCATTGTTTTGTGTATTTCCTGCCACATCATTAGGTACAAACATGAACAACATAATTATATTTTGATGACCATGCTTATGACACAATTTCCAAATATTTATATACATAGACTACAAATGGAAAAGGTCTGGGGACTTCCTCAAATGAATCAACTTTTTAAATTGTAATGCACGTCATATTTTCCTCAATGATATATACCTCCTTAAGGTTTTCAAAATATCTGATAGATTTCAAGTTCTATTACTCTAGACATACTATTCCAAGTCATCGATAATTATAAACTATTTGTTGAATCTAACATTTTCAATATACCTTCAACTACTAGTGACTTTATGCCAGATCATAAAGCCTTAAAAGTAGAACTTTTAAAACCAGAAAGATTGTTTGTTCAATAACTGTTCAGAAATGTGTGACTTTACAGTTCCATCAGCCACGAATGACTGCTCTTTCTGTACCACGACCAGTGAGATTTTAAAAGGTGTAACATGACTTTAATTTGAACATCTGAAACCGGCAGTCTTTATATTATATTATATTATATTATATTATATTATATTATATTATATTATTTATATTATATTATATTATATTATTATATTATTATATTATTATATTATTATATTATTATATTATTATATTATTATATTATATTATTATACCGGCAGTATTTACTTGGACTTATTCATACATTAGTATTTTTCTATAGACTGTTTTTCCCATTTTGAACATTCATTTCTAATCAAAAAACAAAACTCATTCGAGGTCTATACACTAATCCTTTGGCAAAATAATTAGCGTGTGCGTTCTTTCATAGTTTCAAGACTTCCAAATCAACAAAGCTACTTTGCAGTGAGAGAATTAAGCATCTTGTTAAGACAGAGACAAATGATGAAGGAAGAGCACAATGGGCAAAGACTCATTGTAGCATCAGTGCCATTCCCCAGACACAAACCGCTGTTTTTCATGCCAGGCTTCCATCTATGACAACGCAGGGAGACTTCACACACAGTGTCATGTACCTGAACTAGAGCCTGACTCTTCCGCCACTTCCACATCTGTACAGGAAAATTAGGGCCATGGAAACTACGTGCCATTATTACTGATGTATGTCTTCTCAGTCTATACATGTCCATAAGGGAAAAATCACTGAGCACTACATACTTTATTTTACAGAAAATGAAATCTAACTATTCCTCAATGTACTATGACTAAAAGTGTCATTTAAATTATTCCTAAGAACTAAAGTGACAATATTGAGTTTCATCTGACAAGTGTCTTTTTCTTAACCAAAGTTTATTAAAATTTATATTTAATATGATATCATTTCATGCCTTGAGGTGAAAGTAAGCCTCACTTCTATAGACACTTGGCAAAGGTTAAGGAACTGAGTGAGCGCCAACTCTGGACTTTAGAATGTACTTGCTGTTTCGTACGATTGTGCTCTGGCCCTAAACCTCAGAACCACTTCTGGGTGATACTGCGGAGTGGAGATGCTCTCACCTGTCCACAGTCATGGAGCAGCTGACATCAAGATCCTGACTTCTCTGTGTACAGTGTCCAGCCATCAGCAAAGTCCAAACTAGTCTCTGTTATGTCCCTCAAAACACTAGAATTCTGCAGAGAGCCCTGGAAGCTACCCACAGAGTGCTAACATGGTTCCCTTGCTCCACCCCTTTGGATTTTCTCAAGGACAGACTGTGAGCTGTAAGGGCAGGAAAAGTCAAGTTGCTGTTGATCAGGGTATGCAACAACATTGAGCGTAGCATACAGTACTCAGTATCCATCTCAACAGTAAATAGGACTGTTTCACATTCCTCCCATTTTGACTTCCTTGCCACCTCAGTTACTTTTCTATTGTCATCACAAAATGCCCTAACTAAGACAACTTATAAGGAAACTGTTTGATTTGGGGACTCACAGTTGCAGATGGTCCATGACCTTCATGGCAAGGAGCACGGCATCAGGTGGGCAGGCACTGAACTGAAATAGTAGGTGACAGCTTAAACACTTATCCACAGAGACGCAGAGAACGTGGAGGGAATGTCCTGAACTACTGAAACGTCAAATCCCATCCCCATCAACACCCTCCCGCTAACAAGGCAACACAGCCCAATCCTTCCCAAGCAGTTCTGACATCTGGGAGTAATTCCTCAAACATGCGCTTATGGAAGCCATTCTCACTGGAACCACAGCACCTACTACGATGGACTGTCACCTTGACCAGCTTAAGTAAACTGTTTTCCTTTTTTATGTTGCTTTTGTCAAAATATTTTATCACAGCAAAAGAATACAAAACAAGATAGTCTACAATCAGTATTTTAGCCTAATACACAGCAGACATGCCATATAAAATAGTGTTTTTGTTCCTTCTAAAAACATCTCTTGAAATGGTATTCTCAACTACTCAACATTACTTTTTTTAAGACTATATCAAAAAAAAAAAAAAAAGAAGCAAGAACAACAAATGTTAACAGCAATTACCTGTGGCAGAGATACCATAAATTACTTTGAATTTTTAATATATAGTTGTAGGGCATTTAAACATCACTGTTTAAATGGAAGTTTTGTAAAATCACATCTAGTTGTCAAGTAAATAGCTTGGAAACAACTGGAAACTGAGTGGCATTTATAGTACAAGAAGGAAAGCTCTCCGAGATGGACAGTGACTTAGATGCCACCCGCTCTGGTCCTCTAAATCTTCCAACTGAAAGTCAGTTCACTGAACAAACAGCCTTCTAAAGCAGGCAGGAATCTAACACTAAGCGCCAGACTCTGCAGTTTTGGTGGCTGCAGGACGAAGTGTTAGTCCCCACATTCCCTGCACTTCTCAGTTAGGAGTGTTTACAGCGCCCAGCATTCTCACGCATTGACAAATGCTTAAGAAACACTATTTGGCAATGATCACAAATTGAAGACTTAAATTATTCATAGATTTATCCAGATGTTTCCAAAACTAAGTTCTGTAAATAAAAGTGATTATTAAATGAGTACCAATTTACTACAAGAATATAAAATGACTCTGCAAGCTATTCCTAGTCACAGTGAAAGCCTTGCAGACAGCATACTATTAGGTCTGCTGATTTGTTTTTATTTTCCTAATTGAAATGTGGTCCATGCTATCAGGCCATCTGCAGTATAACAAAACAACTCAGTAAACAGGACCAAGACATGTGTTCTCTGTTAGGAGAAACATCAGATTTTCTTCATGCCAAAAATAAACAAAAAACAAAACAAAAAAAAACACTTTTCTAATAGGGCACTTTTAGACATAAAGACTGAGAACTTAGAAAACAGAACACTAGATGCTGCTCCCTCATTTACATATCGAGCACAAAATACACGCCAACTTTCTTTAGATGAATGAATGATGCCAAACACATGTATGATTCTATACTGCTTTTTGTATCTGGAAATTGGCAGATGTGCATAACTCATCAGTTGCATCAATGTATATGATCTAATAATCTAACTATAAATAGGCATTCTCTAAACTGTCTTGATATTTCTCCCCTGCCGTAATCTCTCACACATACATCTTTGTTTTTCAAGCTAGTGCTTTCAGATAAACTTGAAAGAAGAGGCTTGTTACACGAGTGCGTTTCTCTGAAAACTAGTATAAATTTCTATGTATACATATGTATACATGACATATATTTCTATGTCCTCACCAATATTATCAAGATTTATATTTCGATATTGGACCTCTTCTGATGTGTTTGCCTTGGTAATTTCGGGGTAAACTGCCTACTAACAAAGAGTAACAATTCCTTTGGGATTTTCATCTTTCTCTTAATGATTTATAGGCATTCTTTACAAACTGATATGAACCAATATTTTCTGCAAATTTTTTTATTTCTTCAGACTATTTTGGTACCTTAACTACACTATAATTTTTATTAGTAAATGTATTTCCCTTACTAATACTATCTAATTTCAATGAAAGAAGTGTCACTCTAATATTGTTTTTAGAAATATAACCTTAGTATAATATTCTTTTTTTCAATTTTATTTTAAAAAACAAAGATAAAAGAAAAAATTTTTAAACATTTTTGCATAAATGTATACAAATACAATTGTGTCAGGGCTTGGCTTTTTTTTTCTTTTTATTTTTTTTTTAAGATTTGATACTCTACATGAAGGTCTTATTAGTTAAAAGGAACAAAAAGTACATGTAAAACAGGAGGTAACCCGGAATTAGTCAATGTTTTCTTGGTGTGTAAGGATTGAGCATGACTTTTTTTGTTGTGGTTTTGTTTTCCTTTCTTTTTTTTTTTTTTTTTTTTTTTTTTTCTTGAGCTTCACACACTCTGTGAGTTGTTTCTGGGGCAGTGCGAGCCTCTGGGGTTAGCATCCCATTATCAGTGACTGCATATTATGTCTGTTCTTTTGTGATTGGGTTATCTCACTCAGGATGATATTCTCTATATGCATCCATTTTCTTCAGAATTTGGTTAAGTCATTGTTTCTGATAGCTGAGTAGTACTCCATTGTGTAAATGTACCACAATTTTTGTATCCATTCATCTACTGAAGGACATCTGGGCTCTTTCCAGCTTTTGGCTATAATAAAGAGCTGCTATGAACATTGTGGTGCATGTACCTTTGTTGTATATTGGAGTGTCTCTGGGGTATATGCCCAGAAGTGGAATAGCTGGGTCTTCAGGTAGTACTGTGTCCAATTTTGTGAGGAATCGCCAGACTAATTTCCAGAGTGGTTGTATCAGTTTACAACCCCAAAAATAGTGGAGAAGTGTTTCTCTTTCTCCGGAACCTCGCCAGCATCTGCTGTCATCTGAGTTTTTGATCTGGCCAATCTGACTGGTGTAAGGTGGAATCTCAGGGTTGTTTTGATTTACATTTCCCTGATGGCTAAGGATGTCCAGCACTTTCTTAGCTGTTTCTCAGCCATTCGATATTCCTCAATTGAGAATGTTTTCTTTAGCTCTGTACCCCATTTTTTAATAGGGTTGTTTGATTCTCTGGTGTCTAGCTTTTTGAGTTCTTTGTATACCTTAGATATTAGGCCTCTATCTGATGTGGAGTTGATAAAGATCTTTTCCCATTCTGTTGGCTGCCATTTTGTTTTCTTGACAATGTCTTTAGCCTTACAGAAACTTTGCAATCACATTAAGTCCCATTTGTTAATCTTTGACCTTAGAGCTTGAGCCATTGGTGTTTGTTCAGAAAATTTTCTCCTGTGCCTATGTGTTCTAAGGTTTTCCCTACTTTGTCTTCTAATAGTTTCAGTGTATCTGGTTTCATGTGGAGAACTTTGATCCACTTACACTTGAGCTTTGGACAAGGAGATAAGAAAGGGTCTATTTTCATTCTTTTGCATGGTGAGTGCCAGTTGGACCAGGACCACTTGCTAAATAGGCTGTCCTTTTTCCATTGAATGTTTACAACTTCTTTGTCAAAAATCAAGGGACCATATATGTGAGCTCATTTCTGGATCTTCTATTCTATTCCATTGATCCACATGCCTATTTCTGTACCAATACCATGCAGTTTTCAGCACAATTGCCTTGTAATATTGCTTGAGATCAGGGATAGTGATTCCCGCAGATGTTTTCTTGTTGTTGAGGATGGATTTCCCTATTCTAGGTCTTTTGTTATTCCAGATGAAATTGCACATTGATCTTTCCAACTCAATGAAGAACTGGGTTGGAATTTTGATGGGGATTGAATTGAATCTGTAGATTGCTTTTGGAAGGATGACCATTTTTAAAATGTTAATTCTTCCAATCCATGAGCATGGGAGATCTTTACATTTTCTGAGATCTTCCTCGATTTCCTTCCTTAGAGGTTTGAAGTTCTTGTCATACAGGTACTTCACTTGCTTAGAGTCACACCAAGGTATTTCACAGTTTTTGTGACTATTGTGAAGGGTATCTTTTCCTTAATTTCTTTCTCCACATGTTTGTCCTTTGACTATAGGAAAGCTACTTATTTGTTTAAGTTAATTTTGTATCCAGCCACTTTGCAGAACGTTTTTATCAGCTGTAGGAGTTCTCTGATGGAATTTGTGGGGTCACTTAAGTACACTATCATGTAATCTGCAAAGAGTGATGTTTTTATCTCTTCCTTTCCGATTTGTATCCCATTGATCTCCTTTTGCTGTCTAATTGCTCCAGCCAGGACTTCCAGTACTATGTTGAATAGGTAGGGGGAGAGTGGGCAGCCTTGTCGAGTCCCTGATTTTAGTAGGATTGCTTCAAGGTTTCCACCGTTAAGTTTGATGTGGACTGTTGGTTTGCTGTCAAATGCTTTCTCAGCATCTAGTGAGATGACCATGTGATTTTGATCTTTGAGTTTGTTTATATGGTGGATTACATTGATGGATTTCCTTATATTAAACCATCCCTGCATCCCAGGGATGGAGCCTACTTGGTCATGGTTAATGATTGTTTTGATGTGTTCTTGGATTCAGTTTGCAAGGATTTTGTTGAGTATTTTTGTATCAATGTTCATAAGTGAGATTGGTCTGAAGTTCTCTTTCCTTGTACGGTCTTTGTGTGGTTTAGGAACGAGGGTTATTGTAGCCTCAAAAAATGAGTTAGGTAGTATTCCATCTGATTCTATCTTTTAGAATAGTTTGAACAGTATTGGTGTTATGTCCGCAATAAATGTCTCATAAAATTCTGCACTGAACCCGTCTGGACCTCGGCTTTTTTTGGTTGGGAGGCTTTTGATGACTTCTTCTATTTCTTTAGGTGTTATGGGATTATTTAGATGGTTTACCTAGTCCTGGTTTAATTTTAGGATCTTGTATCTGTCTAGGAATTCATCCATTTCCTCCAGATTTTCCAACTTTGTGGAGTATAGGCTTTTGTAGTAGGATCTGATGATTTCTTGAATTTCCTCAGTTTCAGTTGTTATGTCTCCACATTCCTTTCTAATTTTGTTAATTTGTATACTTTCTCTTTGCCCTCTATTTCGTCTGGCTAGGGGTTTATCAATCTTGTTGATTTTCTCAAAGAACCAGCTCTTGGTTTTGTTGATTCTTTCGATGGTTCTTATGTGTCGAGAGGAATTTCTTTTCTGGTCCAACCTATGTGGAGTTCTGAAGGCTTCTTTTATGCTCGTGGTCATCTCATTCTTAAGGGTAGGGAAGTTTTCTTTTACAATTTTGTTGAAAATATTTACTGTGCCTCTTAGTTGATATTCTTCTCCCTCTTCTATTCCTATTACCCTTAGGCTTGGTCTTCTCATTGTGTCCTGAATCTCCTGGACATTTTGGGTTAGGAGCTTTTTGGTTTTTGCATCTTCTCTGGCTGTTTTGTCGATGTTTACAATGTTGTCTTCAGACCCTGAGATTCTCGCTTCCATCTCTTGTAGTCTATTGGAAATGCTTGCATCTGTGACTCCTGATTTCTATTTTAGGTGTTCTACCTCTAGGGTTATCTCTTTTAGTGTTTTCTTTATTGTGTCAATTTCTATTTTAAATTCCTTCTTACATTCCTTCATCTCTTTGGTTCTGTTTTCCTCTAGTTCCTTGAGTTCTTTTAGTGATTTTCTTGTTTCCTCTTTAAAAGCTTCTGATTCTTTTTGCTTTTCCTCCCGTTCTCGTTTAAGGATCTCTATCAGCATCTTGAGGTATGATTTTAGGTCTGCGTCTTCTTTTTCTGGAGTGTTTAGCATTCCAGTGTTTGCTGTTATGGGAGAGCTGGGTACTGGTGTTGCCAGGTTGTCTTGGTTTCCTTGGTATATTCTCTTTCTCTTTCCTCTTGCCATCTTGTTGTCAGTGATATGTTCTTGCCTTTCCCTTGTACCTGGTCTGTGTCCCTGGATCTCCACTGGTCCAGGTGGAGGATGATCTGTGCCCTGTTCTGCGCCCCAAAGCCGCCAGGTGGGAACAGAGGTCCCAATGCTGGGTCCCTGGTCCCTGCATCAGGCAGGGCAGGAGCGCGCTTTCCAAGTGCACTTGGCAAAGATCTCTCTGCTCCCTGGCTGCTCAGATCTCCTTCTCACCAGGCCTTAACCTTTGGGAACTGCTGGTCCAGGTGGCAGATGGTCTGAGCCCAGTTCTGCGCCCTACGCCTCCGGGTGGGAACAGAGGTCCCAATGCTGGGTTCCTGGTCCCTGGTTCAGGCAGGGCAGGGGCAGGCTTTCAGTGCGCAACTGGGTGGGAATAGAGGTCCCAATGCTGGGTTCCTGGTCCCTGGATCTAAAATAATATTCTTTATATTATCTAAACTTGCAAAAAAAATTTCTGAATAGAGAATCCAGGATTAAACATTCAATATTAATGTTTCTCGTGCTTTCATTAAAGATTCAATATTAATGTTTCTCGTGCTTGTCATTAAAGATTCAATATTAATGTTTCTCGTGCTTGCCAGGCTCTAACTATTACACAGAAAGGCATGAGTACAAATGCAGATCTTCAATTTATTTTAACTTGTTCTCAATCTCTCCATCCCAACTTCTAGGGGTACCTTCAGAGCTCAGAACCATGGAGAGGAAGAAGAGGCTGAAGGAAAGTTCCTTTCTCAGATGTGACTGACACTGCACTACCACAACCCTTTGGAAGAGGCTGATAGCCAAGCACTTCCCATGACTCCTGAGAGAAATGCATGTGTCCCTTCCTCAATTGTCAGTACTGTACGTATACTCTACCTGCACATGCCGGTGGCCCTCTTCAACCACTCTCCGTGCAGACCAGTTCTAACACTCCTGAGAAGCCTACATCTAACCAACGTTTTACACAAATCTGGTTCCAATACTAGTCTAACCTTTTTCCTTGCTTTACATGGCTTTGTGATACCCATGTTCAGTTTCAGCTGCGGTTCCATGTTCTCAGTTCTTCCCCATCAGGATACCCAGTAGCTTCAAACGGGGCTGGAAAGCTGTACATGGGGCGGAGTCTAAAATAAATGCACCCCAGCTGGGCGTGGTGCTTCTCTAAGGATTCTAATGGGACAGTTCTTTGGATGATCTTAGCTTGTGTGCTACCCCTACTTAGGGTGGGTTTGTACATAGTCATTTTATTCAGGGAGAATCAGGTCTACAGATGAACCTTGGAGAGTGGGAAAGGGTTCTTCTTAGGGTAAATTTTCACTGGCTAGAGTTTAAACAACTGGTAATGTGGGTGCGGGAGGCCAAGCTCCGCAGACAAGGTCAGAGAAGGGGACGCTGTGCTGGTAAAGAATGTCCTCCATTTTGCACTGAGCTCAAAGGAGATATCTGAACATGGTAGACTGTGACCTTAATTAGCAGGTTTTCACCACATGGTTTCTCTTATCTTTGGAACTTACAAACTGCAAAGGGTATCAAGCTAGTGTCTGTGTCTGCAAACTAGAGAGGCACACATTCACCTCTAAGAACTTTTGAGAAGCGTGTACTCATGTGGCTCAAACCCTCATAGAGGGTCAGAAATGATGCCATAGCAACGCAACATCATCCTTGAGAAGGCCCGTGTATGCATCCTTTCTTAGGTTATCTACGTAGTCTCAGAGTGATGGCAGCCTAACAGTAGCACAGTCCATTCAACCGTCTTCCAATGACTGCATTGTTCAGGTTTTAACTTAGTCTTCAAACTTCTGTGAAAACTTTGTCAATAAAAGAAAGAGAGCAGTTTCCCTCTAATCTTAGTTTTACTGTTACAAAATCACTTCCATATACACTTTCAGAATCAAGACAACCATAATATTTCAGCTCCGTCTTATTTTGATTAGGACTTGTTTCCTTTGACATGCTGTCTTCTAAACTCTAGATTTTGTACTTCCACAAGAAAGAAGAGAATGAGCTCCATTCAATGCCTCCATCACATGCCCTTTATTCTCATCTTACCTCGGATTGGACACTAAGTAGAAATAAGCACTGTGCAAATAGGATTGTTTAAAGCCTTCCTACCCGTTCATTCTCCTTACTGTGCATTAATTTGTATTTGAATGCTTTGAGACCACAGATCACAGAACAGTATTCCTTCCACAAGCACTGGTCAAATGAAGAGTGGTTTTAAATCAGAGGCCTTTTTTCTTTTAAGTAGACCAAACAGAGCTACAAGACAGTTTAAAAAAAAAAAAATCATTCTACATTAAAGACTGCTTCAATAAATGATACTTTATCTTTTCAAGCTGTATCTTTGATTTTAATAATTTTAACTATGAGCATCTGAATAAATGAATGGTACTTGGGATGTCACTTGATTACTAAACAAGTTGATCTTAGAATATGTAATCATTTTCTTTTGATTATTTAAACAACCTTTCTGTCCTAAGAAATTTTTCAAAAATGATAAAAGAAAATATATAAAGATCATGAGTTATGAAAACTAAATAGGAAGAAAACAGAGTGAGAAACAAAATCAGTCCATGGCCGATCTCCCTAAAAGGTCACAACAGGCAAGATGTTTGTTCATTCAATTCAGAGGAGATAAATTTACCAACTCTAAGTTACCACCAGATCTTATGACAATTAACTTTAGATAGTTAGAGAAAACTCAAAATACAAGAAATTATATAAACCCCCACTAAAATGACTCATATATATTAAGATGGAGCATAAATTCAATGATTACCACTAAACGGCGCAAATGTGTCCATTTGAAAGTCCTCTAATGTATACTAAGTGTATTTAGAGGAGGCCGTCTACATTAGAACATGTAAAGAGGCCACAGACACGGCATTCTGCAGCCTCCTCATTCGCAGAAGGAAAACCAGAAACACAAAGGTGCATCTGACACATGTCACACAGTAGGTATTCCTTGCCCTCATGAAGAGTCTCATCTATGACATCAAGTAAAATGGACAACTACAATTAAGATAAACATCACACGGTGCTAAGGGAATTCACATTAACAGGGTCTTAGTTTAAATATATGGTCAGTAGTTTCTATAAATCATCTACAAATTAAGTAAAGAATTCATATGAATTCTACATAGACAGGTCTGTAAGGAAACATGGTAAGAATGCTTTTCTTTCTGATTATAAATTATGAAGATGCTTTTATCTGTAAATACCATTGTGTATTAGCTTATACATCTTTTCATGAAGTACATGCTAAATCTTACTATGTTGAACAACTGAGTTTGTGACCCTCTATGAATTAAATATAAACAATGATAAATTTGCACAGGCGATATTCTCACGGGGTTGTCCATCTTGTCTGGACAACCCATGAACCTGACTCATGATTTTCTGTGTCTGGCCTCCAAATGTAACTTGTGAGGCGGAGGCAGCACATGCTTCTCTATGGGCCATGGCCCACTAAGCAGTTGGCAAAGACAGTCGCAAGACTGGGACCAAATAGCTGAACCAACCATAGTCTTTGTGGTATGTGGCTAATTAGAGGGCAAGATCCGGTTAGTGGTAAGAAAAATGAGGAACGAGAGCACAGAAGACTAAGAAAGGATTAAACAGCTGTGCGTCCTTGGATCACCAAGTTATCTAGATGGCACAGGGATCTGGTTCAATCCTCAACATCACACACAATTCAATGAATAATAAAAAAAATTAATTTTTTTAAAAAATAAAAGAGGGTTGACCCATGGCTCCAGCTGCATATGTTGCCGAGGATGGCCTTATCTGGCATCAATGAGAGGGGAAGCCCTTGGTCGTGTGAAGGTTTGATGCTCCAGAGCAGGGAAATGACAGGGTGGTGAGGTGGGAACAGGTTAGGGGTTAGGTGTCTTAGTCAGGGTTTCCAGTACTGCACAAACCATCATGACCCAGAAGCAAGCTGGGGAGAAAAGGTTTGCTCAGCTTACACTTGCACATTGCTGTTCATCACAAAAGAAGTCAGGACTGGACCTCAAGCAGGTCAGGAAGCAGGAGCTGATGCAGAGGCCTTGGAGGGATGTTTATTACTGGCTTGCTTCCCCTGGCTTGCTCAGCCTGCTTTCTTATAGAACCCAGGTCTACCAGCCCAGGGATGGCACCACCCACAATGGGCTGTGACCTCCCCCTTGATCACTAGTTGAGAAATTTCATTGATCTCATGGAGGCATTTCCTTAACTGAGGCTCCTTTCTCTGTGATAACTCCAGCTGTGTCAAGTTGACACAAAACCAGCCAGTACAGTGGAGAGGCATCCTCATAGAAACAGGGCAGAGGTAGGTAGGATAGGGGAATTTGAGGAAAAAACAGGAAGGGAAATGACATTTGAAATGTAAATAAATAAAATAACCAATAAGAAGGTTAGAAAGAGGGGTTGATTTTTTTTAATAAAGGATTATTTCAAGTTTGGAAAAATAAAATTTTTACAGCACACTCTTCCAAGGTACACAACATTCCTCAATAAGTATGCTAAGTTCAGCTGTAAAGAATAAAATGAAACAGGGTTAAGCTTACAGTTAGGAGAAGAAAAAGTATAACTTTTAGACGAAAGGGGGTAAAGTACAAAAATGGTCCTGTCTGTGTCTCTCATAATTTAAAAAATAAGTTGTCAGATAACATGTAGCCTGCCTAAGAATACTTCAGAGTGGGGAAAAAAGGTGTGTTCCATTTTAGATCACAAAATTCCCAAGGCCAAATAGAATAAGAACCAAGCCAGGACACTATGAAGCTGATTTTATACATAAAGATGCAGGAAAGGTTTTAAATAAAATCTTAATACATTAAGTTATATTTTTAAATCTAATATTTGAATTATATTAATACATTATTCTTTGGTTGATATATAGACATAGACATAAATAGACAGAGATAGACATAGACAGACACAGACAGACACAGACACAGACAGACACAGACATAGAGATAAGGTCAGTGTTAAGCAGGGATACTAGTTTAACAACATACATGATTTTTTAAGCCAATGTATGTTTTCTCAACTTTTTGAGGACCTCAAATCAAAATAAAAGAATAAAGCCAGGAGCTCATGTTAACCCTCTGTGTATACTAAGTAAGAAAGATGGACAAATAAACCAATTCACAGAAAGAAAAGGCTACAAAATATTGAAAGAATGGGTCCTTATTCGTCGCTGGAGAACTTGAACCTGGACCTATCAAAATAAAGTCATTTTTTTCAGATGTACAAACCAGTAAGGTCTGTTTTCCTTGAATCACATCCATTTCCTAAGAAAAGAGGGTAGACTAATTAAAGGACAAAGTACAACATGCTACAGAAAAACAAATCTCCATGATATTACTGAGGAGGTAAAAGATAAAAACAAAGTTCATGCTAAGTTTCTGCATACAGACATCTGGAAAATCTGCAATAATGTTGAGAAATATATGTGGTAGCTAAGTATGTCTGCTCCTATGTACCGAATTCTAGGAATGCCAAGAGTTGGTTTTATTCTTAATAAAACCAAACACTATATGTTATGTCACAATATTATGTAATCCTATGTGAGTTAAAAGAAAATGTGTGTCAAAGACATGGTTCAGTGGGTAAAGCAGTGGCTGTGCAGACATGAGGACTTTTATTTGAATTCTCAGCACAGTAAATAAATAAACAAATAAAACAATCTGAGTACTGGTGCATATCTACAACACCAGAACTGAGGGAGGGGCACAACAGGCAAACACTGAGGCTGTCAAGCTCGTCTTAGCCCAAGTGCTGAGCTCCAGATTCAACCAGACATCATTTCAAAAAAAATTAGTCCTTGAATTTAATAATTTCAGCTGCATTAGTTACTTCTAGAAAAGTATATGCTATAGAATGAAATCAAATGAGCCTCCGTATAGTACTGTAGAACAAAACTTTAACTTGCAACATCTATAGGGGGAAAAATGTATTCTTTGTCTTTAGTCGTTACTGTTACTGGTCTTCAGACATTTTCAGTAATCTTTAATTTGTACTTACCTCATTCCTCATCATTTTGGTATTTCACTTTAATACAGTATATAATAAAGTCCTAATGTCTGTAACATTGTACAATGTTACAGAAATAAAAAAGCATACTTCCTTCAATCATGGGATAATTTTGAGACACACTGAAAATGAGCTTACCATACACTCTATTTCACCTTCTTACCATCTTGCTTCAAACCTGATGCCAGATTTACAACTGTCATGCTACTTTAAAAAAAAAAAAAAACAAATAGATTTTCCCTTTATGCTTCTGGTGTGCGAGTCCTAGTTAACTAGATGGAGTCAACCACCAGAAGTCTGCAATCTACACGTTGTTCTTTGCCTGTAAGACTTGCTCTAATTTTTCAACCTAAAAGTTTGCATTTTGTCTACCTATAAAATAATATTTTCATTGATTTACAAACACAGAAATAGATAAAGCCAAGTGGTAGAAAAGCAAAATAACAAAATGATAGTTAGCATCAGTTTTTGCTGGATAAAGATGCGGCAAAACCATGTACTTCAGACTAATAGGTATTTGTTCTAGGTGAGTCAGGTACCTGCGGAAAGGGTCACATGTCACTTCTCATGTTCCTGAACCATTTGAAAACAGAAGGTGATTAAAAACTCTCAGATGCCTATGAATTCCATTTACACGGAGCACACGACTGTAATTTTTTAAATGCATTCATATTCAAATCTGAGAACCACGATCCTTAGCTCATCAGGCCTGCTTAATTGCACTAACATCTGCAATCAATTTAAATTCTTTAAGATAGTCTTTCACCACGCTTGAAGTGATTTCATGCTGTGATAGATTTAACACACTCACTAATTTATAGACACACACAAGCAGATGAGACCTAGTGAGGTCCAACACTGAAGGGCAGTCTGCATGTTCCTCGAAACTGGGATACAGCAAGGACACATCCTGCACAGCTCACTGGAAATACATGGGATGACTGCACCGTGCAAGCAAAACAGCAGGTGAGGCTAAAACTAGTACTTCATGGAAATCTGTTTGCAAGTCATGGACCATTTAGTGCTTTGATGGGAGTTTACAGATGCAATAATCTGCAAAACTAGAGCTACCAGGTGAAGTTCTACAGAATACTAGTTCCCCTGAAATAAATCATCACCCCTTCCTGGAAAATGGAGGAGGGGGGGGATGAGAGAACCATTTTTAACTCAAATTACAACTGCTCATAAAACAAAGAAAAGATAGAGGGCTGAAGAATCTCAATGCGTAGCAAAAGTACTGTGGTTCTGGAAGCCTCCTGGGTTCTCACAAGAAAATAAAAAGACAAAAACAGTGGTAAATACAAAACAACATGGATAACATAATATCACTGGATAGCCATGCGGCCCTCCAGAACTTCAAAAGAAAGCAGTGGGAAACTCACCATCAGATCACAGACTATCAAAATCGGACTGGAATAAAGAGGAGGAAGCAACAAGGTTATGAGAAAGAGGAAAGCCCAACGTGGCTGAATTATCAGCAGACAGTGCTGTGTGAGGAGTTTGGTCTGACACTGTAACAGAGGCCTACAGAAAGACCTAAGAGATGAGAGGCTGGCCCTCAGTGTCCGTGAGCCCAGCACTCAGCTCCCTGGGCTCCGAAGCAACACGGGATTCTACCTGGAGCAGAAAAGGCCCACGAATAATAGTAAAACTGAGCAGATCATTCCTACAAAATGAAAGGCATCTCCGTGGCCCAACACAAAATGGATACCATGGGGTGTGTGTGTGTGTGTGTGTGTGTGTGTGTGTGTGTGTATCTTCTCTTTTTGTAGTTGTGTTGTTTTGTTCTTAATGACTTTCTTTTTATAGATTATTTGCTTTGATTTCTCTTTTTCAATCCTTTCGGTTTTCCTCTTTGAGTTTTTATGTTATTTTATTTTCCTTTATTTTATTTTAAAGATAGAGAATTTTCAGAAAAAAGAATATAAAGTTGGGCAGACAGAATCTGGGAGGCGTTGAGGGAGGGGAAAGAATACTATCAAAATATACTGTATGGGAAAAAAACCTTAAATCAATGTTTTAGTGTACCAATTTCAACATGGAGTCAGATATTCAGCAAATACAGAAGACAAGGAACAAACATTTAAAACAGAGTAAGAAACTGAAATAAAACCAAAACAACTTAAACAGAAAAAGAAAACTAAACAAAAAATTTTAAAGTTAAACAGAAGAAAAAAAAAGATTTCACAATTCACTTCAAGGTTAAAAACAGGGTAATTGTTTCCTGTTGCATGTCTTATGCTTACATGAAATAGCCCTTTGACACATGACCAGTGCAATGTACAGATGCCAATCTTAAAATGTTTACAAAAAAAAAAAAAAAAAAAAAAAAAAAAGGAAATCACTGCAGGAATAAACACCAAGTGGAAGGAATCTGAGGAAAAAAACAGATGAATTGAGATTCAGAGCTGAAACAAAATGTGTAAATCAGAATAGAAATAGATAAAAAGTGGAAAGAAGGCTGGGGTCAAGGAATGGTAGAGAAGGAAGATATCAACAAAACAATTCTGTTGGGAAATGTTAGAATCAACAATACTAAATAGTAATCTTAATTTCTTTTATTTTTATTAAGAATAGAATTATATCATTCCCCCATTCCGTTCATCTTAAACTTTTTAATAAGAACATGAAGCATGTGACAGAATGTTCAGCAGGATAGAGTCAATGACTTATTGGAGGATTATGTTTGGTCTTCACAGGCATCTTTGTGATTATTCTGTTTTAATAATAAACCTGCATTGCTATTATAATAAACAAATACAGCACAAGTTATCTATGAGTCAATGCACACATACACAAGCACACACACACATGCACACATACACAAACACACACACTTTTAAAAGAAAAAGAAATCTCAGTTTCTAGTTTTAGCTACAATACTAACTTGACTTCACATATTATTTGGACCTTTATTATTTGCAAACTTCAAGGTCCACATATAGTGCAGATCTTGAAGTAAATAAAAACAATCTAATAGCTACTAAAAATGTACCTACCAAATAGGAGTGTAACAACACTATCCTTAAAAAAATCTGATGCCGGGAAATGAGTTACTATTTTATTCAAACTCTAAGATACAGCTTTTCCAGAAAAGTCTACAACTAGTATACATAACAGAACACACAGAGAAGCTTCAGGCTGTCTACATTTACTTGAGAACTGCTTTCTTTACAGACTATAAATGAATTACAGATCAGTTACTGAATATCCCCTGGAAAACTTTCTTTAGTAATGAAGGGATGTAAAATAACAAATAATACAGATAAGATGCTAAAACAAATTTGTCCTTTTGAGTTTAGAGGCTACTGCTCTACAGCAAACTTTAAAAAATAACAAATGTCTTTTGCATGTCAAAATGATGAGCCTCAGTGAATCTGCAGAAACCATCCCATGTAGGGAAACTCAAACTGAAGGATGTCACCAACAAAGAAAATGCACCATGGCCTTCACAGCATCTGCTCCTCCTCCTGCTAACGTTAACTCTTTTACTGAAATGCTGTGCATAAGTACATCACACTTGAAGCCACAGTGTGAATGTCTATTAGTAATATTCACCAAGTTGAAGATTACATAGCATCAAAATGTTGGCTCCATTAGATTACTGTTGCCCTATGAGGTACAAGGTGAAGTCAGGCATATTCTACAACCCAAAAGTCTTATTTGTGGCTCACACAGGAATCTCAGAGAACCTCACTTAGTTCAAATAAATGCCTGCCCTCCACATGCAGTAACTCTGGTCCGAATGTTCAACCGCACAGCCTGGACATGGACTTATCTGAATAGGTCTAAAGGACTCTAGTGCACACTCAGGACTGAAGCTACTGTTGTGGGATACTTTGTTTTCCTTCACCTGGTATCTGTTCATAGAACTTCTCTCTTGTGGTTTTTCCTTTGGAAATGTTCCTTTCAGAAAGTTTACTCCATATGGTCATTTTCTCATAGTTTTCATCTGTATCGTAAAGAGCATAGCTCCTCTAGCTAGTGCTTTCTAGGATGCTGATAAATACATACATGTATGTATATGGACCTGTGAGATGGCTCAGTGGGTAAAGGCAACAGCCACTAACCTTGGTGCCTTGAGTTTCATCCTGAGACTCTACAGGAGGGAAGGAAAGAACTCACTCTTCCAAGCTGCCTTCTGACCTTTACCCACATACTCACCCACAGACAGACAGACAGACAGACAGACAGACAGACAGACACACACACACACACACACACACACACACACACACACACACACACATAATCGTTTTTTAAATGATTCTTTTAAACCTGGAATGAACCACCATAACAAAACATCTAAGAGGAAGAAACAGCTCAACAACCATGAAATCACCTCCGCAGATGACCTTCAATGCCTGATGCCAACAACTGATATAAACACTGTTGAACAATTGATTCCATGTCTAAAATTCAGCAGGCAATTATTTTCCTAGACAAGAGAAAGTCCTTAAAAAACTAAAATAAAATAAAAACCTACAATAAAGGCCATTTTACCATAAACTCTTAAAGACAAGTAATGTGGAATTCCAATTTAAACCTAATAAAATCTCTTCATACAAGGACAAGTGATTGGCTTTGCTCATTACCATCTCCTCCTTGAGGACTACCACCATGACCCACAATAAAATAGAGCAGCAAAACTTGTTAGTGGTTCTGCTCACTAACAACTCATTAGGATGCTGTACTAATTTGAGCTCTTGAAATATAATGTTAATTCTACATAAATAAAATCTGATATATACATGCAGAAATTAAAATTATTAAGTGCTACATAGATTATGAGAAAATATGCTTGACAAGATATGGATTCGCTGCCCTTAGGCTCTGAAATGTTCTCGTACGCAGCAAGCAGAACCAGGAAAGAAACAGGCAAAGAATAACCAGTAAGGGTGATGCTGAGATCAAAACTCCAAATGCCAACCAACAAACTCTAATACGCTTTTGGATCATGAAGGGTACCTTATGAACCATAACTTAAAAAACCCATGTTAAATTTAACAAGCAGTAAGTGCTAATCTAAGTTTCTAGTGTTAAACTATATAAAGTCCTTAAACAGAAGGGAAAATAAAAACCTTGGTTAATTTGTATCTAACATGTTTCCTAAAATTAACACTTAAGGGGTCAGAGAGATGATACAGCAACTTAAGGCACTAGCTGCTCTCGAAGAGGTTCAGGGTGTAGTTCCTGCACCCGCATCAGAAAGCATACAACCATCAGGAACTTGAGTTCCAAAGGATCTGATGCCATCTTACCTCCTTGGGACCTGCACTCACTTAATGAGCATGCGCACACATATATTAATTAAAGTAAATGAAAATAATAAATAAAACCAACAATTAAAGCCTAAACCAAAAAAAAGGTGACAATGGATAGCTTAGAAATTTCCTCATAGTGTCATAAAATTAATAATTCAAGGCTAAAACAAATTAATTTTAGTCTTACCATCTAGGAAGATGAACCAACTGAATGTCTAATACATTCTCAAAATGTTCCCATTGATGCCTAGGACAACCGTGCTAGAGAATACACGCCCCATAGTTGAGAACATGAATCTGAGATAGAACTAGTGGCCCAATGAGAAGACCACTAAATGCCTGTAAACACTGTGTCATGAACCTGTAATACACATACAAATATGCTTAGTGCAAATGCAGCACACAAATATATATATGTGTGTACTTACATACACATACACCTATAGACATGAACATGATTATGTATATATAGATTTGCATTCATATGCATATATGTACTTACATATACAACTCTACAATCCTACACTTAGGAACTCAAGTTAGAACTCAACATCATTTAGTTTGGATATTTAAAACTTTACTGCTTTTTGGATGTCTCATTAAAGGTTCTAAAATGCTTGGAATTTAGCCTTGTTTTTTTTGTTTTTAAAAATCTGGGCACTAATTCAGCAATATTTAAGAAAGAAAGTTACATCATTAAGGTTTCTAAACTGTTCTAGCAAATGGACTGAAACCTTTACAGTCACACAGAAATGAGGCTGACTACGGACAAGCAAAGTCAGGGAGCGCTAGCAAGCTTCCTGGAGTCACAGAGAGACATGCTGCTCCTCCTAAAGAAGAACCAGCTCGTAAACTTGGTCTCCCTAATCAGCTCTTCTCCACCTTTGTGCCCTGCACTCTTTCACAGGTCTGCTATCCCTTCTGTGGGATATGGCTTGCAGCCTCTAAGGCATTGCTTCTCAACATGTGGGTCACAACCTCTTTGGGGTCGAACAACCCTTTTACATGGGTCACCTAAGACCATCTGAAAACACAAGTATTTACCTTTCAATTCATAACAGTAGCAAAATTACAGTTAGAAAGTAGCAACAAAAGTAATTTTATGGCTGGGGTCACCACAATATGAGGAATGCATTAAAGGGTCTCAGCATTAGGAAGGTTCAGAACCACTGCCCAAAGGCCTAACTGTGCTATGGCCATAATTTACTATGAAAAACCTTACAAATAGAACATTGGAAGACTCTCTTCTTTTGAAAACTTAAAAAGGAATAATTCTATGTTTAATTTTTACCAATCTTTTGGGATGGAAGAAAAGATATCTAATTGGTCTAAGTCCTAGTCTAAATGAAAAAAATTTTAACACTTTCTTTAATTGTTTAAAACTTCATCTACGGTCTCCCTGGCCTCTATCATTAGCTTTTATTATCAAGTCGTGGAGAAAGTGCAGCCTGAATATAAACTCAATCAACCATAACAAAGTAAGCCCTAATATAAACACTGGAATCACAGATCTGCTGTGATAGGCACAATCCAAAGAAGAAAGATGAAAGAAAGCCAGGTGAAGGCATCCAGGAAGGATGTCTCCAAACATAGTAAATCCACTTAAAGTCCCAAGAATCTTGATGACAGAAATCCTGAAAAATGTCTGCCCTTCTAGGACAAGCCAAATATTCCACACACTAAGTTAATATTACATTCACACTCTAGACAATTTCTTTCAGTCCTGTTTATTTTTGTAAATAAACTCCAACCTTGGTACAAAATAATTAAAGTAACAAATCAGTAAATAAAAACTCATATAGATCTACCATTACAAAGTTTAAGTAGACAAGGCAGTCCTCAACTACATATGTGCCAGGGGACTTGGACCAGCCCATGTAAATGCTCTTTGGTTGGTGGCTTAGTCTCTGAGAACTTCCAGGGGTCCAGGTTACACTCTTGGTCTTCCTATGGGGTTGTCATCCCCTTCAGTTCCTACAATTCCTTCTCTAAGTCTTCCATAGGGGCCCCTGAGCTCAGTCTAATACTTGACTGCAACTATCTGCATCTGTCTCAGTCAGATGCTGGTAGGGCCTCTCAGAGAACGGCCATGTCTACTGTCTGCAAGCACAACATGGCATCAGTAGTCAGGGTTTGGTGCCCACACATGGCGTGGATCCCATGTTCCCTGTTCTCCGATCCATTTCTGCCCTTGCATTTCTTTTAGACAGGAACAATTTTGGGTTGAAATTTTCATCTGCCCACTTAGCAGTTCAGCTAAGGTCACCCACATTGAGTCCTGGGAGCCTCCCCACTCCCACCTCTGGAAGCTGCATAGTTCCATTCATTCTCCTGGTCCTCTGGGCCTCTCTCCTGTCTCCCCCACATACCTAATCCTGTACCCCCTTTTCTCCATGATTATTTTGTTTACCCCTTTTCTCCATGATTATTTTGTTCCGCCTTCTAAGTGGGATTGAAGCATCCTCACTTGGGCCTAATCCTGTAAAAACTTCATATCATAGAAGTGGGGGATAAAGGAGTAGACACCTTCTCAGAGGTGAAGAGGAGTGACGGAGGGAAGAACTCAGTGAGGGGGTACAACAAGGAGGAAAACATTTAGAGTATAAGTAGATAAAATGATCAATTAATTGGAAACAAAAGAACTTTTTTTAAAAAGTTCAAGTGGAGTCAATCTTTTCTTCTATTTATTTTCTTAAATTTCAGAATTAAAATACACTAATATACAAGGTTTTTTAAGGCAGTTGTAACTCACACAACATATACTATGTGATTATACCTAATAAATTTATGCTTGCTGGATTTAAAATTTATTAATAGTCATCTCCTCTAGCTATTCCACACGACACAATTCACCTACAATGCTTTGGGTCTTGTAGACTGAATTTCATGTGTTTTTCTTATGTGTAAAGTTATATGTGGACCAAGTAGCTCCATTAACAAACAATGACAGTACTGTGGCATCGATCTCTGATGTCTAGAACATTGTCTAACAAATACTAACAGTCAATAAATATATACTGGATAAAGAAATATCTTTTTTAAAAATATGAAATTGCCCATTATAAATGTATGCTATAGGATACTTTTCTCTATACCTACTATGATAAATTTGATATAATGGTGATGTGTGCTATAATGACTTCAATTACAAGAATAAGCAAATAATAGGACAACTTAACAACTACACAGAGGAAGTCACCAGTGTCAAGAGTTCTAAAAATGGAAGAAGCAATTTAATGGTGATAGAATGCCTGTATGAAAAAGGAATTGTCGTTTTACAGGTGGAAAAATATGAACAATAATTACATTGAGATACTTATACACAAGAGATTTAAAAAACAAACGTTAACTTGTAAATGGCAGCCACATGTCTTAAGGGCAAAACCCACTAATACCGTGTCAGAGCAGCTGAACACAGAGCCCATTTATCCCAGACTCATAATGGGGTCTACGACTGAAGATGAGTCTGCCACACAAGAGGTATGTTTGCGAATTAAACATCACTTGTATGTTTCTTCCAAAAGAAATAGCACTGAGTCACTGACTGTCTAGTGGATAGATAAACAGAGATGAGGGATGAATAACTTACACTCATGTCCGGCCTTAGGTTAAAGTATCCTATGAAAACCACTGTAGAAGCTACTTCCTTCTAATCCTATTATAAATTCAGCCAAAAGCACTCTCTCCTGCCTTTCACTTCTTGGTTAGCGTCCTGTCACAGTTAACCTCAGTTCTCAGTTTGACATACTTGGTGAAAGTAGAACCTTATTTGAGAAAGTGTCTTTATCAAAGTTGGCGTGTGGCCTTCTCTTAATTGTTAATCGGTAAAGAAAGACCATACTCTAACACCGTACTTTGGCACTTGGGCCTGGGCTGCATAAGAAAGCAGGCTGACAACACTGTGAAGAGCAAGCCAGTAAGCAGCATCCCTCCATGGTCTCTGCTTCAGTTCCTGCCTCCAGGTTCTTGCCTTAGCTTCCCTCTGAAGATGGGCTGTAATTTGTAAGCCTAAAACAACCAAACCCTTTCCTCACCGAGTTGGCTTTGGTCATTGTTTTATTACAGAAAAACAAAGCAAGCTAAAACACTTCCATGCTATATTTCTCATCCAATCCCTATTTTTCACAATTTAGCACTTCATGAGCGGATTTCTGCTACCGACAAAGCAACAGATTCTGTGTGCCAGATAGACTTTCCTAGACACTTAGTCAGTATTCCCCCTCCTTTTCAAGGGTCTCTGGAGAACTGGTCACTATGGAAGACACAATGTTCCTTGCAAAACTTACATTTCTACTGTGTTCAAAGATGATATGCCCATAGGAAAATGCACAATATGGAATTGACTATTAGAAATCCTAACTTAGATAGGTAAAGTTCTATAGCACAAATATGATCTTCATTTATGAATGACACTAGAAATCAATGACCATCTTAATTCACTAACAAAGTATAGTCTCAGAACACACTAGTGCTTCTTTTAACAATGAGACTGACCAAAACACACACACACACACACACACACACACACACACAACCAAGTTTAAGAGAATACTATGAGAAATATCTTGAGCTAATTTATTATAGTACGTGTTTCTAATTATGCATTCAAAGCCTTCTGATTGCAGTTTTGCACAAGCGTAAGCACTTCATTAGACAAATGCACTGTTTTCCACACTGCACGCTGCAGCATTCGTTTTCAAGCTGACAGCTTTACTTACTGTCTTCGAAGCAGTATTAATGTACTGCATCACCATTTCTTTTTTGATACTCAAGTCTTTTTCCCGCAATGGTGCCTTTTTATCTTCATTTAAATTCATATCTTCCTGGAAAACACAATTAAAATGCCTGATTTTAGACTCTAAGTAGAGCAGCAGTTCCCTGTATACTCTATGAAACAGAAAAATCAATAATTTGTGACTAAAGCAGCATTAATTGTTTTGGAATGATTTTCACATGGTTCTGCCTAAAGGAAGAAGAGCTGCGTAGACAGACAGCATTCTAGCTCATTTAACAGGTAAAACACTTACCAGAAAAGCTTTAAACTCACAGCAGGCTATTGAAATTATATTCACATCACTATAGATAATTAGACAGTTGCAGATTTCTGCCTTTCATAAGGTCATTAGGATTCAAAATTTCAATATATTTATTTATTTTACAACAGCTGCACCTGAAGCTATCTTGTACTGTTTTAAAGAGATAATCTGCATACTATAAAAATAAAGTAAATAAACCACAACCTTCCAGGATAGCTACAAGTATATGCATAATGACAGATGCCTACTGCTTATGCAAGAAGACGGCTTAACGTTTTGTGGTTTTAATCCTTTCTGTCTACCCTTATCAAAAATATTAAGTAGTTAATTTGCTGAATGATTTAAATAACATAAAAGTTGAGACTATGAATGAATACAAGAGCTCATGAATTAGATCAAGATAAAAGTCTAACATTTTTCAACATCAAACGTAACAAGGGTCTAAGCATCCTATACTTTGAGATAAGACTAACTTTGACTAATAATACAAGTCTAAAATAGCCACATAAGTCTATGAATTCCATAAATTGTTTAAGAGGATGTTCTGGTAATAGACAGTAAGCTAACAAAAGTGGCTGGTAGAGAAGAAAGCACCAATGATTTTGTAGAAACCATAGATAGCCCTGGATCACACACAGGATGATTTATAAAGCATTTGCATTACACAAGTTCTAGATCTACAACAAATAAACACATAAAAATCGGGACTACAGGTGCCCTATACAACCCAGCAAAAAAATGAAATTTTTCCCCAAATTTCATTCCTCAACAATGCAGATCTTGAGTTTATCTAACACCAAACAATTCAAAGAACACAATTCCTTTCATTTCACACTGAGAGAAATCTTTACAAAGAATGGGTATTCTGAACACTAGTGAGGTTGAAGCAAGAGGACATGAGTTCAAGACTAGCTTGGAATATACAGCAAAGCCCTATAGAGAGGAAGAAAGAGAAAGAGGGAGAGAAGCAAGAGATTTTGATGTCTTAGAACTTCCTGTTTAATAGGATGACAAAAGGAAGTAATCAGTAAGGCCCCTTCTTGGTCTAGTTAAAAGAATGAATTTGCATCTGCCCCTCCCCCCCGCCAAGCTAGTTTCTCAATAGGCTTTACCCTCAAGTACAATTTTGAGGGATCACCCACAGGGCTCAGAGGCCTGCTACCTAACCTGACAACCTGGATTTGAACTCAATGACTCAAACTCCAGGGGCTTTTGAAAACTGAAAGCTCTCCATAATGGACAAAATTGACTGCCATAAGTTGTTCTCTGTCCTCAACCCACGCACCATTCAATTCAAACATAACATATGTGTGTGTGTGTGTGTGTGTGTGTGTGTGTGTGTGTGTGTAATATATACACACACACACATATATACACACACATAGATGTATACATGTGTGTTTATATATGTATGCATGTATGTATGTATGTATTATGAAAAAATTTTAAGAATTTTTAGAATTTCTGGGAGATTTGACTGTTGCAGTGAGAAGGATGCTGTCATCATTCAAAAGGACATGCTGTAAGAGGCATTCTTCACCTAACCCTGTAGAACAAAGAAGAAAGCTGATGTAAGGAGACACCCCTTAAAGAGAAGGCTACCTTTGTAATAGTGCCTGCTGTACAAGGAGACCTGTGTTAGATCCCCATGTAAAGGAGGGCAGAAAGAATCCCCCATACTAATGGTTTCAATGGCAATGCCCTCCACTGGCTGATAGGTTTCAATTCTTGGTCACTAGTGACTCTAGGTGAAAGGATTAGGAAGTGTGGCCTGGTGGGAGGAAGTATGCCACTTGAGCGAGCTTTGAGGTTTCAAAAGTCCATGGAGCCTCTCGCCCTCTCTCCCCGCTGTCTTCTCATCAGAATGTAGAACTCTCAGCTACTTCTCCAGCACCACGCTCACCAGTGTGCCATGCTTCCCACCATGATGATAATGAACTAAACTCTGAAACTGTCAGCAGACCTCCAATTAAATGTTTCCTCTTCTAAGAGTTGCCTCATTCACAATGTTTCTTCACAGCAATAGAACACTGAGACATACCATGTAAACACAAGATGATGAAGATGATGCCAGAAATCATCAAAGCTCTGGCACTAGAACCATCCAATGGGATTAGACACAAAATGAATAACTAAAAGTTATATGTAAACTTACATGGTAAATAGTATTACAGGAGTTTAATGTACGATAAATATCCAAGAAATCAAAGGAGTCCATAGTTACACTGCCCTTTTCAAGTTCCCCCAAACTGTGCTTTGTTTCAGAAATGTAGTTCATGAAGACCAAAACAGCACACCAGCAATGCAGCAGACATTCAGGAATGTTTCCTTATGGTTCCTCGAATGACTAGGCCAATTGGTGCTATTAAAATACACAGATACATGTTATACTATGGCATTATACTAGATTCTTAATTATAAATATAGGAAACTCATTTTTTCTTTCTATTTTTATTTATTTATTTTATGAAATATTATAGCTCACAAAATTTGTTAAGTAATATATGATGAATACACATTTTTTTTCCTTTTTCTTTTCTTTTTCTTTTTTTCTTTTCTAAGAAGAACTGAGACTTCCATATTTTGGCCTTCCTTTTGTATTTTTTAATTAAACAACTTTATTTTTAAAAACAGAGATACATGTACAGATTTTAAAAGCACTTTTGCATAAAACTATAAGTATATTTTTGCCAGTACTTGATTTTTTTTAAAGGTTTGATAGTATGCATTGAAATCTTACTAGTTACAATGAGCATAAAGTACATATGTAAAACAAAAATGTAACGTGGAAATAGTAGAAGGTTAGAAAACTCATTTTTATGTATAGAAAATGTAATTGGCCATAAGCCAGGCAAAAAAAGAAACAGTGCATGTTGTCACTCATAAGAGGAAGTTAAGAGACTTGATCTACAGTAGAGCAGGGCTTGCCAGAGGCTAACAGGGTAGAGAGAAGAAAGAGCTGGTCAGGTTTATAAAATATAATACGTTTTAGCATTCTACAGCACAGTTGAGTGACTGTAATAATTCATGTATTAACATTTCAAGATGAGAAATAACGTGTTTCTGACCCAGAGAATGATAAATGGTTGAGGTTAGGGGTGTATTAGTTTCCTTGCTTTGATCACTGCACACTGGAGCTGTGTGTTGAGCTCACACTGAAGCTCATGACAATTACAGGAGAACTACCCTGGGAGAAAGAGGGGTTAGGGAACAACTCTTATGGGAAGAGGGGTACCCAGCAGCATCTACAATCTGTATTAAATTGCTTTCAACAGCAAATTAAAATATTTAAGAGACACAGAACACTGAGAAACAGATAACGTATTAGTTGAGCTGAAATTAAAATTAAAATTTCAAGAGAGATGGTTGAAAGGAAAAAAATTAAAGCTGCTGCTTTATTTTCAAAGAGGTGTTACCAGATCTTCATCCATGACTAAGAATGGTTGTGATACTTAATTTTAGATTAATCCTTTAGATGGACAAGAGGCCAGGCAGCTTGTAAACACTGCAGAGTGTCAGGAAAAGTATTTTCTAAAAAATTTGGCCACGTGAAACTATGGACTGATTAAGAAGATTCACTCTCATGCAATGGGGCAAGCACTATGCCGTCATTTGACAGCCCAGATCAAAGGAAAGATGAACTTATTTCATCACACGGGTACTCTTCTTTCCTAACTGTGGGTCTTCCAACTCTAGACACTGGGGCCACATCCAATCCAGTTCCACACTTCAAGTTCTCAGGTCCTGGGCACTGCACTACAAACCAGGGTGCACGCCCTAGCCTGTCACATTCTCCACTTGTAGAAGGCCGGTGCTAGGAATGAGGCTCCATAATCTTTTAAGACAAGTCCCTTAATAAAGGGCTGTCCATACGCCGCTGTAACTGTCAGTATTCCTATGTGCTCAGGACTCTCTAGAGACCCCTACCTAGTGCGATGGTGTTAGGACAGGTCTCACTACTTTCCGCTGGTTTGTGGTAACTTTCTAGTCTCACTATGCATTCGTTTTCCTGAGAAATGTGCGAAAGAATCCCAATGCTTTGTTTTATTTAAAGAAACAAGACCAAAAAGGAAAATTAGATTTAATTAACTCCCAAAACACAGCAATGCCTGATGCAGCACCCACAGGTATATGACTACATGTATCAAGTTATTCTCTACACAGAAGGAAAGGGCACTGTAAAGAGAAACAAGGAGGAAGGGAGAAAAAAGTAATTGTATGGAAAAATATAATACAAGATCTTCAAATAGTTTTTTTATCTATAGAAAACAGTGCTAGAAGAATAAAAACTCCTAAAGCAATAGCACCCAGCTTTGAGAAGTAATTAAGTCCCTTAAAAACACCTGGGGAGTTTTGTCCTAAGAGCTGCACACTTACATTTTGAGTTACAATTCCAGGAAGTCTGGACCGCTCAGACTATCTACAAAACTGAACAAAGTGTGACTGGAACAGAAGAACACCACATTAATTTTCATATTTCTCAGTTCATATTCTCTCAAAATAACTAAGCCTCCATCTCTTAGTTAAATGCAGGCAACCTCGGGATAAGGGAAGACAAGGAAGCAAAACAGAAGCAAGAATGGTACCAACTGCAGAGTACCACTTTGATCTAAATTGCAACACAATCTGGACCAGCTGGAGAGGCCAGCCTCAGTAGGTTGGCCAGACCAGGGAGTTAGGATGCTAGCTTGAGTTGATTGTAGACAAGTGAAAGATAACAATTAATCATCTGAAGGACCTCATCACCTTTGGTACTCTGGATAAACACATATGGGGGTGGGTGGAACATCAACCAGAATCCACTGTGACAACTAAAACTAATTTCCTTCATTAAAATGAGGCTTCCAATACAACTAACAATAAAAAAGAACTTGTTCAGATTGCCTAAATGAGCACTATAAATCATTATAAATTAACTAATTCATCCTTCCAAATTTAATATGTAACACCTTCTAGACTGTAAATAAAGCCATAAATGATAACATAAGTACTGATCTTTTTACAGACCCAATATGGCAGCTTGTTGCAAGGTATTATTTGTTTCATCAAATATATTATACCCAAAGTGCTGAAGACAAACTACATGAAAGACACAAGGTTTAATAAGTAATTTGTTAAGACAGTTTAAAACTTCTGCTAATAAAAGGGAAAATAGTAACTCCAGCTGAGCAAAGGAGGCACACAACTTTAATCCCAACTTCCGTGAGGCAGAGGCAGGCAGGTCTCTGAGTTCAAGCCCAGCTTGGTCTACAGAGAAACCTTATCTTGAAAACCAAACAAGTAAATACCCTGAGGACTCTACTTTGCATAGCAACCCCAACTAACACCACCTTAGACATCAATATGCCACATCCCCTGATAATTATACCTTGGGAAGGATACATCAGCACTAGGATATTCTTCCCAAAGCATTTCTCAATCTCATCACAGAGAGAGGAAAAAGGAAATGAGTTAAACTCAAATTGCAAGCTCTCTACAAAATGAGCAGGATTCTTCAAAAGACTATCATTGAGTAAAATAGACGTAGAGACAAAATGCAAACTGTGACTGATTACTGGACAGGAAAGAAGGGTGGCTAGAATACAGTCTCCAAAGGATTAACAATGTTCACTTCACAGATATTTAATAATTGTCCATATATTATAGAAAATATTGGCAAGGAAATACTGAGTAAAGAATACAAATATAAAAGAGCTACTGTTTATTTAACTTCTCTAAGTTTTGAGTTTAAAATAAAGTTGTTGGGAAAGGCAAAACTAAAGTATTTTTAAAAACAGTTTTAATGAACAATTTGGGGAAATAAATGGTAGGTGGTTGGAACACAGTCAAAAATTTGAACAGAGGTGTGTAACAGTGGGGAATGGGAAACTGGGAGTAGCCACCATCAAGTCCCAGATGCCAGGAAAGCAAGAGGCTCCAAGGAACCAACAGGAATGAGATTAGCTGAAATGCCCAACAAAGGGGAGAAAGAACCTGTAGAGACCATATCCAGAGGTTAGGCATAGCCCCTGGTTGGAGGATGGGACTCAGCTCAATTTTTAACACAGAATGGTTCCTGTCTAAAGGAAATATGGGGACAAGGTATGGAGCAGAGACTGAAGGAAAGGCCATCGAGAGACTGCCTCACCTGGGACCTATCCCATATACAGACACCAAACCCAGAAAATATTGTGGCTGCCAAGAAGTGCTTGCTGACAGGAGCCTGATATAGCTGTCTCCTGAGAGGCTCTGTCAGAGCCTGACAAACAGAGGTGAATGCTCACAGCCAACCATGGAACTGAGGACAGGAACCCCAATGGAGGAGTTAGGGAAAGAAGTGAAGGAGCTGAAGGGTTTGCAACCCTATAGGAACAACAATATCAACCAACCAGACCCCCCCCCCCCCAGAGTTCCCAGGGACTAAACCACCAACTAAAGAGCACACATGGAGGGACCCATGGCTCCAGCTGCACATGTAGCAGAAGATGGCATTGTCTGGCATCAATAGGAAGAGATGCCCTTGGCCCTGTGAAGGCTTGATTCCCCCACTGTAGGGGAATGCCAGGGTGGTAAGTTGGGAGTGGGTGGGTGGGAGGGAGAGTACCCTCATAGAAGCGGGGTAGGGGGCAGAGATAATGGGGGGGGGGGCATCCCAAAGGAAAAACCAGGAAAGAGGATAACATTTGAAATGTAAATACATAAAATATCCAATAAAAAAATAAAGAAGGAAAAGAAACAAGAAAAGAAATAAAAACTTTTAAGTTCTCTGAACTTAACCAAAACAGACTTTAGAGTATGTGTCCTAAATAAATACATAAATAAGAACAAACTCAAGCTCCCAAGAAGAGTTCAAACACAGGTATCCAAACTCTATTCACAACTCAGCCAGGTACCCAGTGAGTTTTTCCCCTAAACACAAAGCCTACGGTAATTCCAGTTGCTCCACTGTGGACTACAAGCCTGCTCGCTGAGCTATGTATCTGACCCCTTCTCTAAGCAACCTTTCTACAAAAGACTCAGACTTCTTTGATCTTAAATAAGAATTAATTGGCTGGGTCAGGCCCCATATCAAATATTAATAAACACCATTTTATTTTTGAGATAATCCCTCTATTGATGTAATTTATGGGGGTTCTTCAAGGTGACTGTGGCCCTGCAGCCTAACCCTAACCCTAACTCTCATCTGTCTAGCTTGCCCTGCTTGTTTCCATATTTGTGTCTACATACCGAGCCCATTCCCTAGAGTCAATACTAGACGAGATATTTATACAGCCTGCACCCAGCGCTGGCACGGGAAAGCCCAAGCTTTGCCATCACCCATGAAGACCTGAGTCACTGGCTTTCTTGCCAGGGACAACCTTCACTTTCATTATCCTCAACCCCATCCTTCAGTCTGTTTCCTCACCTAAGAGCTGCCTTCCACACTGCTGCCCCTGACCTCAATCGTCCATCCTCCAACTTGTTTCAAACCTTTCTCTTTATCCCACTGAAATCTCCACTGCAGTACTTCCTGTCTCCATGCAGAGCAGTTCTTTAATCTATCAAGGATTTCTCCATCCGTTAGCATTTGTCTCTCCCTCTCCTAGTCTTTTCTGTGCAGTATTTAGCATGTTTGCTTCTCCACAGGACCTCCTTTCTCAGTTTACAGATCAGTTTTGCTCCAGTGCATTTTGCTGCACTCTTCCCGACAGACAGACCTCACTGGTCACTTTTTAAATGCACATAATTTCCCAATCCTGATTTGTAGCAATCCTGAGGTAAGGATAGAGTTCTAGAACACAATATTAGCAGGTCTAGCCTAGAACCCTAAGCAACCACCACTCCGTAAGACTCTCTAGAGCTTTTAGAAAACACTAGAATTGCTTTGTCGGTAGCAGAAATCCGCTCATGAAGTGCTATAAATTACTTTGCAAAGGAGCACAGGAGAGCCACACAGACCCTTGGTGACATGCTATGAGGGTCAGTGTGTGACTGGGCACTAGCACTGAGACTCCTCCCAAATATCACCGCGTTTTGTGATTTCTGTCTGGTGCTGTGTCCGCCCAAGGAAAACGCTTTCCACTTTGTACAAAGGTACCGAATGGATGCAGCACAGGCCCAACCTGGAAACCAGGTCACATCAATAGCTAGAGAGACCCCATAAACGTTTCTCCATCAGCGGAGTTAGTACAAAGGCATATGTACTCAACCCTCACCATTTTGCTGCTGCTGATATCTCAGCCACACTGACTCCATCATATGCTGATAAAATACTGGCACAAGGTAAATATTTTGACACTATCTCCAGCAAAATTGAGAAACAAAAAGATGTAAACATAACATATGAGCATATTTAGACAGTAAAGAGCAATTGAGTAGAGATGGTAACCAGAGAGGAGGCTTTTTTTTTTCAGCTGAATTACAAATGCTAGAGTCAATAATTTCATTCAGGAGTGTAGATTTTATAAGACAGCATACTCATTGAATTTACATACATCAAGTTGAGTGGGATAGTGAACACCATGGAGAGTCAGATTACAGTTAAGAGGATGGACTATTTGAGCACTGGGCAAATGCATACAAGCCGAGAGTTGAAGATGGTCGGGTGTGGAGGACTCCTGCCAGAAAGCAAGAGAAGCACCTGCTAGGCAAAGGCACGGCAACATTCATGGGAAAGACGTAATTATAAATGACTCTTTAGAAATCAATAAGAACACCGGAAGATAAAAAAATTAACACAGCAACAGCAAAACTAATCACTGGATTTAAGGAGCGCTTGTGTATTGTTCCAGGGTTTTCAAGGTGTGTATGAATATCACATCAATGCAGCCACACATTGGCTAAACACGAGGAGGTCCACATAGCAGCCTAATTATATGTCTTGGGACTACGAAGCTCACCATCCTAAAGCATAATTTTACCCAAATATCTTCAAAAAGTACAATGCTACATTTAAACACATTTTTATTGATCTCCCACATAATGCAATATCAAATGGGTCTTTTGATGTTTATCCCCACACTGAGGTGTATTTTCACTACCATGAATAGTTTTGTGTCAACTGAAATAAAAAATAAATGAAATACTCATGATCTTATTCCAATACTAGCAAAATCTATCTTTTAGCAATACAGTAACTCCTATTTTGAGACTGGGTCTAGACAATAGCAGAAAAGTGAAAGATAAACACCAGCAGCAATGCGAGAGCTGTGGGGACGGTGCAGTCAATAGCGTGCTTGCTACGCTGCAGGAAGACCTGAGTTAGATCCCAGCACCCATGTCAGGAGCCAGGCATCGTGGGATGGGCATGTGATCAGACAGCTGAGAGTCAGCAAACCTAGCCTAAAAACAGCAAAGGCAGAAAGATGCCTCCTACAAACTGACACCTGACCTCTGACCTCTAACTCCACACAAAGGCAGACTGGCATACTGGCAAATATACATACATTAAAATGAAATAGGAAATAAAATGAAATGGAAAATAGGATGGAAATGCTTGCAAGAATGTACAACTTAGAATTAATATTATTACTTTAGTTATAAATAAGCTTTTTCTTTTGCCTATCAATTTTATGTGTACAGTGAACAGTGTAAACTATCTCAATTGAAAACTAAATTCCAATGTGTCTTCATGGCAATATCAAGCACCAATAAAAAAATCAATTAAGTATCACTTTTATTGTATAAACTCTAATTTTAATAGAACAAACAAAAGTGTAATGAATATGTAAGGTGATTCTCAAGTGTGACTTACTCAGGAGTAATGCCTAGCCAGAACCATCAAGCATATTCAGAATCACCTACTGACACAGACATCCGCCATTGATTATAAAGTGCCTCATTCACTTACTTTGAAACTTTTAAAAACACCAGGCATTTCCTCATAAATCACACTACAGATTAAACAGTCACTTAGCCTCAGACACAAAGGCTGACTTCCCCACTGTGACAGAGAAGGAGGTCTCTGCAGATGTAAGAAAGAAAAAGGGGGAAAGGGGTTTTGAAAGCATTACACAAAAGGATGTCAGTTTGTGATGGTTTTGACTACTGTTTTCTATACTGCTCCATATGCTTTCAATTCTACAATTAGGAAAACACAAGTAGACCTACATTTCTATTATATACTGAACACGGTTTCAAACAGAAATGTAATACCTTTAGAATCTTTCTCATTTCTCAATAAAAATTACCAGTACATGTATTATATAGGAGGTCACCTAAGCTCTATTTCCAAGAGACTCTTCAAGTATAAGCTTTCAAGATGCTGTACTGTACAAATGTTTTCTCCTACTTCTATGCAACAATGAAGCCTGAAGAATATCTTCACAGAAGGTGGTTACAGAATCTCAATTAATATGTAAGTATCTCAAGCAACTTTCCTAAACTGTTCTCTCTGCACAGTTTCTAGAGTGCATTCTAGAATTTAATGACCGACAGAATAATTCTGCTATCGCTGGCACTCACTTAATGCCAGTTGATGATGGCACCCTGATAGGTGACCTGTCTCCCATGGTGCTCATCCTCTCAAGAATAAACATGAGGAGATGAAAAAAAGATAAATGCATGAAAAAGTTCTTCACTTTCTTACTATTTCTGTGTTGCTGCATTGCTGGGCAGAATAACAATTCCATCTAGTCTCCATCCAACTAGATGGTTTAAGGCAAAGAACACACAATCTCTTTAAAAATCTTAAATGCTTCCTGGCTTGGTACTTGCCTTTGATTGCAGCCCTGGGGACAAAGGCAGATGGATCTCAGTGGATTTGAAGCCAGGCTGTAACATAGCAACTCCAGGCCAGCAAAAACTACATAGTGAGACAATGTCTCAACAAAGTTTTAAAAGTTGAGAAGTTTCATATATTCAATGGACATTTGTTTGGAATTATGATACTAGGTAATTAATCTAGGAGGGACACAGATAACCAAATAACAAAGGATAAATTCAGTAAGGTAATTCATGTATCACAGCTCAGAGGTAATGTAAGTGATAGGAAAGATTTTAAAGACTGTTTATCCTAAGACATGAGATGTATGGGTGCTCAAATAAAAACATGGCGAGACAAACAGAAGAGGCCACTGTAATTGCCTCATAAGATGTACAATAGGAGAGGAAAATACAAACAGATAATCAAACCAGAGAAGTTAATCAATACAGACAAGTACCCAAGCAGGATCAAGACGACTGTATTGGTTTAAATAGGTTTGGAATCCACAGATTCCTGTGTTTGGATGCTTGGCCCATAGGAAATATCACTATTAGGAGGTATGGCCTTGTTGGAGTAGGTGTAGCCTTATTGGAGGAAGTCAGTCACTGTGGGAGTGGGCTTTGATGTCCTATGCACTCTACCCAGTGCTGAAGAGTACTCTCTGTCCTAGTTGCCTTCAGATAAAGATGTACAACTCTCAGCTCCTTCTCCAGCAATATGCCTGCCTAGATGCTGCCATGTTTCCTGCCATGATAATAACGGACTGAACCTCTGAACCGGGAAGCCATCTCCAATTAAATGCTGTCCTTTATAAAAGTTGCCTTGGTTATGGTGTCACTTCACAGCAATGAAACCCAAACTAAGACAATGACAAAGTCTCATACTTCAGTGAGGGCCTTCCAAAGAGGGAACTAAAGTAGGAATGGGAATTTGATGTAATTTTTAAGGAATATGGTATATCTCACTTCTAGGTTTTGAGAGTTGACATCTTTTAGATAACTAATTTTAACTCCTCTTCTGTAAGAGGCATATGGGAGACATTATACAACACGAACAGCTCCAATGCTATGGGAAGAGTGTAAAGAAAACCAAGGATATAAAGATAAGGCAAGAGAGCCAGATGCAACAGTAACGAAAGAAAGGGGCAGATGGAAGAGATGTAAAACGAGAGATCTAGATAAGAACCAGAAAGGAGGCATCATTCTATCCACAGCAAAAGCTGAAATCAACATAACTGATGATTGATTTAAAAAGCTGTTCACAATCACAGAGGTATACAACCAAAAGGAAAAGCTGAAAAGTTGTAAACTATTGTAGAAATATCCAAAATAAACTGTTCTCTGCAGAAGTTAGAGTATATTGATTTGAACAAAATGAAGAACATACTGGCTTTCCATTAACAGAGTAAGAATACCAAGTAGATTCAAACTGAAACATGGGTAAACACAGTAGAACAGACTCAGAAGAGAATGATGGTGTAACCTCATGGGAGGAGTGGGTGACATCAGAGGAAAGCAAAGACACAATACCAGGAAAACAGTGCCAGTACATGTGATCTCTTACGCCTATGGTATGTATGAGGCATAGGCGTCCACAGAGAAGCCCAAGCCCTAATGCCTACACTGCACCTACATATCATTAGAGCAATGAATCTCAAATTAGGGAATCTTCCTTGGGCTGTCTGGGAGAGCCTGGTATAGTATGAACCATTAAAGCAGAGAACTTTCTCTGAATGAAGTCAGAAGGCTGCCACATTAGAACAAGAAGCTAGTGCGTCTCGAAGTGGGGTACAAATAGTAGACAAGAGAAAGGCCTCCAGAAACCAAGTGCCCTGCCTGCTAACAAGGAAAGGGGACCTCGGTCTCATAACTTCAAGAAACAGCAATCTACCAACAATCAAATGAGTGAAAAGTAAACATGTCAGTTGACACTGGGTTCAACCTCATGAAGCCCTCACAACTGATTGGATTTCTGAAAATACAGATTCATTTTAGCAGCAATATTTCATAAACCACGACAATTCCGTATGACACCAATGGAAGGTTATCAACAACCAAAGCCTACAAGTGCTCGTTTCCCTGTCTAAGCCTGCAGTAGACAGATTCAATAAGAAAATCAAGGAGGGGGAGTAGAGGGCAACTGTACTCTACCAATGGCACCTACGGTCATCTCCAAATGGAGCAAGTTTGGCATGTGAAGAAAGAGAAGCTTTCCTGTGGAGATGTTATATGGTAAGACAGCCACTGCTATTACTTAAAGACAAGGAAAGAAGTGAAAGGACTAACTCTTAGAGGCCAAGCTTGTAACCAACAAGTCACTTTTAGTTGTACCCACTGAGTTCATGTCCTTCAAAAGCCAGTTTCATTACAGTCAGTAAAGAGGGCAAGAGTATTTCCTAATGCTGGTGTCAGATATCAAGGCTGCATTATATGCAATATTGATTCCAACTAGTTCAGACATCTAAGACTCATAGAAAACTCAGCCAGTCTTTCAGAATATACCAAAACAGAAGCACTGGTTAGGGGAAGCTCTTAAGAAGGTTGGCAGAGGGTGGGTGAGAGACACCAAGCTTAGCATCCTGAGTTGGGTCTCAGTAACCCACATGATAGAAGGAGAACTGGCTCCGGCAAGCTGTCCTCTAACCTTTCTCCATGTCCTGTGTCATGATCACCCACACATGTATATGTACACCATTAAATAAACATAACGTTTTAAATCCTAACTAGAAATTCATCACTGTTTTAGAAACTAGACCATTATGAGACCAAGAAAATCAATTCTCCAAGCAAAAATGAAATGTTGAAGTATCACACTATACTTTGCATTCATTAAATAATCAACTCAGTAATATTTCAGAGGACTATCTTAAGGAAGAAAAACAAGTGTTCTTCAAAATAAAGTTGCTACTTCATGAACAAATTAAATACTTTACATAATTGGTAAATAGGAATAATTGTTTTTAAAGCTGCACAATTGTGAGACAAAGACCCTACATATAAATTTTAAATATGATGAAACCTTTACAAGCACAAATGCCAAAAGGTTAATAGAGCCAAGGATGTTTCTGTCAGGAGAATTTTGTTGTGGTGGTTAATAAAAAGTCATGCTCAGCCGTGCCCTTTTATCTTTACCTTCTTTCTCCACCCAAGGCTCAGGACTCAGAACAATGAATCCGGTGAGTTGGAAGTCTGGGAGGAACTAGACAGCAGTGTCTTCTGGACATGAAAGGAGCAGTGTGTGCTTCAACTCTCAGTTTTTGTGGCTGCCTGTACAAGAGCTGCACGGTATCAAGCCAGTCCATTCCAGTACAGAGGGGGGACAGGTCCATGAGGCCCACCCGTAAGTGAGGACTTGTTTGATAGCCGTTGACTGGCTGCTAGGGAAAGGGAGTTTGTAAGCCCTTGGCAGCTTGACCATTCTTAAGATTCCAGTAGATGAGCAACACAAATTAAATTCAGTGAGTAATGTATACATTACATAGTAGTTATTAATATGAAATTGTGTGTGTGTAAGAGAGAGAGGGTGACAGAGAGAGAGACAGAGAGGGAGAGAGAGAGAGAAGGAGAGGAAGAGAGAGAGAGAGAGGAAGGGAGGGGGGAGAGTGTGTGTTTGATGCAATTGAAAAGGGGTACAACCATGGGGTGGCCCTGGGGGGATCTTTTGGGAGAGCTGGAAGGTGAATATGATCAAAAAACACAGTACACATAGTTGATATTCACAAAGAATAAAGATTACAAATCTATATTTTAGAATGGTAATGATCAAGTCCAGTAGAGTGAAATTCTAGTAGAGGCATTGTATCTAGGATAAACACTAGAAGGAAACAGTTGTTTGTCCTGTCTCTAGGGCAGACATCAGAATGAATAATTGTTTTCTACAAGTACTTTCACCTTGAAGAAATCATTGCAGAAATTTTCTGTTATCTATAGAGTTGTTCTCTGATGAAGCTTTACAGCCTTTGACTGACTTTGATGGCAGGATAGTCCTGGCACACCTGGAATACCTGTAGAGTACTGAATGTAGAGTACTGAAAACAGACTAAAGAGGCAGGAGCAGGTTTCCTTCACAACAAGTATACATTAGATGAGCAGCTTTGTTATGAGGAACTTACTTTACTCAAAAAAAAAATATATTTATGTATCAATCAATAAATATGTTTCTGCATTGCTGTTTCAGGGTCAGTTTCTCAAGGCTGGACTTCCTGCAGCTTTAGACCCTGATTACATTTTGGAAAGACCCTCTTTTTTTGATAGTCCTGTGTGACTGAGAACACTGGAGGTTCAATGTAAACAAACAAACAATGGAACCAAAAACAAACAAACAAACAAACAAAAATGTCCCTAACTCACACTTAAGAAGGCCAGACACAGCCTTCACCGCGCCTCAGCTGCTTTCTAACGCGACCGTCGCCTCTCCCTTGCCGAGCTCCAGCAGAAGGAAAAGTGGGGTAAGTAAGGAGGTACCCATACCACGGCTCGTACAAACCGACTGCACGCAAATCCACCGGTGGTGAAGCACACACAGGAAACAATTGGCTACAAAAGCCGCTCGCGAGTGTGCGCCCTCTGCTGGACGGGTGAAGAAACCTCGTCCTTACAGGCTTGGCCCTGTGGCTCTCCGTGAAACCAGCCTGAAACCAGCCGCTATCTAAAGTCCACTGAACTTCTGATTCGCAAGCTCCCCTTTCAGGGTCTGGTGAGAAATTGCTCAGGACTTCAAAACAGACCTGCACTTCCAGAGCACAGCTATTGGGGCTTTGCAGGAGGCAAGTGAGGCCTGTCTGGCTGGCCTTTTTGAAAATACCAACCTGGGTGCTGTCCGTGCCAAACGTGTAACAATTATGCCAAATGATATGCAGCTAGCACACCGCATATGTGGAGACCGTGCTTAAGAGTCCACGATGAGGGAAAACATTTCTTTCTCCAAAAAAAAAAAAAAAAAAAAAAAATCCCTCTTGTTCCTGTTATCAGTAGTTCTGAATGTTAGATATTTTTTCCATGGGGTCAAAGGTACCTAAGTATCTGGTTGCGGGTGGAAACATAGGGGACAGAATCAGGTATTGGCTTTTTCTCCATGTGCATTTCTGTGTGAATTTTTAATATAAATGCAAGACGTAAAGCACTAATACGAGCAAAATGTTTCAGTGAACACATTTCAACAGTTCAACTTTATAACAATTATAAGTAAATCTGTTAATATTTTCTGGACAACGCCAGCATTTGGATATTTTTAAAATAAGTAAATTTTTTTATTGACAGCATCTAAATAGCGTTTGTAGCATTTTTATCATCTGGTAGATGATATCCCATCCACTCTGCTTTTCTAACAGAGTTGTCCTATGTGCAAGTACATGTTTTTAATGTTGTCTGTCTTCTGTGCCATTCCTGTAAGTTTGCTATTAAAATACATTAAACTATATAAAAAAAAAAAAGTCAGACACACTTCTTCAGTGACTTCAGCCTTCAACTTCAGAGACAAGAGCAGGTTTTATATTCGAGGTAGTCTAATATAACCAAGGATTCAGAGAGAAGGAAAGAATCTGTATGTTTGAAAAAGAACTTAGGAATGAGTTGTCCCTCACATATTTAAGAGCCCAGCAAAGCCACACTTCCATTCTACTTCCACTGAACTGAAACGTAGATTTGGTTGAAAAGACCAAGCAGACCTGCCTAAGATCAAACAAGTGATCTGGCCCAGTTCCTCATCAAGTATCCATAATCACTTCAAACTATCTAGATCCAACTGACGTACACGTATGTCCCTGTAATGGTAAGTTCCCAAAAGGACAGTATAACCTACCTTCAGTATTTATTAGATGGTTGTCCTTTGCAATAACTACAAGTGATCAGAAAATGTTTTCTCCATAATGCTTATCAGCAATGGGCTGCTTTCTCACTTAGATGGTACTCACAATTATAATTTAAAAAGAGAACTGTAATATAGTTAGAAGACCCATAATAGCACTATTCCAAAGTTTCAGAGGTAATTAACGGACATGTTCAGAGCATAAAAAGAGAGGGCCCTGTGCCATCTCAGGTCTGCAAAGGTGATACTGAAGAGAGGTACCTTCATAAAAGCTTCATTACTCGTGGCAAAGGCTAGCAAAAGCTTCTATTTGTCCTTGGCAGAGATTATAACAGCTTATAGTGGCAACAGGGAAGCAATTCCAAATTGTAGGCAAAACAACAGAAAAGCAAATAAAAAAATAAATAAATACATGAAAAGAAAAGAACACTTCATTAGGTACTGGTATAATAGCAGATTCCCAAGTCTAGCATTTGTGCAAATCAAGTCCTATTAAAAGAATATTCAGAATCAGTGGCACTTATAACAAGTCCTATGAAGCTAAACTGGGCTTTTATTCCTTCTAGGGTCTTCTGAGACTCTAGGTGTTAACACTAAGTCAAATATTGTGATAAATGCAAAGCTAGCAGTACCACACAAATACAACTCCTGCTGAACTAAGGAAGAGCTATTAATAGTCTCCAGATTCCATACACACATTAGAACCTAAACTAATGAGCAAATGCAATAACTTCCATTAAAGAACAGATAAAGCTGTCAAAACTGATATACAAATGGACATACATATACAGAATAATCATGACAGCATCAGAAGGATTTAAAATATTCCAATCTAACTTTTCAGACCTCTCACTGGCCGCAAGAGCTATTCCGAGACTCGCTCTATAATTTTGCTTACTGCTGTTTCCTCATAGCAAGAGCCTGCCCTTCCTTCTGCCTATACAGTTCTCAATTGCCACTTGGCCCAGGCTAACTTTCTCTGCAAATAACTTTCTCCCAAAAATACTGTAATTTGCTGTATTTTCCTTGAAGCTAATTAGGAATCTCCAAAAAAATCTAAAGCAGTTTCTTCCTACTCTGAACTTACAAAAAACTGAATTATTAAATACTGCCTTCTGGCATTGCTTCTGTAATTTTTCAAATATTTGTTTTGAATCATAATAGATATAAATTTGAAAGTAGCAAGTATATAGATAAAAATCTATTTATATAAAATTAGCATCCACTTGTAGAAAGTTTTCTGAACTTTCTTCACATACATGGATAGTTAATCAAGCAGCTCATTTAGATTAAAAATCAGACACTGAATCTGACAGTGACAGACTAAATACCAAATGATGAAGGCACCAAAAAAAGGGACAGGTTCAGTTCTACAAGCGCAGCTGACCATGTGCCATGAATGGCAGGAAAATACTGGGGTTGGAATGGAATGATACAGAACTACGAAACAGCCCAGAGTCCTGATGACAAGAGAACAGATGACCACCTGAAAAGCACATGAGCTCAGATTGCACATCGGCACAGTATCAATGCTGCCATTTGATACTTCACTTTTTACAATACTCGGAGTAAAACTGAGAACCAAAAAAGCGCCAAACCTCTTACCATCATCTTCTCAAAAAGTTTCAAGACTTCATTCTCTGACAGTGACTTCGGGTTGTTTTCCACTGTCTCTGAAGACACTGAAGAGCAGTCACTGCTTCCAGACACAGACTTCACATAGGGAAGAGGAGGTCTCTCCTTCTTGCTCCCTGGAATTCTTATGCTGGCAAACTTGTCCAGCTATGAAGAAAGATAAAATAACACACAAGTAAATATTTCCTCATGCAGCAACTGTTATCTAGTTCCGGAAACGTCGAAAGCACAGGGCCAATCAATCATACTGTTACTGGCGAAGCTTTAAAATGAACAATATTGAACGTAAGTGTTGAAAAGGTTCCAGCAGGAATCCCATTGACAGGCAGACAGGAAATCATACAACCTTACAAGATCTTAGATCTCTGCAATGAGAAGTGCACTATAATCTATGCATTCTGAAGCCTTTATTTCTACATGAAGGTGGATGGTTCAAACTCAGGTCATCAAGCTTGTTGGCCAGTACGTTTACCTACTAAGCCAATCTTGTTGGTCTCTTTATTCATGTTTTAGTGAAAACAATAGGTTCATATTTGATAGATATAAAGTTCAGATCTTAAAAAACAAAAATCACAAATTCTTACATTAAAGATTCTGGTGCCGGATGACCTGTGCTTTATAGATGAGCCAACTGAACAGTTTCCCAAAAGCAAGTCAGCTAGCAGGGATGGCACCAGCCATAAGACAACCCCTGCCCTTCACCAGTGTCCTTATGCATACTGTCTCCTAATGGGGCCAAGGAGCTGTGCGACAGAACATGGGTTAGGTATTTAAACTTCTAACTGTAAAGCCTCTGTAGCACCGAGGACAGCTGAATACCTGATAACATCTCTTTTTGCACATGCCAGCCTACATCGGAACTGTGTGGATGTAAGTGCAGGACCTTACTTAACACATCTAAATTCTGTTCTAACAGGATCTCTTCCATAACAAGACCAAACAGCTGACTACTGTTTTAAATACATTAATATTAGTCTAGAAAGCTAATTATCTGTTCATTCAAAACTGTCTCTCCTCACAAAACAAAAAGAAAAAAACAAAAAAGATTCCTATTTCAAGACGCGTAAAACTTTCAAAGGGGACAAGAAAATCTTAAAGAAGGCTTCAAGTATATGTTTATTGGAAGCATAATCAAAACTTTTGCCAATTTTTCATCATTGATATAATTATAAACCTACTGTTTCACTATAACATGAATAGAAGGCCAACAAGAATGACCCATCCACTTGCAAACAAAAGTAACATGCTTAAAATGTATCCTTCATACTACACCCTCCGAGCACCAGCTACACATGGTTACTGATTATGGTTACTAACTTAAATATTTAGTTCATTAGCTGCATAACCAAACTTCAAGTCCTCAAGGGACACTTATAGTTAATGGCTACAATACTTGTAAATCCAGATTCATAATATATTATTGTAGAAAGCTCTATTAAATGACCTGGTATTAAAGATATCTAATACCTAGAAATCTTTATTCTTGAATCTTTATTTTTAAAATAGCATTAAATTATGCTATTCTTTAATTCACTAAAGAAATAGGTCAACAAATGATGTGGATGAATGTTTACATACAAAATGTAGGCCTGTGAATTATCTATGAAGATATTGTCTAGAAAAAATACTATGCACTGCACTTACAGTCTACTGAACAGAAGCTAGACTTCTAAGACTAGTCACAACATAGCATTGCTCACATCCTAACAAGCCACAGAAGTTGCAAAATGATAGTTGCTGTGTTTTAATTCATCTGAAAGCTGAAGACACGGGGAAGGGAAAGAACAGTCACTGGGAGGGGAAAAGAGGCAGAGAAATGGGGGGAGTGGGGACATTATATATGAACTGGGCAAGTACAAATGTTTTTCCTGTCAATGTGCCCTCAACACTCCATAATGCAGTGCTTTCATTGTATCATGCATTATTATAAGTATTAAAAGAACATATATCTAACCTCACCAAGTTCCATGTGACGGCCTTAAATTGTTTCCTTTCACCCATACTTCAAAGTTGAATTAAATATTTCTCAAAACTAGGATGACCTCTTCTCTGTCTCCCAGCTTCTGGGAATGGAGTTCAACAGCCTATGTATGTCTGTGGGGACAAGCCGTGTTCTGTTTGAGCTTTACATGAAGACATATAAGTCAAGCTGAATATACTAGAGATTGAATAAAATAAGGTTCGGAAGAAATTCCTTTAGAGAAAAGCAGATAGTGAGGGCACAAAGAATGACATGCAAATAGGTGACAGAAGTTCTTTCTTCATGACCATTAGTTTTAGTTTACATGGGTGTCCTTATTCTTCTCCACCATGGGTCAGGGACAGGCAAATGAACAGCGGGGAGTATCCAGTGAGCTACCGATTGTTGCATGATTGCTGGCTCAGTGATTAGAAAACCAGTAAGTTCTCTCATAAAGCCTAGACATAAAACAAATCTGCTACCAACGTTTCCCCTCAATCCTTCCTTGGCCACATGTGCAGCATGCTGAAGGTTAGTGCCAGGAAGAGCTAAACGAGATCCTTCCTCAGGCATAGATGGCTTTCAGCAACTGCAAGCTGTCCACCGATGATGCAGACCAAAAAGGACCTGAGGGAAAAGAGCAGCAGGCCAGGTCAGGTTTTCCAGAAGAAACAGAGAGCAAACTTGAAACAGTTAACAGAGGACAACTCAGCATTAACCCTAAAAACAGACATCAGATTTAAAACAGAAAGCTATCCCAGAGATCTGACACTTGGTAGTTCAGTTGCTAAGTCAAAACTAGTCTGCGATGGGTAGGCATCTGCTGCAAAGCAAGAAAGAAGGTCTGATTCAAAATCCCCAGAACCCACATGGAAAGCCAGGTGTTGTTTTGGAAATGCCTACAGCCATTTGCTCGAGGTTTTTGGGGCAAGTGGGGACAAGAGATCCCTGCGGCTTGCTGGCCTTCACCATAACAAAGTGAAAGAACCAAACCTAAGAATAAGAGAAGCCTTGAAATGCCTATCAGTTAAAAGTACACACTGATCTTTTAGACGACCAAGTTTAGTTACCAGCATCCATGACAGGTTACTCACGACCACCTGTAATTCTAATGTCAGAGGATGTGATACCTTCTTCTACATGCCAGGCACCTGCACTCACATGTGCGTACACACACACACACACACACACACACACACACACACTCCCACATGCAGCCAGCATACTCACATATATAAACACTCACACATACAAGCACACACTAAATAAATAAAAAGTAATGTGCAAGATTTTCAGTGACATTCAGATTCCAAGTATTCAAGTCACATGAAGCCACAGAAGAGCTGAATCTAAACTAAAGAAACAAGGTCCAGGTGAGCCCTACTGTCAACTGACTGGCCTCCTACTCCAATCGCCTGGAAGAAGAGGCCTTTCTCTTCTAAGAAATGTAATGACACCTTTGACTTATGAAGGAAAAGTTCTACTGTACTGAAATCCTTTTCATAACTAGAAGCTAAATGAAGACAATGTAGACTAAAGCAGAGGGAGACTGGCTCCAGAAAACCTAGAGGTAGTACAAAATCTGTTGCACTTTTCAAACTAAAAGGCAGTGAAGAGATGTAAAAGTCCAGATCCACAAAAAGACAGGAATAACAATGGGCAATGTATCAGTTAGCTGCTGCTAGGATTCCCAAGAGATGGAAAGCAGGGAGTTACAAATCTCACTGCCATACAGATACAGAGCAAGGAGAACATAGAATGCATGAGTGTAAAACCCAGTATCTAACTCACCAAAAAAACAGCATCTATTATGAAAGAAGCAAGAAATGGAGCAGGTGTCCAGAAGATACAGTCCCTGGGTGTATTTGTACTCTCTGTTCTTGGAAAACTAGTATGAGATACCAAAATCACTTCTGTAAGCCAAGTGATTGGTCACTGCAGCAGAGCTCTAGGCTCTCTGTACATGCAGCATCAATTCCAGAGTATAGAAACCATCCCACCTCTAAACTACCTGTGACAGTTATACTGAAGTGACGTTAAATGCACCATCACTGATGCAGCATCAATGACACGAACGGAAACCTGCCAGTAAGTGGGGAAAGAGAACTGGATTGAAGCATTCACAAGACAGAGGAACACACAGCCTACGGCTCCACGGTGACACAAGAGTTCACAAATGTTTTTAACAAAAGCCTGGTCTTTTAAAGATAAAAATACATAGACACACTGAAACTTGGAGCCCCCTCTTTTCCCACCAACACCACCATCACCAGCCTGAACGCCTTTGGCCCATGTTGCCACTAAGGGCCATGAAGAAGCCCCTGTGGCTACCATTTGGGGCCATGTTAATGTCTGAGGGCTGCTGAGTTGGACTGGGTAGGGTGGGACAGTTGGCCCCGGTAGCTCGTGGCCCCTACCCCTCACCTGCTGAGGTCTGTACCTGGCCTGAGCAGCACGGTAGTGTTGGCCCTGCTGGCTTGGGCCTGGGAAAGCCAGCGTGAGGGTGGAAGGGCATGCAAGAGAGCCGAGTGTACCCCTCGCCAGGGCAGTGCTGGAGGGCTGGCCCTGGTCGCAGGGTTGCAGGAGAGTTGGAAGGCTGACCAACTCGGCTACTACCCAGACCCAAAATCCACTCCATCTATGGAGCACGTGAAGGGGCCAGTCCTGCAGAGCCAACGCTGCAGAATCTCCCTGATGCAAGTAACGCTGTCTGGGCAAAAAGGTGTGCACCGTATGAAACACCCCGTCACACCACAGCTTCCACAGCTTCCACAGCTAAGCTTTAGACTGCTTCTGGTCCAGGTTTGGTTTGGTTTATGAGGCCAAGATTTACAAGGGCAGAGGGCTGATATGGAGGGATGGGGAGATGAGTGGGAATGGGGTCCATAATGTAAAATTCACAAAGAATCAATAAAAAAGATTTTTTAAAGTAATAAAACTCACAAGAGTTCTTAGTGACCCCTCTGTGTGTCAGGTATGAGGGTAAGAGCTTGAAAGGCAGCATGGGATGGATAATATTCACTTAGTCTGAACAAGGAAGAAAACACACGGCTACACAGAAGACAAGGAGAACAAATTCCACGGTAGCTATCTACAGGACAGCGCAGAACTCAACCCAATATTGTACTAATGAAACAACATTGTATCCGTAGACAAGAAAGATTACAGAAATAATCAAGTAAAAATAGCACATCTCCCCTGAATGTTTAGAATTAAGCTCTAAGGAAAGGTGTGATTTTACACATGTGGAAAAGCAAATTCCGACCTCACCATCTTATAGCTAGCCAATGGTAAAATGAGGGAAATGAGCACATCCTCTTCCAGATTCTAAGTCTACGAAGCCCAGAAAGGAGATACAAAAGCATCAGCAGCCTGTACTTTTAATGTAATACTTTTTTTTCTTAATAAGAAAGATAAAGACTAAATATGAGAAGAGCCAGACTGGAGGGATGCTGAGTGGATGAAGAGCACTTGATCCCAAACCTGATGAAGTCCATTCAATCCCAGGACCTACATGGTGGGAGGTGAGAACCAACTCCCACAGTTGTCCTCTGACCTCAATACACAGTTCATGATACCTATACAAACTGTGAGATAAACACACACAAAAAATATAGATGATAGATAGATAGATAGATAGATAGATAGATAGATAGATAGATAGATAGAAAGATAGATAGATAGATAGATAGATAGAAAGATAGAAAGATAGATAGATAGATAGATAGATAGATAGATAGATAGATAGATAGATAGATAGATAGACAGACAGACATAGATAGATAGGTAGATAGGTAGGTAGAAGAAAGGTAAGAAGAAAGATATATAGACACACACAGAGATACACATGATGGAGATAGAAGATAGAGACAGTCAGACAGGCAGATACATAGAGATACACAGATAGATGACAGAAATAGAAAGTGGATGGATGGATGGATGGATGGATGGATGGATGGATGGATGGATGGATGGATAGAAATATATAAATGAGTGTATTTTTAGAAAGCAATACAAGAATGCATTTTCTTCTTCCTATATTAGGAATAACCCTTGATTACCTAAAACTTAAAGTAGAGCTTACAAACATACCCAAGTATGCTCTACTAAGCACTCCAGGCAAACTCTAAGTATAAAATCTGAGCACTATAACAAAGCTAGATCAAAGTGAGCTTGACTATCAAATTGTCTTACATGTGCTTGACAACTTTCATTAAAAAAAAAAATGATGCTAGAGTGATTTCACATAAAAACAGACAAATTGTTCCTAATGTATCTTTCATGGGATTGCACATATTTGCTTTTGAAGCAAAGCACAATAGAACACAGTCAAACTTCAAAAATATTTTGTAGTTAAAATGATTGTAGAAATTGCCATCAGACTGACAGCAAGTTCGCTATTGTTGTATTTTCCAATTTACCTGAAGATGGTTTCTTTTACAACTTATGTGCTTTATCTTTATATAAAAAACAAATAATTTATATGGAATTCTCCCCATAAAGCCAAACTAGAAGCTTAACTTAGGAAGGTAAAATACACATGTAATTCACATTGGCTGAAGAATTGATTAAACACACCCAGGACTGGGGAATTCTACTGCACTGCTATTTAGAGGTAGAACACCACACTTAATTAACAAGGCTTCGCCTGTGTCTGGGGTATACTAAGTTTTATAAATTAATATCACTTATCTTCAGGGGAAGTTAAATGAGCACCCTACTGAGTATTATCTCATGCTGAGTAATCACACTGATAATCAGTAATGACAGCTTAAATAAATTAATTAAACAAAAAGGGTTCTAAAGAACTATCTGGATTTTCAGTTATAACATTTTGATAGTAAAAACTCATTATCTAAAGCTACCATTGTTACAGGCAGTGTAAATGTCAACAGCACTTTTTTCCCCATTTAAAAGGCCGGTATAATTTTCAGGTATTTTACAATTTTAGTAGTTTTACATATGTCTAGAAACACATTTTCCTAGAACCGAGAAGTTAAGATTTTCATGTAATCCAGGAGAAAAAGGCAAATAAAAGCTCCTTCTAACTACAAAATCAATTTTACCCAAATACACACCTGAGATATAAAATGTATTACTCAAAACTTTGTCAATTTTCATGCAATTTTTATATTAGGTTTCAGGAATAACCAACTAAAAAAGTGTGGATTAATCAGCTTCGTTCCTAACTCAGCAACTTGCTGATTGAAAGCATGACCCCAGAATCTGACTACTGAATCCTGCAGGCCACTGGTTTGCTGTGGTCTCATAGTCACGGAACTCATAACAGTCTGTCCCAAATACTTGTTTACAAGAAAGAACACAGTGAAGCCCTTTCAGCCACAAGTCAATGCACTCCAGTGCAAGATATGGACCCCACCCCAGTTGTCATTCAAGGCAACACTATAGTCTCATGTCCTTTCAAATTAGGTATAAAATTCTGCTCAATTCATTCATCTGGTAACTACCGACTCTCTTTCCTACAGCAATTTAACAACCCTACTAGATCAATCATCAAAGTCACTGTGTACCAATTCTCTGAAACTACACATAGTGATCCTCTGACTTGTGTGACCAACAGGAAGTTACCTATTCTGGCTCACAGAACCAGACCATGAATGGCACTGTCTTCTTTCTTGGATCACTCATTCTGACATATGCCATCTTCCAAAACTCACAAAAGACAGGCCCACATTACAAAGAACTGAGACACTAACTTTACCAACAGAAAAAGATATCTATTTACACTAGCTCATGAATGATCATTTTGGAAACCCCGGTCAGGCTTACATCCCCATAGCTCTCCAGTACCAAACCTCTACATTACAGCTTCGTGAGACCCTGAGCCAGACCCATTTACCTAAGCAACTACTAAAATCATGGCCCACACACAGTATTTGAAAAAAACACGATCTGTTGTTTGCCACTAAGTTTGGGAACCATTCGTCCCATACCAAAAGACAAATATTGCAGTCTCTGGTACATATTCAGTCTGCATAACAGTATCTGACAGACAGCAGTCTACTAATGTCAACAGATGGACTTGTTGAAGTTATAAATGAGGAATTCCTAAATTTATAAAAATCATCTGAAAAGTAATATCATCTGTGCAATGTTTTACAACTTGGGGAAAGTGTTTTGACAAAAAGAAAAAAGAAAACAGAAAAAAAGTGATGGATTCTGGAACACAGAAAATTGCCCATGACCAAGAGAGGTATTACAAATGTGGTCTATTAGAGAACCGTGTGAGGCTGAAGCAAGAATCATATGAAAGAGAATGTTAGCAGCTAAGCAGTGTGCCCACTTACCCAATAGCTGTTTGGGGTGGTTTGATTAAAAATGGTCCATGTTTGAATACTGACCCACCAGGGAGTAGCACTATTTGAAAAGATTAAGAGGATTAGGAGGTGTGGTATTGGAACAAGTGTGTCACTGGGGGTGAACTTTAAGGCTTCAAAAGCCCATCCAGCCCAAAGTCAATGACTACCTGTCTGTTTCTCTCTCTGTCCCTCTGTCTGTGTCTCTGTCTCTCTGTGTCTATATGTCTGTCTGTCTCTCTCTGTCTCTGTCTCTCTCTGTCTCTCTCTCTCTCTCTCTCTCTCTCTCTCTCTCTCTCTCTCTCTCTCTCTCTCTCTCTCTCTCCCTTCCACCCCTCCCATCATGTAGCTCTCAACTACTTCTCCAGCATCACACCTGCGTGCATGCCTTAATAAGCCTCTGAAACTGTAAACATGCTCTGAATTAAATGTGTTCTTTTAGAAGAGCTGCTTTGGTCATGGTGTTTTTTCACAACAATAGAACAGTGACTAAGACACCCTTGCTAGTGACCACACACACACACACACACACACACACACACACGGAGGGGTGGAGGGAGAGGAGTAGAGAGAGAAAAGTAGAGAGAGAGAGAGGTGGAAAAGGGGGTAGAAAGAAAGGCAGAGAGGTAGAGAGAGAGAGAGAGAGGGAGGGAGGGAGGGAGGGAGGGAGGGAGGGAGGGAGGGAGGGAGGGAGGGAGGGAGAGAAATATCACATTGGGGCTGGTTCAGAGGAGCAGTTAAGAGCATTGACTACTTTTCCAAAGGACCCAGGTTCAACTCCCAGCACCCACATGGCAGCTCACAAGTATCTATAACTCAAATCCCAGTGGCTCTGACTCCCTCACACAGCTTACATGTATGCCAAACACAAATGCATATGAAATAAAATTGTTTAAAATACATACACCATATTAATAGGAAAAGATGTTCATTGATCATTTCAGGTGGGATAAGCTAACTATCTCTATCTGAGGTACAATTGTAACAACTGCTATACTCTAACTTCAATATCCTCAAACATCACAGAAGGCTTTCCAACTGTTAATCTACATTTTATGAAGTCTGTAAGTTAGTCAAAGGCTCCTTTGAAAATTTACTGCCACTCCTCTAAAAAACTTAATCAACTTAAATATTTTATTCATATTTAACTTTCACAATTTTTTAAGCTTGCTAAATGAGGAACATCCTTAATTATGCTCATAAAATTTCTTTAATGGCTAGAAAAAGACTCATAAGCACACATTCTCCACCCAGTAGCTGTCTGGAAGCTGTCTGTGCAGACCCCACAGAGAAGAACTGAGACCTGCAAACAATTGGCAACAGCCTTCCTGTCAAGAAATGGACATGATGGGGAAAGATATACAGTGTAGGATTATTTCAGAGAACAGTGGTCTAAACCAACATCTTAGCTTAAAAGACAGCAAAACCTCAACTATTCATTATGCTAAATTGTCTCCTATATGTGACTCAAGAACCTATAGCACCCACATGATTTTATGCCAAGACACCTGGAGGATATGTACTATATAACAATAAATGTTTAGCATAAAGATCTTTCCAAAATACTTTTGAATGACATAAATATATAATAATATGTGTGTGTGCGTGCACTATATAAACACACAAGGAAAACTAAAGTAAAATGTAGCCATGCAAATATTTAATAAGCTTCAATATATATGCCCTACTCAACTAAATAAGAGATAAAGACAAGTCTAGTTGTAAAAGAAAAATTATATATATATACATATACATATATATATTTGGTAAAGTTAAAATCCTCTGTGGTATTGGCCTTTGTGTTTTGGTGCAATAATAAATGTTATTTTTCCCCTATATTCACTCTATAAAAAACACCAATTTTTTCTTAAAGTCTAACAAAAATAAATATTCAAAATTTCTAAATATATCATAAAATCTTCCCTGAGCTGCCTGGTGATGCACAGGCTCCAGGTTAAGGTCCCTGCCTGGTAGGTGGATGCAGCGTGCTAACAAAACCGATGGTCAAAGGGAAGAAAGCCACTCGGGTGGAGGCCAAGCAGAGGGAGGGATGGAAGACCTATGTGTGAAACCAAGAAGTGCAACAGGCTGCACTCTGATGGCTTGTACTCAAAAGGAACTGGAAGCTTTTGAAGGAAGAAGCCACCAGAAAAATAAAGCCATCAAAGACCTTCTAGGTTCCAATTAGAGAAAGAAGGAAAGAAAGCATTAGAGGACTGTTGAGTCCCAGAGGGCAAAGTAGGAGGGTCTGGGAAGTCTGGAGGAGTTGAGAAGAATAAATAGCCCTGAGGAGAGACAGAAGCAAGGGGTTGACAGGAATTGATTGTGACTTCTGTGTAAGCCAAAAGCTGACTTGTTACTTATATTGACTAATGGTATGTCCTGAATTGTGATAATAAAACATCAGAAACAAATGACAAGGCCACCCATGTGGATTAGACTTTATCAAGGTATCCCAACTGCTATCACCCTACTACATACAGGTCCTTTGTATCATTAATGTAGGCTCCTGAGCAGTGTCCAAGTGTTCCCTGCTTCTCTGTGCCTGCTAATCCAACAATTCCCACACTTGATTTTGATCTGACAAAACAAAAAGCAAGTCTTTACCCTCACGCCTCCCAATGTTTCCCAGCACTCAAAAGATTACAGTCAAGTGTCTAAGCATGATCCTTATATCAACTTTGACCCCAAGTTTTCTTCCTCATCAAATGATCTCTTTCCCGGTCTCCACCTATAGCAGATCTAAATGTAATGAATAACCCAGTCTCCCCAACATGCATGCTCATTGTCATCTCTTCCTTGTATCTAGAATTTATCACATCTTCTCTAAGTGATGCCAATTTCATCCTCAGCTCTCACTACTGGAGAATGTTCAAACAGTGGACTTTCCAAAGGATGCCTCCAGATCTAGAGCTAACAACTGTATGGCAAGTACACTAATCTGAATCTCTGTGTTAGCATATGCACTTACTGAAAGAGACAAGGAATCCTGAAGAAAAGGATTGGTATTCTATTCACAAAATGACCCTGAAACTTAACATGGTTTTAAGCATGCAGGAATTGTGCTGGGCAATTATGAGTTCTCCATTTTGAATAAGAAATCCATATTAATCCCAACACCGGAAATTCAGAGAATAGTCCTCCTACAAAAAAGATAGACTCAAAAGGAAAAATATATATATAAGAATGCATGACGAAAGAGAATGTTGTAACTTGTATTTTGACTGTCACCCAAACCCACCTGTTTTAATGGTTTGGGTTTGCCCATGGCAAAGGTGGGACCATGAGGAAACAGGACCCAAGCAGAAGTTAGGTCATTGGAAGTACATTTAAACCCTTCTTTTCTCTTTGCCTCTTGGCTACCCTGAAGCAAAAAGGGCCCCCTCTTACATACACTGCTGCCATAGGCATTGAGCTGTTAGGCCAAAGCACAGGCCAAGTCGACATGAAAATCTCTCAAACTGTGTGACAATAATGAACTCCCTCATAAGTGGGTAATCTCAGAACTTTAACAAACACCAGCAGAAAAAAAAAATGTGCACAACAGACACGCTAGAGCACTAAAAACCAATTTAATACCCAAAAACCTAACTCAAATATTAATATTTATTATACATGAAATGAAATGTAAATTAGCTCTGAAAATAAATATTGCACTTTGAGAGACGTATTTCAGTATTACTCACACACAGATATCATCTAAAGATATCAACAACTGCTTCCTAACTACCGAGTTTATATACTTCAACTAGCAATTCATTTTTTCCATACCTAGGAAACAAATTTATTACTGGGTAAAAGGCCACAACTGCCAGCCTAAATTGCAACAACCTGTACTTCAAACCCAGCTGAGAAGTCATCTCTGAGGTCTTCCCAAGATCAAGGTGACCCTGCTACTCCTCCTGAACCCTACCTACCTACAGTAGCACCCACTGGCATGCCACACTGCAAAGCTCAGTGACCATCTGCTCCCCCAGCGGTCCCAGGCAGAGACATTCTTGTAAACTTTTATATTCTATCAGGGTATTAGACACTCAATAAATGTATAATGAAGAGGCAGACAAAAAAAATGAATAAACAAGTACGCATACTCATTACATCTTTGTTCCATCTGAAAGCTCTTGATCTTATCCCCACATTTCTTCTGATTTAAGGAGATGCTCTCTAAATCATTCCATAAATATTTAAAAATCCTAAGATAGCACTTAAGAGCTACTGTTGAAAACCTAAGTACAGGAAGTCATAATTAACTCCTATTAATGGGCTCTGAAAGGCCCACCTGACTAAGTAAACACTTGAAATCATATAGAACTTGCTTCAGTATATTGTTCTTTCCATACAAAGCTGCCCTGCCCCATACTGGTATTTCTACATTACCTAAGAAAATAGTTCACATACAGGTTAGCAGAATAATTCCAAAAAAAAAAAAAAATCACTTTTATCACTTGCTTTTAACTTACAAAGGAAAACATAAAAATTTAGTAAACATATAAAATGAAGTTTTATTAGAGAAAGATTTCTACCCTACTAGACCAGTAAAATAATTAAGGTTGAGCTCTTGTATATTAAAGTTAACAAAAGCTAGGCAAAAAAAAAAAAAAAAAATCAAATGAACTGAATTAAATTTTTTTTCTCCATACAAATGATATCAACTTCCACTTATATCTCACAATACCTAGAATATCTCATGGTAGACTGAGCCCACCCTAGGAAGAAAACAAATCACAGAAAAGAATCAGAATCTGCAGAAGTGGTCTGTCAACAGAACTGTCAGTATCAAGGGACCAGAGAAGATGAGCTTCTCAAAGACCCCTTGAGAATCCACCGCACACAATCATGGGAACTTAAACGGGGACTGGGAACCACAGCTGTTGTCAGAATCATGAAAAGATGTCCTTAGAGAAGTTGATCTTTCTTACAGCCAAAACAAATCACATAGCCTTTTCCTGTTGGCATCTCCCAAATATCGTTACTCCTTTGGAATACAGAGTCTCAGCTTCATCTGAAATTTTGGAAATAATTGATTTCTCATCATAGCACCTGATAGGCCATCACAGTTCCAAAAGCTCTCTCTGGATTAAGGTTAACAGCTGTGATACAATTTTTAAAATGAGACACAGACATCCTGTACAGAGAAGGCTTGAAAGACAAAATAAGATCTTTCTAGAGGTTACACTTAGTGCTCTCAGTAGGGAAAGGAAGACCATTCCAGCATCAGCGAAAGTCCCTCATGAACATGTTCTCTGGGGCAGGCCTTCCACAATTTCCCTGGCTGCCACTGTGATACTGAGCAGGTCACTTGAACTCCCCTGCCTCTCTGTCCCCATCATTTAAAATGTTAAAAACAGTACTAAGACACATAAGTGAAAAGCATGTTCACAGCTAGTAGATCCTAAATACAAGCTAATGATTATACAGCACCAAATGTATATCTTATAAAGGAGGAATAATCATAATTCCCTAGTTATGAATTTTCTTTAGTTCTTTAAATTGTATCTTAAATGTATTTGGAGCACAAAAAAAAAAAAAAAAAAAGCCAGAAGGCTATAACGGCAAGATGGGGACATGTATTCCACTGAAGAGCTCCTAGCATCTATCACAAGCTTACAGCCAGTTACTGTATTCTCTAAGTAACCATTCTATTACTTGAAGAGCCACATATTGTCTGAAGGGTTTATATCAAGTTACAAAAACAGGATCCTACTACAGAAGGCTTAGAAGCCATGTTAACAAGCTAAAGGCGGAGTCTCATTCCCAGCCCTGTAGCAGACCTCAGTCATGGGCCTGTTCTCCCATCTCACCCCATTCCCTGGGGACTCTGCCAAATGCTTCTGTGGACTGAGCTTTCCTCCATCCCCAGCTCCCTCCCCAACCCCTTCTCCTTGTGTCAGTCATCTGTACCTAGCAACACTCTGAGGAGTGGACTCACTGTCTTGGGAATCAGGGAGCAGATTTTCATTCTCCCTCCTGTCTACCATTACAATTGCTCCACTCACATAACAGACCACATAGCAACAGGAGTCTGTCCTCTCACCCTATCGCCCCTCACTGGGGTCTCCTCAGAACCCACAACTTGACAAAGTGGATTCAGTGACAGACTTTGGAACACTTGGCCCTACGTGGGAGGTTTTCAACAAACCACTCCCCAAAGGCTCAGGGAACTCTGCAGAGGAGGAGGCAGAGAGACTAACTGCCAGTGAGAATGAAGACACCAAGGAAACAGCCTTCAAAGACAAAACAGGACACTAACACACATTCCCAGGCTGCAGCAGCAGGCACAGCTCTAAGCCAGATACAGTCCTAGTGCTGTAGAAGAGGACATGAGCTCCGGAACTCAGAAACTACCTCGAATTGGCAACTGCTAGGAAAGGAAAAATCAGTTTTCTCTAGAAGCTCACTGGGGATTCAAACCCCAGTTAAGGGCAGGCCCCATGCCAAGCAGCAAATGCCAACATCAAAGAACACAATGGTATTTATGGAGATCACTTGTGACATTCTTACCCAAAAGACATTATTTGTCTTTTGCTTATCTATTATGGTTTCTGATTTTGTGTTTTTATGGGGGCTTGTGTGTGTTTCTTGTGCTTTTTTGTTTTGTTTTGTTTTTCTGTTTTCTTTATTTTTTTTTTTTTTTCTTATTCATCTGTTTTATGAGAGAAAGGTAGCATGGCGTTAGATGGATGGGGAGGTAGGAAGGATCTGGGAGAAGTCAAGGAAGGGGAGCAGTGATCAGAATATACTATAGGAAAAATTTTTCAATAAAAAAAGCTAAGGCGCGACTACTGTGAAAGCTCCAGCTTCCTGGGGAGAAAGAAAAAGTGGTTAAAGAGACCAAACAAGTCAAAATGAGGACAGTGGCAGAAAGGATGTGAAGAGTCAAGAAATAACCAAAAGGAAACACTGGGAGGGTAGCTCCCTCCTAAGAGACTGTGAGAATAAAAACAAGCATGGGCTTAAGGGAGGGGTCTACGGAAGGGCATTAGTCCCTAGAGTAAATGGGACAATCATATGAAGGTAACCAGTAGGCCAGCGCATCAATCTGTCTCTATGAAGGAAAGGTCAGAGGTATCAACAGCAGTTGCAATCTTCAGAGGTAATCATCCAAGGAAGGCACCATATAGAGAGGAGAGCAGGGGCTGCAGAAAAGAAACTGCAGAAATAACAGATGAAGACAGGAAGACAAAACACACACACACAATAGAAATGTTAAAGAAAGGTCAGACAAGTATAAAACTTATAAATTTGGTCTCTCTAAAGAAATCTGTTTTTCAAAGAGAAAACCAATAATTACATCAGGTAATATAGATAAACCTAGTAAATTTGCAAGAAGTATAAATGACTAATACTATGAATTTGAAAGTCATTTTGTAATGTTTACCAAGGCACAACTGTGTTGCATGGTTAGCCTCCACAGTCAAACAGCTGTAGAAAACAATTGCTACAGTTGGTTTTGTTTTGTTTTGGTTTTTTGTTTTTTGTTTTTTTTTTTTTGGGGGGGGGGGTGGTTGGTTCGTTGTTTGGTTTGGTTTGGTTTTCCTTTAAAGGTGTCTCAGGCTAGCAGGCCAGCTGAGCAGGTAATGGCGTGCCCCACACTGACAAGTTCATTGACTGAGCTCAAAGCCTGGAACCCACAAACTCCCACGGGTTATCCTGTGACCTCCAATCCCTGATGGCACACATGCATGTGTTTTCCTTAAATGATAAGACAATAAATAAACAGAATATTGACTCTGTATGGACTACGGACAGACTTCTTGTCACAAGGCCACAGCTATAAGGGAAGACCCAGAGCCCAAGCTTCTTTCTCATTAGTTTGGCCTGTGAACTTTGGAATTCCAAAAGAAGGAAAATGATGTCTGTGTTTGTACCCGAGTTGTACTTGCATAGATGTCTGTATTCTGTAGACATGAAGAGACCATTCACCTGCCTCATCAATCCCAAGGACAGGGCACCCGCCATACCCTTCCCAACCCTCCCAAGTCCTTATCATTAAAGAATATGGGAGGATAAGCATTCTACTCAATAACTGAGCATCTGTAGATTTGGGACTGTGCACGGTGACTTGGAACCAACCCTAATGGATATGCAGGGACAACATACCCTTGCCTGCAAAGCTCAAACACAGAAAGTGGCAGAAATGAAAGGAGAAAGTAAAACCCAAAGCTGTTAGAAAAGGGAGGCTGGAAACTCAAAGAACAACATCAACTCTCATGTGTTATATGTGCTATCTAGACACATTCCAGCAGAAGCAAAATACACACAGATTACTCACCAAGACAGTCCACAATGTGAGACAGAAAGCAAAACCTACTGGGAAAGCTGGAAATCACACACGCTATAGCTGGTTGATAAGAAAATTACCAATTGGATGAAGAGGTTAGGAAAATTCCAGTCATTTAAGAACTAAACATAAGTGACTAAAAATACACTCATAGTTTTAAGAAAATGTTAAGTGAGCAACACAAACTATCCCCAACTGAGTAAGGGTGGCACATGCACTTTTAATCCCAGCACTCAGGAGCCAAAGGCGGATCTCTGTGAGTCCAAGGCCAGCCTGATCTACAGAGCAAGTTCCAAGACAGCCAAGTCTACCCAGAAAAACCCAACCTCAAGAAAACAAAAACAAATTTCTAACTGAATGAAAATGAAGTATCTAGTTATCTTTTCTGTAACTGTGATAAAACCAATGCAAAGAAACTTGGGGAAGGAAAGGGTTTACAGGACAAAACAACAGCAGTCCATCCTAGAGGGAAGCCAAGGCAGGAACCCAGACGCAAGGACTGGAGCAGAGGAAAACCTCTTCCTGCTGGCTCCCCATGGCCTGCTCAGCTTGCTTCCTTATACAGCCCAGGACCACCTACCCAGGAATGGCACCACTCCCATGGCTGGGCCCTTCCCACAGGAACCACTAATCAAGAGAAATGCTGCACCTCGAGTGCAGTTCCTTCTTCATACTCTAGTATGCAGCATCCTGACCAAAACTAACCCATACATGATGACAGTCAGCTGAGAGACACTATCACATGCCTCAAACAGAAGCTTAACGCATAAAGCTTCTTTATTAGCAACTAGCATTATAAGTTTCTTCCTTAAGAAATAGGAGAATAAATTTTACAAGGCAGAAAATACCTTCTAAAAGCCTAATATGTGTATAGAAGTGAACAAAGAAGGAAGAACCAAACCTATAGCATTGTTCAAATAATGAGGCAGACACAGTCCAACATAACCACGAGAGACTACTTAAGCGAATTCTCATTCTAAACTGTAGCTCTGATATCTGATAAGTATTTGTCAAGACCTAGCTATGACAGAGAAAAACGGTAGCCACAAATGAGCAGAGGGAACCTTTCGGTACAAATTATGACTGTAGTATATGAATAATTATAAATATGTACAAATATCAGACTTTAACCTTAAAACTGGAATATCATATATATCATGTATCCTGCTGAAACATGCAAGGTACTTATCATACCCACTTTTATATCTGCATGGTTTTAAATCTGCATGGTTTTATATCTCCTTGGTTTTATATCTGCATGGTTGTATATCTGCTTGGTTTTATATCTGCATAGTTTTATATCTGCATAGTTTATATCAGCATGGCTTTATAGCTGCATGGCTTTATAGCTGCATGGCTTTATAGCTGCATGGCTTTATATCATCTGCATGGTTTATATCTGCATGGTTTATAGCTGCATGGTTCATAGCTGCATTGTTTATATCTGCATGGTTTATATCTGCATCGTTTGCCAAGCACTTTAACTTAATTGTCCCTTGAACAATACCTGTAAATAGATACCAAATCTTAAAAGCTAATCACTTTCACTAACTGGCATGCTAACTGGTGACAGAGTTGTCACTCTAACCCATCTCTCCACAGGAAAACTTCAGGCAACAAAGAACAGCCGCTAATGGAAAGGCCCCATGACTTCCTCCAGCATCGCTGCAGGCCAGTATTTTGTTTTCTAGCTCTAGCTGCTACTTATGGGTCATCAAATCCACTTAGTGGATTAGATCACCATTCTGTTTTTTAAGTATTGGAGAAGAGTGAAGAAAAGTGGGGGAAAAAAATGGAGGGGAAAAGATCAGAGCTCATTACGTTTAGAAGCATCACATACTGGCTATAAAAACTTTGGTTCCAATTGACAATCAGCCTGTGGGTTTATGTGGGCTGAAACACAAAAGCAAACGTTACACCCTACCATGGGTCCCCATTAAAAGGACATTTGAATACCATTGCTAAAACCAAAAATGAGCAACAGGAAAAACTGTTAAATGTATATCCTTATACAATGGCAGAAAAGAAATAATGAGTCCAGTAGAAATACTGAAAATGGACGTAAGACGCAAGAGGAAACTTCCTAAATGCCAGAAGAATCCAGCTCTTCCTCCTTACCCTCCATGCCTGTCACCTCATCCCTCTCACCCTCCCTCCTCCTTGCCTCTTTACTTCTGAAAAAAACCTTAAAAGTCCAAGTCTTCAATGGAAATGGTACTGCATCAGCTCATTACTTTAGCACAGTGCCTGCTCTCTTAAACGCGTAAGGTGCACACATCTGTTTTTAAAGGACACTGCTTAAAGTTTACTTAAAGAGAAACCAACACTACAAAAATCCTTTGTTCCTAGAACAAGACTGCTGCCTGCCAAATTCAATTCTGATAACTCACAAAATAACCTTGAAGTGAGATGTACCTTTGCTGCCCTTCAACCAAGCAACCTAAAGGGATGAGTTTATTTCCTCTGTATGTAGGAGAAGAGTGGCCAGCATTTGAGTTGGGGTGTTTTCCTCTATTTCTCCACCTTGTTTTTTTTTTTTTTTTAAGTCCCAAAGATTTACCCATTTCCCTGATTTTGCGTTCCTGACAGCAGGGTTACTGACTTGCACCCCCTCACCCAGCTTTTAGGGTGCTGGTGATCTAAACTCACATCTTCACACTTGTACAGGAAGCACTTTATCCCCTGAGCCATTTCCCCCAGCCAAAGAACAGGGTTTCTAGCATTAGTGCTGCTACAGTGTCGATATTTCTAAGATACTGTTGCTTTAATGTAGGACCACAGAAAAATGCTATTCTTCTGACTTTTCTCCTGTTCTGCCTCAAAAAAAAAGCTATTCATACTGAGAAATTCTGCATTGAAGCACACATGGAGCATATATGCTTCTGAGAAGCTCAAATCTAATTACAACCACACGGCCAGCAAGGCATCAAAGCATCAGCAGCAATGCCTCCCTAAACTCTAACATGCCAGGCACCCTTTAAAGAGCCCTCAAAAGACCCTGGCACCCAGTCCCTTAGCACAGTTCAGCCACCACGTATGCACCTCTCTGCACAGCCTGCAGCAAATGTGGCACACTGTGTTTCTGTCTGCACACCAGGAGGCAATTATAAAGACACAAGGACAGGAAAGCACAAAACTGGGAGCAGCGCTTCAATACACTTCAGACAATACGGAACCCACCAGAAGCCCAAGAGAAAGAAGATATGACAAGCAGCGCTTTACAAACAAACGATCAAACAAGTGCTTAGCTTCTCAAGGCCACAGACAGAGCAAGGAAGGAGGGAGCACTGACTGTCAACAAGCCTCCAAATGCACTGCTCTTTCCCTGTACCCATCACCAACACGGAGAAAGGGAATTTTTTCTTCTGTTCAAAACGGTCATGCTCATTGTCTTCCAGTTCATCCTTCTCCAGACTACCGCCCCAGACTTCGCAGAGAACGAGACAAAGCACCAGATCAGAAAAGTGCCGAGGAGAAGCTGCAGTCTGGTACCCAGGGGAAGAGCTCCATCCAGGAGACAGCCACGTGCACAGCCGGGATGAAAGCAGAATCAAGGCGATGGGGACCAAGCAGGGAGATGGTCAGAATAACTGGGGCAGGGCCAACATCAGAGGAAAGTGTAAGGCTTGCTACAGAGACAGGTCACAGAGCTTATTCCTTTAACATCACCAGCCCTCGGGAGGCTGAGGCAGGTAAACTGCTTTGAGTTTAGGATCAGTGATGTCCAGACTACTGAGTGAGACCCTGTCCAAAATAAAATACCCTGTAAAAGGCATGGCGGGTGCTTTAGAAAAGTATGACACATACCTTGTCTCACTGTCTCTACCTTCCGAAAGTTTAAACTGGTGAGAACAGGAAATAGTGCCAGGTTAAAGATGCACTTAGCTTCCAAATATTTTGATCTTGCCAGAGTAAAGCTTAAGACAAGTGGAAGGAATGGGAACAGGATGGAGAAAGAAAGAAGTTTTCACCAGGGAGGAGTCCACCACTAACATAGCAGACATCAAGGATGTTTTCTAGAGTGTTCTATTAACGCTGCCCAATGACTGTTTCTACACTGAAGTAAAGACTGGCTCTGAAGTGTGTAAGGAAGGCCAAGAAAGAACAGCCTCTGAAAGAAAAGCACACTGTGTCTGAAGTCAGAATAAACCTCAAAAATACATAATGATCTAAACGAAAGGAAGGATGGAGCTGCTCCAAACTGTAGCCTACAGTTGGCCACATCCAAGGAGAGGATGGACTCAGCTCAGCACAAATATCATAAGCCCCCTTGTAACATTAGGGTGTGTGTGTGTGTGTGTGTGTGTGTGTGTGTGTGTGTGTGTGTATGAGAGAGAGCATGTACACACGTGTGTGCCAGTCAGAATCCAACTTAAGGTGTGCTCCTCCTCTATGTTCTCTGTCTCAATTTCTGAGACAGAGTCTATGGCTGAACCTGGAGGCCACTGGTGAGGTTTTCATAGGTTTAAAGGTATCTGCCCATCTCTGCTGAGGTAACACACACCATCACCTGAAGCTCTTCACAGAGGTGCTGGGATCCAACGCAGGCCTAATTCTTACATAGCAGGCAATTTACCAACTGAGCTATCTCTATCTTTAATCCATGCTATAAAATGTTTGTTCTACAACATTGTCGACCAACTAAATCCTCCAGAGCTCCCATGGACTAGAACACCAACCACTGAGCACATATGGAGAGACCCATGGCTCCAGTTGCATATGTAGCTGAGAATAGCAGTGTCTGACATCAATGGGAGGAGAGGCCTTTGGTCCAGGGAGGGCACATTTTCCCAATGTAGGGGAAGCCAAGGCACTGAGGTGGAGAGGGTGATTGGGAGCAAGTGCACCTTTGTGAAGACAAGTAGAGGGGGAGGGGGATGGGACTGGGGTGGTGAAGGGGATAATATTTCAAATGTAAATACAGAGAGTAATAAAAAAAATTTTAAATGTTTGTTCTAATATGTTTTGTAACTTGAACATGTTTGAGCCATAAAGCATTATTAATGAACCTTTAACACATTACCCTAAATGAATAAAGTCATTCTTTTTTAGTTAAAAATCTTCACAGACTATTTCATTTTGAAACATCAAAAACTGGGAAATCGGCGTAGACTGTTGGTTTCCCAGGCCTGGTGAGCAGAAGGAAAATATAAGCAGCGAGTATTTACAAGCACAGAGCTTTCTTCTGAAGACTTTGGAAATGTTCTAAACTAGATTATAGTGGTGGGCAATTTTTGTGAATATGCTAGAAACCACTTAATTATCAACTTTTAGTGGGTGAAATGAATGCTATGTAAATTGTATCTCAATAAAGCTATTACAGCGTAGTACAGTCTCATAAAATCCAAATATAAAACATAAAAATTACAGTTGACTTTATCGCTGACTTTAAGAAGCCATTCATTTATGGAGGCTGAGCATGCATCTTAGTGGTTAACGTGATTATCCTGGGTTCAATTCTCACCACCACAAAAAAAAAAAAAAACGGAGGTGGGGAGAAGAAGATATTCCTGTAAAACAAAGTGAGAGTCATGGGCATTGAAAGAAAGAACAACATTCAAGCTACCACCGGGGGGCAGGCCCTTGTAGACCGGTACTAAACTTGAAAGGTTCTCGGCTTCTATGCCTCGACTGTAAAATAAAAATAGCATCTTCTCAACAAGGAGAGAAGCCGACTGCCTAACCTATGTCAGGATTCAATATTATTGTTTTCTAAGCACTAGGCTGGCTACACTCCATCCGACACTACAGTCAATGCTGAAATGCATATAGAATAGCGTACACTGCACAGCCCACACCATTGCGGTTCATAGCTAAGGAGGAAAGTGCCTAGTTCTCAATGTATGTAGTGTGTGTGTGCATGTATGTGTATATACACACGTGTAGAGAGCCATTTGTGTGGCACCCAAACATGGCGCCGGCTTTCCGCCAAGGACTCAGCAAACAGAGCTGTTGCCCAGCCAAGAGACTTAGAGCGCACGCACCACATATGTCATAGCCCGCTCTCGGGGCATACTAATGAGTTACTGGAGAGTGCACCAATCAGGTAGTGACACGAGTCTCCTGGGCATATATAAGCAATGCATTTCTCTCCCACGTGGAGATCCCCTGCTCAGAGTATTGTACAATAAAGGTTGTTCGCAGAAGAATCCTGTTGTTGCACGCCTTTTCCTGCTGGCGGGAAGTGGGGCACACGACAAATGGTGCAGAAATCCCGGGTTTCGGCACCAGTTGCGGCGCGCCCCTCGCTTCCTGCTCTCCCCTTCAACTAAGAGGCTCCCACCATAAAGCGTGATCTGAGAAGAATCCTCTGGTGGTGGTCGTCTTTCCTCGCTGGTCGAGGAGCGCGCCACACACATGCTCACTTATACAGAGGTCAGAGTTCAACTTCAGGTGTCTTCCTCTATTGTTCCCCATCTATGACAGAGTAGACTGAGCCTGAACCTCACAATTAGACTAGATTAGGCTGGGTTTTAGGGAGACCTGCCTGGTGTTAAGGATCAGGACTATGTACAACACTGCTGAGAAAAATTCACATAAACACTTTGTTTTTAGATACTTATGCTAAAAAATGTTTTACTTAACATACGCACTATTCAGGAAAATATAGCAACACTCTACTTCAATTTTTAAATTGCTCATGTCAGGATCTATGTCTCATTTTCACACACCAACCTTATCCGGGTGCTAAAGCCAGCACTCTGGATATTTAAGATGACAAACATCCCGACTGCACTCTAATTCGCACTTGCTGTCAGTGATGGTGAAAACCAAACCCGGTTGGTGAGGTACTGGGTCTTCATTATTTGTGGCTGGTACTGTTATCATTCCTTTACCATTAACATGAGTATTTGTGCATCAAAAGTGTAATTCTCAAGAAGAATCATTTAACCTCACAGCTAAGGCACTCACTAGTTACTTAGAAAAAACCCTACTACTAACCTGAAAGTAAAGCAGATATGCCTGCTTCTCAGTTTTAAGCAGAATTTCTCAAATACATGCAGGGCATTTCAACCTGGCTTGCTTTAATTAGCAACTACATTTTTCTAGCAAGCCACCATGTCGGTAGCTGCTGTTCCTACCTCGTTTTGAAATCTGCAGCTCATCCTCAAGAATGAGAGCTGATTTGAATGATTCAAAGTTGACTAACAATTTGTAATGAAGCAAAATTTTTACATTAACATATTGACTATTCCTTTTCATAGCATACAAGCAACAATTTAACGTAGCTTACCAGTTCTTGCTCTTACGGTAGCACTATGAACACATTCTTAGCACATGCTGGTTTTGGCATTTTCGAAGATGTTAATGTAGCAAGCCAAGAGGAGTACAGTTAAGATACATTAACAAAGGGAAATTTAAAATAGCCTTACCATGTCATCTGTCAGTGTTCTAATATTTAAATGCTGCAAATGAAAAAAAAAATTAGTCAGTAATTTATAACACCTTTTTTATTTTAGTTAATGAGTACATTCTACAATGCTAACTTGAGGTAATTAAATTCCTGACAGGGTAATAAAAGTATATTAAGTATTGTTTTAATCAATTTGTCAAGAAGACAGACAAAAGTTACCCTGCACACAATAGTTTTAAATATTTACTAAAGTCTCTTGGATAAATATATTCTCCCAATTAATAATTAATACTATTCAATATTCAGACTCATACCATAATGATGTAATGATTTAAATATGACTTTCAGAAATTTTTGGTATTGTAAAACACTGTAGCTTTAAGTGTACCATTAGTATGCAGCATAACAGATAATGAAGTACTTTGCTGGCTTAATGAACGTAAGTAATTGTAGTAAGGATGAAGAGTGCAGTGAATGGCCATCTTCATCTTTAACAACACTTCGATTCATCACCAGTGGTGACAGTAGACACTTCTCAATTTCACTGTAGCTTACTGGAGACCTCTTTGGCTGATTTCCTGACTAGACAAACAAGGCCACTTTAGAAAATGAATAAATTAGTTTCACACAAAGCATAGTTCAAAAGGAAGAAGTATTTAGGAAGAAAAATATCTGTTTTAGTAATCAAGGGCAGGGCGGCAATTTGTATTCAGGTGGCTGTATTTAATTTCCAATTCTCCTTCCTTATTCACTGGAGCATTAGAGCTTTCAAAGACAGAAAGGGTCAAACATCTTTAAACAGGAAGCTAGAGCTATTCATTCACCGTTACAAAGGAAGATGTGCTAACAATTGTCATCTAACACATAAGTGTTACATAGTTAAATTTGACATTTACTGAACAGAATAAAATTTGCACTCATTTTGATCTATTGAGACAGCTTTAAATTCATCACTTTACCATGATGATCTCTACTAAAAACTGGTTAGTGTAAATAGTTCTCCATATTATCTGCCTTTACCAACATGTCCCTCCCTAATGAAGGGGGTAGGGGATAGACAAGAAAGAACCAGAAATAGACTTCATATACCAAGAGAAGGTGGCCATGTTAATGACCATGACTGGCCACTCCACTAAGTTCCAGACTCAACTACCTGCCGAATTAAAACAGCTCACTGTGAGCTAAGAAAAAGCAGTAATAATGCTGAACTACTGTTGAAACTCTTGGTATATAAAATATAGTTTTTAATAATACTATTGTATTAACAAGCCTGTAAAGTTTACAACCAGTGTCATCCAGAGACAGATACTACAAAACTAAATATCACAACTACACAGTTCTCAAAGAAGGTGCAAACCCTGCCTGTTCTGTGTGCACCTTCCAAAAGAACAGGTTCGCACACATTGACTTTGGTTAAATAAATCTACTTGCTATGATTCCACAATGGTCAGTATCACCAGTCACAGCTCAGCTGGCTCCTAAAATTGGTCATTTCAAGCACCTGTGACAGAAGAAACCTGACAGAGACAGGTTCTGAGAGTAGCATATCTAAGAATTATGGTATAATTCTTTAAAAGCAAAGTGAAGGAAATCAAGTATAAAGCTGAAATCCTATTTAGAATACTACATAACCTACTTCCCAATGGAAATACTACCAACTGAAGTTGTTTCAGGAAAACACCATAAAACTGATAGTTTTTTTATTTATTTTACTATTTTTTAATGTGCATTAGTATTTTGTCTGCATGCATGACTATGTGAGGGTATCAGATGTCCTAGAGGTGGTGCTACAGACAGTTGTAAGCCACCGCGTGGGTACTGGGAATCGAACCTGGGTCCTCAGGAAGAGTACCCAGTGCTCTTAACCACTAAGTCACCTCTCCAGCCTCAAGAGAGAGATTTTTAGAAGCAAACACTGAAAATAGACAATTTTAAGAAAAGTAAAAAGCTATGGCCTAAAACCTATAGAGGAGGTATAGAAGATCACTAGGTTGGTGGTACCTGCAATCCAAACACTTGGGAAGTAAAGGATAAAGAATTAGGAATGTAATGGCTAGCCTGGATACATATAAAATCTGAGGGCATCCTGGCTACAGAAGACTACATGACTTTTTCGGATGTTGTAAAAAAAAAAAAAAAGAAGAAGAAGAAGAAGAAGAAGAAAAGAAAAGAAAAATCAAAGTTTAAGTCATATAAGAAATAAAAGTCACATGCTATAAAATCAAAAGCTGCAAACACCAAAGAAAAACACATTTATGTTTTCAAAGGCCAAGAATTAGACAGCCTTTTATGTTAGAATTATATGCTCAATGTGTTGGCACACAACTGTAAATCCAGTATTTAGGAAACTGAGGCAAGAAGACCATAAGTTCAAGGCCAGACTGGACTACACTGACAAAAGAAGCCCAAATAACTAAATAAAATGTACACACAACTTTTCATGTAAGTGGGCAGTCACTTGTAAAAATCAGTTTCCTTTTTCCTAGTTCTGAGTTTGTGTTCTTCAGTTACCTCATTGCAGTAATTTCCAATGTAATGTAAATACTTGTTCACAGTTTAATCTTAGACTATGCAGGTATATATAAACCCAGAGACAGCATATTAGTAACTACACTATTTTACACACAGAAAAGTGTGATGAATCAAAACAGAATCACAAAACAGGGGTAGGAAACACAGAAAAAAACCCTCAAGAGCTGAAGGTAGGAGAGGCGAAACAGAGCCTGAGGAAAGCAAGCAAGCAGCTTAGGTCAGGTTTGTTATTGCTACTCTTCAGGAAATAACCGACCTGCAGTCTCACCAGCAGCCAGACAAGCTAGGAGGGTTCGGAATGGCAGCGAAGGCTAGGAGCCAAGCCTGTAGATACTGACTAAGGGGAAGAAAGCTAAAAATCCGACCTTAGGAATCTCTGTACCAAAACAATAAAGTCAAAAAATGCTTCATTTCAAACTTGAGTGACTTTCTCAAACATAATTATTTCCCTCCTCATGTAAGCACTGAAACTCTAAGATGAGCTTAGCCCTGGTGACTTCCCCTAAAAATTGTAAGGTCCCAAAACAGGCACTTCAAACCTAAAGGAAAAACACAGGTTGTAATGTGACAACTTCCTATGGGATACCTGACTGGAGGGAGGGGGTATCTGTGTGATGTGTTTATATGTAGGACATGTATGCACACATACTTGCATGCCACAATAGGCATCTGGGGGTGTGAGTGCTCACTTCGAACCTTATGTGAGGCGGGGTCTCTTGCTAACCACTGTTCACCCAGCTGGCCTGACCAGGAGTGTACAAAGTCCTGAAGCTGTTTGTATTTTAATGCTAATTTACTTCCCCAAGAAGGGCTGCCTACTCAGTACTCACGAGGTGACTTCATCTGAAGCTTCCCATTTTAATTAGTAAAATAAAGGTGAGAGCTGGTGGTTGGGTAGGGGGAGGTGGAGAGAGAGGGTCAGAGGTGAGAAGATGGGAGTGGAGGGGGAGGAAACTCCCAACATGGATGTCCACAAGGATGAACTAGATCCAGGTGGGCTTAATTGGCGTTAAATAGCTATGAACATTAAGGATTTTATAGGTCCAATATCTCATATAGAAGGGCAGTTTGTATCTTTGTCTATTTGACGTAATCTTGTTGTGTAGAGGGTTTGTGGATTGAGAACTTAACATATAACCTGTATGAAAAGCTACCGGGCCTTAGAGTTAGTTGTGTTTGTGTTGGGATTTGGGGTAAAGAAACACCCCAGGACAGAGGCAATACTGCCAAGGGAAGAGAGTCATTCGAAGGGACCTGGGTGGCAGCTCCGACAGAGAAACAGAGGCTGTGCGATGGCTCCGTACTAGAAGTGGGCCCACAGAGTGAGACCGCGAGACCAATAAAAAGATAAACATTTTTATTTTTTTAATATTTACTGCAACATATGAGTCTCAGGAGACTCTCCTGTATCTCTCCATCCCTGACCTTTGTGCCACATATTGCAGTAAAAACACCAGGATAATGACATACTCACAGTATCTGAGCTGGTATACATGTGCTCTCTGGATCCAAAGTCCTGCTCACAACTTACACAAGGAGCATTCTACCCAATGAAACTGCTTCCCAATCCTCAATGTTAATATTCAATTCGAGCTTTACCATTATTAAGCTCCCGCTGTCTGGAGGTCAGCTGATCTGGCTTATACACTTATAAAATGAAGAGTATCTACTGCCTTAAAAATGCAGAGAGCCAACAAGAATGACTAGTTGAAACCCTCAGAGCACTCTGTGGGGTCTGACCTCACTTTAGCATAGAAAAACTGAAGAGCATCTCCTCGATTGTTAAGGGGGGAACTGTACAGGATACACTGGTACTGGGGTGCTGGCCAACCAAGACACATTTAAATGAAGCACTTGAGCTTCCTAGTCAGAACAGCGACATCCACCATCGTCCGAGGGAAAGTAAAACCATGTGTCAATCGGTTCATGAGAAGCTCTGGCTGCAGCTACTTTGAGAACGAAAAGCTAAGGCTTATTAAATGGAAGCAGCTGAGAACACCATTAAAAAACTGACAAGCCAGAAGTAATTATTAGGAATGTATTTACCCATGAAAGAGTAAATAAAAACTTAAAAACATACAGTTTTAGAAATTAATGTGGCTTTTTGACATTCAGGCGCATGACCTGATGTGTTCTTGATGCTTTATGGCAATGGACCAGAATAACATTGCTGATACTAAAATGCACACAGCTCTGCACATAGAACCACCACTGGTAATTGGCTAAAAGTTAACTGGAGGCCATAAAGATTCTTTTCCTAAGCCAAAGCCTCACTCAACCTTTCTGCTTGGTCCTATATTCAACTTGCTAATTCTATTTTCTCTCTTAAAAGTAGGGGCATGACTTACAGAAAGGTAACAATGCTTTCTACTAATGACAGTTCCTAGGACAGATGGTCAAGAGGGTCACTGTGGAATTAAAGGAGAAAAAAGAGGCTTTTATAGGATTTTCTTCAAAAGAACATAGGATCCAAGAGAGAGGGAAAAAAGTAGAAACACAGAACATAGGTCTCTATACTCCCATTTAAGTAACGCATCAAAACTTTTATTGAAGATAGTGCATGCTGTCAAAAGATGGATTTAGAACTCTCAGAGCATACCGCTAAATGCTGTGAATATAAAGAGGGATGAAGACACAGTTCCTCCACCATCAACACAAGAAAAATGACAAAGTCAGATAATATACAGACTAAGACAACTACACAAGGCACCACCATGCACACCCCAGAGTTACATGCAAAGAAAGATCCCAAGCTATAGCCCGAAACCTTAGCAATCTTTATAGCTAGGACATCCAGCCACCAGACCCTGATGCCATTATGAGCATGACAGCCATTAAGTATCAACCTAGCAGGACTAGATCAAATTGCAGTTTTCATAAAGCCAGATAAGACACGATTTACATTTGTACACTACAACTTAACCCTGTAGCTTTCTAGCACTGAACTGGTCTGCTGAATGGATTGGCAGCGGCATTGCTGTAAGAACGCCTTCAAATCAGCCTGACTCAGGTACATATCCCACAAACTAGACCTTTCAGATCAGCTGCTTTCCAGCTTGCTGGCGTGCACAGGAATCACACCATGCCTGTGAGAAAGTGGATTACAAAGCTCCAGACTCCCGTGAGCCTTGTCAATGGGTCTAAGGTGGCACTTAGGAACTCTTATGGCCAGTGTGTACTCTCCTAATGCTGATGTCACACAGCCTCCCACGAGACACTCTGCTCTAGCACTGACCGTTCAGCGTCGCCTCAGCCAAACCTCTCAATCTTTCATAAAATGTGTTTTAAAAGGCTTGTCACATGAAAGGTACAGAAAGAAAGAAATAAAAGAATTTCAAAGAAGTGAGAAACCAGTACCTAGAATAGTTAGGGCAGACTCTGCCATCAATAAGGAACAAGAACCAGTTAATCCCTAAGAGCATTCAACAATGTCTGCTGTATAAGAGGTGTGTAAGATGAACTACCAACTCTTTCAAATGCTTATCCATGTGCTAAGGGTCATTTAATCTATAAGCACACATTTAAGAAAAGCTGGAGAGAGAGGCGGGTGTGGGGTCACATGCCATTCAGGAGGTTGAGGCCAGTCAAAGCTGTTACCCAGAGAAACCCTGTCTTGGAAAAACGAAAAAAAAAAAGAAAGGAAAGGAAGTTAGTTGGGGAGATGGCTCAACAGTTAAGAGTGCACAGCACCCTCTCATCACAACCAGGCTGCTAACAAGCACCTATAAGCTTCAGATTCAGGGACTCTGACCCCCATTTTTAGACTCTGTGGGTGTCAGAATGCACTCACATGTTGCACACACACACACACAATCTAAAAAGTAAAAATCTTAGAAAAGAATACATTTAACACCTAAGTAATTGAGTACTGCACCAAATCACGACATGAGACGGCAGGTAACACATGCCAGTGATCCCAGCATTCTGGAGACAGCCGGAACAAAGAGCAAAACTAAAACCACACAACACTATCTGGTTTACAGAATGTGAAATGGCAATTTATTAACCAAGCAAAGTAATGCCTGGAGGGAAAGAGCCAAGGATCAGTCTTCCCCTAATTATATCTGAGGTTGGAGAGGACATGTTACAGTGTTGTTCAGATTTGTTTTGAAGCCTAGACTATTCCTTTTCACAGGTAACAGGAATGTGGACTTTAACCTAATAACATTTCTAATCCACATGCCTGTGTTTATCTTAATGTCAACACCAATTATAAAGAGTATGAAAATAAAATATTACTTCTAACCATGTCACTAAACACACCTACGGGGTCATCTCCCAGGCAATCCCAGAACTACAAAACAAATGTGAAAATATCACTCTGCAAGGTCTCTGGATTTAACATCTCAAAAAGGTACAAAAATAACACTGTGGCTTTCCTACCCCTTAGGGCAAGAGTAAGGCCGGTTCTTTGATAACATGAAGAAAAACTTTTAAGTTGACTGGCCCTTTGTACGGCTATGGAACATGTTTTTAGTCTGCTCGGAGAAAAGTCAGAGAGATGTTAGGGATTTCTCTGCAGTCTCTTTTAATCATTCATTCACACTGTAATCCTGACTGGCTCAGAAAGACAATCACAGCATCCCTGAGCCAGGCTTCGCTTTTGTCACAGAGGACCATACCTCCCTCTTCCATAATCTCCATTCTGTGGAAAGAGGAAAGATCAGTGTTGAGAAGAAGGCAGCATCCAAGAGACTCCAAAAAGCAGATAGGGAAAAAATGCATTTTATGATGGTGCAGCCAAGTTTTCAACATGATCAAAGCATATCCCTGATAAGAAGGCCCACACCTCCAGAAGAAAAAGGAAAAAAAAAAAAAAAAAAACAGCAAAACAAACTTTTGTTCGGACCTCCTCCTGATATTATACATCACTGTATCTGGGCACCTTACAGTTAACTTTTTAAAAATTCAAATGAATGTATTATTCCCTCAGTAAACTCATCAAAAGCTAAATACAGAAGCTAAATACAGAAGCAATTCAGTTTCAAGTCCTATTTTCCGATTTTTCTCTTCCACTGCGCCTGTTCTTTAAATCTATACTATCAGATCAAAAGTACTTCCACGGTGCATCCAGGGAAAAAGCTAGTCAGGCCTCTGAAGCACTTTACAAATGGGTTCAGTTCTAGGTTAAGAGCAGAGCTCTGTGGGTGTTTCCATCTGGGGAGGGATGAAAGGCAAAGATCTGCTCTAAGGGAAAATGAGCGGGTTCCAGAGCATCCAAACACCACGGAGCTCACCCAGGCCGTACAGCCCCCCTGATATCGCCCGGCCTACGAGGCTCTGGTCCAAATCAGGACTTCAGAGAGAATATTGCTGAGGCCAACACAATACCACATACTGTTTCACATACAACTGAGGAGGATTCTGCCCTATCCCAGCATCACCTGAAGGAAATGTGATCAGACTGAGAGTAAGATGAGCCCAATGCACTCTATCTCCAGTGGATCCTACCAACAGCCCCACTGAGAAGCAGCACGTGCTGGAGGGGAGTGCACAAGTGTGCACCACTGCAATCCTACTTTAAAGAGCAGGAACTGCCGTCCACATAGTTCCCAAAGCAGGATGAGGAATGAAACAGTGTTCGTGCACAAGAGCCCTGATCTCCTGGACACGCAGCAGAAGCCAACCAGTGGCCAGCAAGGGCAGCAGAGGATGGCAAGGCTATCATCCCTAGACATCATTTTGTAGGACAGCTGGTTCAGGGCCATTTATGAAGAAGAGTCAGGTGGGTGGCTACCTTCTCACTTATGGCTAAATGAAGCACATGCTAATCACCATGCTTTTCAGTTCTGCAGATCTCACGAACCACAACTGTTTTCCTCAATCTCTTCTTGTCACTGATTGGGTTACGCAATATAGTTCTGGACACATTCCATGATAGACAGGCTGAGGTGGGTGTGGGGAGCTGCACTACTGTAATCTTGTTGATCTCTTAACTTACAGTAACAACCATAGTTCACCTGATGAATGAGAAGACAGGGGCCAAATGACCTTAGATAGGGAGGTGTGGGCACAAAATATGATCTCAGTATTCTGATTCAATAGCGTGACTGTGTGGCTAGACAGCATAGCAAAATGCTTACAATATGGCACATGGGGCCGGGTGCATTTAAAATGCTTACAATACAGTGCATGGGGTGAGGTGCATTTAAAATGCTTACAATATGGTGCATGGGGGCGGGTGCATTTAAAATACTTACAATACAGTGCATGGGGTGAGGTGCATTTAAAATGCTTACAATATGGTGCATGGGGGCGGGTGCATTTAAAATACTTACAATATGGTGCTTGGGGCAGGTGCATTTAAAATGCTTACAATACAGTGCATGGGGTGCGGTGCATTTAAAATGCTTACAATATGGTGCATGGGGCAGGGTGCATTTAAAATATAATATAATGCATGGGGCGGGTGCATTTAAAGTTATATGCAATATAACTGCAATTTTATTGATGCACAATTGTTTAAAAAGACAGGAACCACAGATGTTTTTATATATCTACAATATGGCATTTGAGGCATGGCTTTCACATTAGCCCAGCTGCATGCAATGCACAGTTTCACAATAAAAAATTTTACTTTAGATAATACTTTTCATACTGAATCAAAAAGTGTGTTTTCTTTAGAAATAAAAATGTATGCATTAGTAAAAAATAAATGGGCATCTAAAATATGTCTAATAAATAATGTAAGTAGATTTTTAATAGGCTGGGTTTTAATGCATATTTTCTAGTGTGTCCATATAGGCATATTATTCATTTGTTTTCTAATTCACATATAAATTAACCAATCTCAAAAAGCTCCTTGGTTCTGTGAATTATTGATGTTGTCACCTGCTAGAGACTTAATTCCAAGAAAAATATACGAATCACTACATCACAAGCACAAATCCTTTTGACACAAATTCAATTTTTGTGGCAACAATAATATATTGACTTAGCTTATTTTTCTATTTTATGACACTTATTAATGGTATATATAAAAGATCTGTCATTTTCTCCTTATTGTAAACACAGCCGGCATCATGCCATGAAAAAGTTAAGGCAAACATCAAGATGCTGACTCTACCTGCTAATGCAGTAATGTAAAGGAGAACGTGACTCCGAAACACAAAACGTGAAAGGCAGGATTCCTGAAGACCTGCTCCCATGACACTGTGCCCATCATACAATGTCACCTCTAGGTGCACAAGACTACATCAGATGAAGAATTTGCACTCTCCCCGGGACCTACCTTACAGCCAGTGCTCCGAATAAAAAATTAAAAACCGAAATGCTGACAAAGACAAGCCCTGGACGATAAGAACTGAGGGGGGAGTAAGTCCTCTAAACACCCAATGACAAAAAAAGGGTTCCTACCTGCTAATTAAGCATGTGCTGCAATAAACAGAGTTTTGTGGTTTTGAGGTTTACAATAGGAGGGCTTTCTTTCTATGAGTGAAACAGATCTTTAAAATACAGATAAATTACAGAGGACATTGGAAGCTCATGAGTGTTCTGTGAACTGAAAAGTAATGTTGTGACCATAGGGGAAACCTAGAATTTAGGAAGCTTTGAACATATGAGGAACTGGGGCTAGAGAGAAGGGTGAATGGTTAAGAACACAGGTTTGCTCTTCCAGAAGGTGGGCTCAATTCCCAGCACGAACATGGGGGCTCACATTCAGCTCTAACTCCAGTTCCAGGGGCTTCTGACTCCTGAGAGAACTTGTACAACACCCAGGTGCAGAGCCATGCAGACACACACATAATTTCAAAAGTATGGGAAATGGGATTAAGTGTGGGTCTGATGAGGAAATGACACATAAACAACCTAAGGACAAGTCACAGGTGAGGTACAAAGTTAGCTATCTGCATATGGGGACAAGCCTTCCAGACGCATGGAACAGCCAGAGCAGGGCCATTAAAAAGGATATGGCTGGAATCAGGCAGCAAGAAGACTCAAGCACACCGTGAAGGCAGCCGCAGCTCAGAGCTAGAGAAACGTAAGGACGAGAGCTTTTATTCCTCTAGCTAGTCACAAATACTGTGCACGTTCAAAAAAACACTTTACACATAATCAACTTAAGAAATACATAATTCTCAACTCAAATCACTATATTATAAGCTACATGGTGGGAGGTTGTTCCTGCGCTTAAATAATCATTTACTTCAGGGTCTTTTATGTGGTTTGTTTGGCCAGAGACATTTACTGCTTGTTTGGTTATGCTTCCAGAGTCATTTACCAAAGACATTAGAAATACTCCCCAAACACTAAAAGCCAATAAAAGCAATTTTGGGACAAACTCAGCTAATTCTGTAAACAAAACTGGCTTTTTAATGTAGGATTAGTCCAAAGGGCATAAGGAACAGCCAAGCTTGTTTAAAGAAAAGAGGGTACAGGGAAAATGCTTAACAATAGTTTAAACATAACTCCAAAGAGCCCTTAGAACTGTGAGCAATATTTCTAAGTTCTCTCATCACAGAAAGCTCTGGCCACGAGGATTCTCAGAGAGCCCAGCACCAGCTGGTATTTGCCCCTGCTCCAGTTCCAACACCTTCCTTCTGCGGTTACTAACCCCCAAATTACTGAAGAATCAACAGTTTATCCTCTCCTCAATAATTCTATACCTAAGTGTGTAACCTTTCTAGAAGAAAAGGAGATAACTTAAGGAGAACTTATGCTCCAGCAGGCTATCAGAGTCTTGAAAGAACGGATCTCAACAAAGTGGAATCTCATGCTGAGAGAAGGAAAGGGGTAAGTCTGAGATTTCACACAGTTCTGAGAGTGTCAGTTCACCTCGATGGACACACTGAAACCAAGGCACTGATGGTGGGCAGGACCACACTTTGACAACAGCAGACTCATGCATTTATTTTGCCTAACTTCAACCTACGTCCCATATCCAGAACACAGAGGTGGACTTAGAGAGGACCAGTCACGGAGCCTCTCCTCCTCTCAATGTGAGCACATCAAATCAATCTTTTCCTTTCACTATAAACTGCATCTTCAGTTGGCCTGCTGAGAAGCCTACCTGACTAGGGTTGCCAGAACCCAGGTTGTAACACCAACAGTATGCCAAGAACCCCACATCAAATGGACCAACCACTACTCTTCATTCTTGCTGAGCTCTGACGGAGACTACCAGGTCCTGTCCCTCTGTTCAGGCTGCTTCTAGCATTCTACATGTATTCCTGCTCACCCTTCCTACACCCCTGCTTCAGAAGGTCTCCCTAGCTTACTCTTATCAAATGTGCCCCTACACAAAGAGCAACCTGCTACGAAATGGGACAAAGTACTTACTACAGAGAAGCCAAACCCTCGTGCACCGGCTTTGTCACTGAGGGCATGTAACTGCCTCCCCCATACCTAATGAGTCACTGCCCACACAGTCTTTGCAGACTTGTGAGAAGCAGCCATGCAAGGGACACAGCACCTTAACCCATTTTCTCCCTTCCTTTCCCCTAGAATCCTGGCACAGATCACCTTATTTCATGAATGTTCTCAAAAGCAGACTTTAACAGTGTCTCCCTTCCGGGGCCCTGGAACCATTCTCTAATCTGTTTTTCTCCTGTCCTCATTATTAAATGTGTTTTTTGCTGTGACCCACTAGGGCAATGATTCTCGACCTGTGTGGGTCCTAACCTCTTTCAGGGGAGGGTCTAATGGCCCTGCCCTAGAGGTCGCCTAAGACCACTAGGAACACAGATGTTTCCATTACAATTCATAACAGTAGCAGAAAATAACTTTATGGCTGGGGGTCACCACACCATGAAGAACTATAGTGAAGAGCTGCAGCACTGGGAAGGCTGAGAACCACGTTCTAGGGCATGGGTTTTGTTATAACCACTTTGTTTGCAAGCCATCAGTTATACCCTGTGTCCTCTTCTCAGCTGCTGGGACCCCTCACTTGGGTCTTCAAGCTAGGAACCCTAAACACTCTAAGTTTCTGAATGCCATTTCTAGGACAAGGATGCTGCCAGAAGCTAAAAGAAAGATGAATGAATGAGATGTCAGGAAGATAAAATACTACACTTCCGCTCACTTAAGTATGGGCCAATCTTCATTATCACTAACAGATAAAGATCTCACTTCTATTCTATAGCCCTTTTGTTTATAATTCCCTTCAGACCCTGACCACTATTAGTTTTATAGATTACTATTTATGATTTATCTTTTACTCTTACTAGCCCCTAACCAACCACAACATCGGAAGTATTAATTAGCCTCCATCTTCCTAGCTGGCTTAAAATGAGAATCACCTGAGGTTGTTTCCTTCTTCCTCTGATATAAAGACTCATGAGTAATCACCCAGAAAAACCAGATCAAAATACTCAAAGGTGAGCCTTGCTCTAGGTTGTCAACTCTTCCAGCTGACCGATACAAAACCAAACTAGAGATCAGCAAGTCAGGCAAGCTATCGGCAGAGAGTGTTCCAGTTCAGAGATGTTCATGATGGAATCCCAAAATGCACACATCTGCTAAAACGGTGGCTAACTACTGGCTTATTTGCATTGTGGACAGCATGCCTTCCCTACAATGCCTGCCATGGAAGTGAGCCCAACAGCCTTTACTGTGGCCTCAGCTAACACAGGGCAGAACAGAAACCCAGGCAATGTCAGTCAAATTCCCCTGTCCTCTGGAAACCATGAGTGTCCTGAGCATCAGTCTCTTCTTTCACTGACTATGGGCACATATGGGTACCTGGAACTAAGAAGCCTCAGACCTGGCTATGTGCACAAAGAGGAGGGAGAGTCACATTATTCAGAAGAGCAAAGTCTGACTACAGGGTTGATGTGGGAGAGAAGTGAGAACGTGCCGACTTTCAGTTCTGGGCTATAATCCGCCATGAAGACTGGCAAGCCTTTGTTTGATTCCTGGAGCTATGCACTATGACCTTACACTTCCCTTCCCCGAGCTTAAAAGAGATACCACACAGTGACCTGTCCCTTTAAGTCAAAGGACCGGAGACTAAGAATCCAAGGTTGCTAAATGGCCCTTAGGTTCCCATATGACACAGCCTACCTTTTCATCATTGTGCCTGGTACTTTCTGTATACTTACTGCAATTACTAACACACCAAACTGTCCTACAAGCCAATTATCCCCATCACAAAACTGAGTAGTAAAGAAGTGACTTGGCAGAGCTAGTAAGTGGCCAGCCTAAGAATGGAATCAAGGTCAACTTAAATCAGGCCTGGGCTCACTCCCTTTCCCACTGTCCCTTGCAGCTATGACAGACCACAGCGATCTCGCCTAAAGAAACAGTGATGATGAGGCAGTTTCTGAGTAAGAGTCAAATGAATAGGATAAGTGGAATTCCAAATGGATGGTTACCAAACAGCACTGAGCAGCAAGGAGAACTTCAGGGAAAGGTATAACGCCTGTAAGCTGACCAGCATCGGTAAGAACACACTTATGAGGGAGTCCCTCCCTTGTTTGCATTGCTAAGGTATATAACAGAGAGAAAAGAATATCAGAGGTTTCTTTATTCCTTACATATATGCACATATGTTTTATGTGGTAATTTCTTCTGAGACCAAAAGCTTCCATGTTGATGAGAAACTCATTAAGACACAGTGTTTTAAGGCAGCGGTTCTCAGCCTTCCTAATGCTGCGACCCTTTAATACAGTTCATGCTTTGGTGACCCTGGCCATCAAATTATTTTTGTTGATACTTCACAACTGTAATTTTGCTACTGTTATGAATCAAAATGAAAGTATCTGTGCCTTCTGGTGGTCTTAGGCGAGCCCTGGGAAAGGGTCGTTCCACCAGGTTGAGAACCAATCTTCTCAAGGGCAATGAAAACAGCCTATCTAGGGGAGCCGTTCAACACAGGAAGTAAACAACTCAAAGGCTTCCAGAAGTCCCTCTGGCACTCCCTCCCCAGGCACATGGGGCAGCAGCCTGCCGGCAGACCAACCCAAGCATCCCAGAGATCAGCAGAGCTTCCTAGAGGAGACTCAAGCCTGCTGTCTGTAAGGAACTCTCCAACCCCGGCAACTTAAGAGCACACTGTTAAGAGCACACTGACTGCTCTTCCAAAGGTCCTGAGTTCAATTCCCAGCAACCACATGCCCTATTCTGGTGTGTCTGAAGAGAGCAACAGTGTACTCACATAAGAAATAAATCTTTAAAAAAATAAAATAAAAACATATTAAAATTACAAAATAAAGTTTGCACATTTTGTAAAAGGAAATCACATCTACTTATGAAGTAAAAAAAAAAGTGATGATAATAGTAATGTTTAGGACAATCACTCAAGAAAAAAATAAAGGTAGTGTCCAGAGAGCAACTTAACAGTCAGGGCCAAAGCACACTGCCAGTGTTCACATCTATCAAGGCCTTGTTCCCTACTGGGACACCTCAGGAAGGTTCCCAAGCCTCTTCAGATCTATGTGACAGTCCTGCTTTCAAAGTAGTGTACGAGGAGTTAGTGGTTAAGACAGAGCCCAGCGCAGGGTCAGAGCGCTGTAAGGTAGAGCAGTGTAGTAATAGCAACCGTAAGGATGACGATTCACCTGCAGGTTTAAACCCTTATGACGGGAGCAGGAGGTCAAACTGCAGGGAAGGCTTCCACCAGGATGCAGCCGGCAGCAGGCAGCTTCAGCATGACTGCCAGGTTCCTCTGCTACAGTGGAGGCGTAAGAGAGATCTGAGGCAAGATAAGGAAGCCAAAGGCCATTTATCTATTTTTATTTCACCATACGAGAGGTTGCAGGAAGCAAGGAATACGAAGGAATCCCGGATCAGGAAAGGCTCCAGGGTTACCTTTGTGGAGGAGGGGTTTAGAAAGAAGCAAATGTTGACAGCAGAAGCAGGCAGGGAAAGAAGAGAGGCAGGTCAAAGGCTAAAGACTGAGATTTAGAAAGGAAAGAAATACATCCAGGGCCCAAACTTTCAGGATACTGTCTCTTTCCAGTGAAGGGCGAAGTGCCTGGACACAATCCCTGAGTCTGGCAGGAAAGAAGTGATGAGAAGAGACAGAGAAAGAAGAAAAAGTCAAATGTTCACTAGCAGAACTCCTGTCAGAACCCCTTCAACATAAGCAGCTATGCACAGCTGGCTGCGTCTCACAGGGATGAGGTCTCCGATACTTGGATGTGCCCCTGACAAGTACTGCACCAGAGCTAACAGTGCCAGGTTTGCACTGTAAGCACTATGCCTAGCCTGTGATAATGACTGCAGCCAATCCTCACAGCAACCCACGTACAGTGACCATTCCCATCTTACCAATAGGAAATTAGAAGCTCACACACAAAGATTAAGAATGCCAGCTCAAACCTAAACTGTCACAGTGGTTGCGGCTGGGGCACAGACAGGCTGGTCCTGAGATTTTCTGGTAGTTTTTACATGCCTTTGCCCAATACCCCTAGGACCTTTTACAAAAGGAAAGGGACATTTAGGATATCTAAATTACATTTAAACTTAGATTAATCATAAATTAATAGATGAAGGAAGGAAGGAAGGAAGGAAGGAAGGAAGGAAGGAAGGAAGGAAGGAAGGAAGAAACCAAGTGGTGTAAAGTTCCTGAATAACTTGGCTTCTTTCTCAGGCAAGCACTCAGATGCTATAAGCCACACCACCAGGCACCACAGTAAAAGTGATTGTCAGGCTTCCGAGCCCATGCATAAAAGAACTGGAAGCTTATTGAAGGTAACATTATCAATAAGAGCAAAACACTCTTTGACAGGAGGCTGAGTGAAGTTAGAACATGACTTTAATTGGAGACCTTCACCCTTTATAAAGAAATGAACCTGTCACATTGAATTTCTGGATACAGATTATTATATGTACTCCATTTTTTATATTCATTCCTCAGGCTGTCAAATTATTCATTAAGAATGAACTGTAACTGTCATTATGAAATGGATTCTAGCCAAAGTTCTCAATAAACAAAAACAGTGTGATTCTAAAGTCCATAATTAATGTTGCCAATGTGAAAACCTTTTATTTAAAAAGGAAACAGTACAAAGTTTTACATTATGATACAAATAAACAGCCTACCTTAGTAAAATGCAGCAATTAAAGTAAAAAGGCCCCCATATCCTAGGGAAATAGTTCACAGTAAAATTCCACAAGTATAGCTAGGAGTGGTGTTAATGTCTATAAAGCCAACAATTGGAAGATTGAAACAGGAGGATCAGTCATTCAAAGCCAATCTTCACTATGTTCTGACTTCAAAGGCAGTTTAAGAGTAGACACTGTCTCAAAATTACTTTAATCAAATAAATACGCAACTATGGATCTTACAATAATCCATGCACCATACTCTAAGGGTCTGAAACCAGTCTACAGCACACCTCCTGGAGGAAGCAGTGGTGCTCTGACAGGCACCTTAGTCTTTAACGTGTGAAGGTATGACGTGATCCTCATCTACCTGAACACAGTTCAAATCCCTCCGCACACAGAATGTCCTCATCAGATACATTAACTCATAGCCTCCTTCCTCCTCAGTATTTAATATGTACCATGATGCTCAATGATTGGGAACAAAGAAAATACTAATTCACAGATCAACTTTAAAAGATAGTAAAATCAAAACCTGCTTTTTAAAAATGTATATTTTTAATTTTAAGATTTATTTATTTATTACATATAAGTACACTGTAGCTGTCTTCAGATACACCAGAAGAGGGCATCAGATCTCATTACAGATGGTTGTGAGCCACCATGTGGTTGCTGATACTTGAACTCGGGACCTCTGGAAGAGCAGCCAGTGCTCTTAACCACTGAGCCATCTCTCCAGCCCTATATTTTTAAGTTTAAGCCCTGTGAGGCCTCAAGGAAATTACAGGGAGATAACATGAAGGAGAGAAAAAGGACATTTCCATAGGATTTTTAAAGCTTCTTGGTGAACATCCCTTTTATGATTAAATATATAAAAATACATTTAAGACCACAGGGTTCTATTTTACCCAAGACACCTATTAGAAGTAACCTGACACTTGTTGTGCACATCCTTCACTACTGATTAAGTGCTGACACTACTTTTGTCTCATTATTAAAAAAAAAAAAAAAAGCTAGGCTGGAAAACTTTGATTTGATTCAAGTACTTTAAATCCAATAAGAGTGACTTACTTTCTGCAACAAATCACCAATCACATTAAACTAATGCTGTTGTTTATTTGCATCTTAATGGTTTTATGGGAAGTTGGATCTATATGTAAATCTAGCTATGAGGCTTTATATTTATACATAAGTAACATTATTTTTATTATCATTCAAGACAATTCCATGGTATCATAGGAGGTTTTTTTTGGCTTCATTGGTATGGAGGTTTCAGAGTTCCATGAGTCTCATTTTACAAGTAGCACTGCTCAGAAAGCTTTAGAAACCTGTCCTAACCATTAGTCCTGACCACAGACCTGCCACCACTGTCATCTGGCATTGTCAAATAATGTTTCTGGCTCAGTATACCAGAAGGAACTAACCTGGTTTGAAGGTCCTCAGGATAAGAAAGTTAGTCAGATATCCAATGTATGTGCCTAGTGACCTAAAAGTACACACGGAGACATCCTGCTACTATCACCACATAGCAAAAGCAGCCAAACCTTTACACAGCAAACTCAGGTGACAACCCAGAAGCACTGCTCCTCTAGACCTATACTAAGTTTTAATCATCAGCAAAACTGCCCTGCAATTGCCCAGCTTACACCTGGCACAGCTGGGGTTCGGGCCTGAGAACAGGAGAAGTTACTGCTCCTGTTACCCACCCTTCCAACAAAAACAGTATCGAAGAATGGCAGGGAGATATTCGAAGAATAAAGTCCGCAGCAAGCACTTCCAGAGAGCCTGCAGCAAGGTAACTGGAAACTCGATCATTTCAGCTACAAAGCCAAGCGTTTTTAAACTCTGATTGTTTCCTAAGTTAATAATGACCACTTGCCTTGCAATTTGAGAAAAATTGTTCCCAATGGTAAGGTGTTTCAATGCTCTCCTGCTGCTACCGAGAAGACATTACCTTTGTAGATGCTGTTCAAAAAGAGCTTGTGCTTTGATCCTTAATATCCCATGAAGTAAAAGGTTATGCTTAATCTATATTTTATAGATCTAAAAGTCAAATGAGGCTCTGGGATAAACAAGCACCTTATGAAGCAAGCATATTCGTCAGCATTCACTTGACTCCCGGTTTAGATGACGCTAGGTGCTTAGTTAAAGACAACTCTATTAGTATAATATCTTGTGGGGCTTTTTTTTTTTTCTTGTATTATTCTGCAAACATAAACAAGTTATATACATGTTAATTTACATTCTGTATAAAAAGCCAATTTTAAATCCAATTTATAAGGCAGTAAATACATAAAGATCCTAGGACACAGCAATAAAGTTATGCCATAAAGCAGAGTTAATTCAAGGCAACAATATAAAAGCAGGACAAATTTTAGCATTCCACCAACTACACAAAGGTGTTTCAGGTAACATCTGTTCAGAAGCAATTGCTACAAGACAGACTAGATGTGATGCAGGTTTCACAGTATAATAAATGTACGTCAGTTTGCTTGTTTCATAATTAAAGACATGAGCCTTTGAAAAAAGCAATTAAGCCTCGTTCTAAATCTGAGACAATCATCCCTATGCCCATCCATCCTTACCCTCAAAGAAAAAGATCCAGCCCAGTCTACAAATACCAAACTCGGCACATCTCTATTCTCAGCTGCTAATTGTACTCCCAGAAGAGCCATTTGATGTATTTTTCATAACTCAAATCTAAATAAAAAAAAAAAAAAATAGGGGAGGGTGGTAATATAAGAACCAACCCTGGATTTCTTACAGCTATAGAACCTCTACCAAAATATTAACCTCTGAACCTCAGTATTACTATGTTCAAAGTTAAAGAAAAAAGACACTGCTCTGTTTTCCTTGGGAGGGCATCTCTTTGGAAAGCTGAGTTCTATTCATAAGGAAGACTAGAAAGGGAAATCTGAGAAAGGTTAGGGCTATTTCTTATAAAAACACCCTAAATAAAATGATTTTTTCCCTGCAAATGAAGGTTACTATGTCTGATCCATTACACAGAGACTATGTGCATAAAGGAGCCCAAGGCATTCAACATAGAACATTATCTGGATTCTGGATTCTTTAGGTTGACCAAATATCTATGCATACTGGGCCACCCTGGAAAACATAGTTAGGCCAGCCTGGTCTACATAATTAAGCCAGCCAGAGCTACATAGTAAGACTCTATCTCAAAGAGACTAAGATGACAAAGACAAAAGGGGAAGGGGAGGGGAAGAAGAAGGAAGAAGAGGAGAGAAAGAAACTCCAACATATTAGATCATTCTAAGACTTTTTAACATGATCATCCTTGCACTTATAATTCCTGCTTGACTTCCTGTTATAGTTGGAGGAAAAATACCACAAAGTAGATGGCTAAAGCCACAAATTCATCCAGCAGTTCTAGAGGACAGAAGTCCCGCATGGGTCTCACTGTACTAAAGTCAGTGTGCTGGTGGGACCTCCGTCCTGGACACTGCATCGTGTGTGGGGCCGCAGGCTGGACACGGGTGCTTGGGAGTACACTGAGTCCCAGTCTCTCGTGGCTGCATCACTGATCTGTCACCATAGTCACATGGCCTTCTCCTCCTCTCTACAGAACCTCACCTCTCATTCTAATAACCCAAAATAACCTGCCATTTTTAGCCTGCAAACATTACAGTAAAGTTCTTTTTTGCCATATAAGGTTAAAACAGTCAAAGGCTCCACAGATTAAGGAGTATCTCCCTACACCTGCTTACAAGCACACCAGACAATAAAGCAAGCCCGTCACTACACCTTTCTGATTTCACATCTTCCTAAATCCTATCATGAACACAAGTTGTCCAAAATCTACCTATGACCCCATCATTACCTATACATATATTAAAGACATATTTTCTTACTACTGTTAATAGTTTCTAATGAGAAAAAAAAAGTCAAGATTCAAACTCCTAAAGTTCCATAATGGAATGCTGATTAAGGATCAGAACCTTGTGACTCAAAGCACCTTTATATAACTCATTCCTCTAATGACAAACAAGTCTACTAATCAAACTTCGTAGGAAGCCATGGCCTTGGTCTAAGCTGCCACTCTCAACCCAGCTGCCCAAACAATGAAGTTTAATCACAGAAACTGAGTTTAGAGGGTTACAGAACATCCAAACACCTGTTAACTGATTAGGCTCATCAAGCAACTAATTTAGCAATAACCAAAAGACTGACTTCCCAGACTTTCCTATACCTCAATGTCCTGGCTGGTGAATGCTGACAACAATCTGCTTGGAGCTCCTCTAGTTCTTCTCTAATCATTTTCCTTTTGTTTTATTCAACTAAAGTTTATTAAGTTAACCGTCTAAGGACTGCTCCTTTTAACACTACCTACCAAATACTTCAATCAAATATACTGGTATTTATAAAATTTGCTCATTCATAAATAATGCACCCAAATGGTAACTATACCCCAGTCTCAATTAATAGGCCTACATCCTGTACCTAAGGCTCAGGATCATTGCAGAAGAGGGAGGGCAGAAACATTGCAAGAGCCACAATAACTGGATCAAAACAAGAAGATCTCACAATCAAAACTAAAGGAATAATAAAGATAAAATGAAGCAGGAGCATTCCTAATTAAGATTCCTCTACCATTTGAATTAATGCTTTACAGATCTTGCGCTAGGTACTGGCACTCACAATACAAATGGAGTCTTCTCCCAGAAGTGTCTTGGTCAGTCTGGACCTAGGGATAGTTGGTGAGTAGCTGTGTGGCTAACAGCAATTAGAGGAAGAAGTCTGCAAGGCTTTTCAGAGCAAGTAGGAAAACCTTCCTATTTAGTTTTCTGGTGTAGATGGGAAAACGGTCTCAGGCCCCGTGCTGCAAGACCTAGAGCAGGTTCCAGGTGCAATTGCTTTACTGAATTCTATCTCCTCTTAAAGCCTCTACAGAGACCACCCTTCCCTCTCGGCACCTCCCAACTGCACGGCCCCCGCCCGCCCCCCAGGGCTCTCTCAGCACAGTGCTTCCTGTATCAGCTAAGGTGACTGATGTGCAAACAGCACACAGGATTTGATTCAACCCAGCATCAGACAGTTACAGACCAGCTTCTACTATTTACACTTACCTAGGGAGACAGGAAATAAGCTAAAAACATTTTTTAACCCAATTCACAAATGACTTGAACCCCACAGATTTACATTCAGTAGTGGAAAGGCAGGAAGGTGGGAAGGCAGGGGGGAGTGGGTGAGTGGGTGGGTGGAGCACCCTCATAGAAGCAGGGGGAAAGTGGGGTGGGATGGGATGGGATGGGGGTTTCCAAAGAGGAAACCTGGAAAGGGCATAACATTTGAAATGTATAAAAAAAAAGGCAAATGACACTAATCAATCGGCCTCTGGATGTGAGATGATAAAGTTCAATAGGGAAGAATAGTCCGAAATCATCCTCAAGCTTCTGATGGAAACAGAGAAGCACCCCTGTTCCTGCCTCCTGGATTCCCACTGGCTTAACGTGATGCGCTTACTCAAGCCAACAAGAAGGAAAAAGCAAGCAGCCATAAAGTCAAGCCAATGTAGAAAATCCAAAGGCTGCACACACCAGAACTACTGAGGAATAAACAGCCAAGACGCAAAGGACTGTCAAGAATTCCCACACAGGTATGAAGCAGCAGCAAGTGGAACTTACCAAAATAAAAAGCAACTGCTAAAGTCAAATATTCAGAACAGTGAGTAGACACAGCAGATGCCAAGCTGATGGAACAGGGACACAGGTGAGGAAACTATGGAGACATCCTTGTCCAGAGTCTAGCTGATAAGTGCACCCTCTCACTCCTCAGCAAGAAAACTTCTCTTTGCAGCAGATGGAGACCGTATGGAAAAACCACAACGGATCAAAATCCAGAATTGTACAGCCAAGTCCAGTTTACTCATCTACAAAACAAGCCCTGCATCTAAGGCTCGGGGATCACTGCAGGAGACAGGAAGACTGTAAGAGCAGGAGGAACCGGAAGTGTGCTGTGAGATTTTTGCCTCCAAGAAATGTCAAGAGAATCCATACCCAACATGGCGGCCCGAACAAGACCTGAACAATAACAGCAGCAATAAGACGGGTTACTATGGAAGGGGAACGCTCAGGAGGACTCGACCCTGGACAAAGAACTTCAGGCAGCTAAGGAATGCTGAGAGCAAAATAGTCTTCCGGAGGAAAGAGCGCATCAACCTGTTAGCCAATACCCAATGAGCAGCCCTGACAACGGGCATAATGGTCTTAATCTGTAGCAGTTTCCTCGGTAAGAAGATCCACACTCATCAGCAAGACTCTGGAAGAGGATGTTTCCATTCAGTCCATTAGAGACTGAGCAGGCTGTATTACTCTAAGATTATATGTTTATAGTTTAAAAACGCATATACGGATGTAACAACAACTAAAGAAAAAGAGGCCATACATTGTAAGAAAGGGGGTAGGACATAGGGGGGGAAATGACGTCATTATATTATAATCTCAAAACATTAAAAAATTAAAATAACAAAATTAATATGTAAGTAAAAGTCTAACTGCAGAGATCATCAAGAACCCAAATTACTTCTACATGAATTATGAAGCCATGATTCAAATCAAGCCCCACCCATGAACTCAACATTGTAGAGTTTAACATCTTAGAACTTCTACGTGTTGTCTTCTAGACTGCCTGTCACCTTTGCATGACTCTAACAAATGGCATGGTCAGTATGGCATACCTGGGAAATAAAAAACACAATCACCAGCCTTCAGTAAAGTCATGTATATCTGCTCAAGAAATGCTATGCTGTAAGTTATCCATGGCGGTCCAGACAAAACACACTGAGCCCTCACCCAGAGAGTAAATTATAAAAAAAAAAAAAAAAAAAAAAAGAGAGAGATGGCATCATCCCGTGGATTGCTCTCAGAGTGGACAGAATCTATCATGACAAATTTATCTCCTAGTCAGGCTCGAACCTGAGCAGATAGGAGCAATGAAGCACACCCTTTCCACACACACACACACACACACACACACACACACACACACACACACGGAAAAAAAAGTTGCTATTCCTCTTGTTATTTTTCTGTATAATCAATCCCCACTGTTGCTTGGCATTCATTACAAGTAATTCAATTACAAGTAAATAGTACACTTAGCAATTGATTCCAATCTATTATATCCATAATTTGGATATAATCATGGCTTAAATTCCTGAAACTGTATTTGTCCAGAAAAGTCGAACGCTGTTACTACCAACAAAACAATAATTTTCCCATACGTCCAAGGAAAATTAACAGTATTAAGTCTCCAGTTCTCTTGGACTAATACCAAGATCTAGCGACCCACACATTACGACAAACTGAATGAAATCATCCTCATTACGTATTTTCTTCCAGCTGACATTAACAAAAAGGTGCTAACCATAACTGTTCCTTACGCGTTATGAAAGCAAAGCCAACGTGATTAACGAGTTTCAAATACTTGAAGACTCCTTCCAAGCTAAACAAGACATTCTTTAGCACTGACTATACAACCCGCCAAGTTTGAAAACGAGTTGCCTCAACTTGTAAAAATATGTCCACCTTAAATAAATTAAAATATTAGACGGGGGGAGGACTATCTCTTACAGAAAGTAAGTTTACTTTCTGTCTTACTGTCTGTTAGACTAAAGGGGTGGGGTAAATTTTAACTTTCTTTAAAAATGCAGAATCCGCCTTGATGACGTCAGTGCATAGCCATTTGAACTGTTTTTCAGATCCGCCCTGAGAATCGCGGGGCTTCACAGACATCAGGGCATTCGTCCCAGAAGGGAATCGAATCCCGCCCTGTCATTGTGGATCTAAGCCGATTAACAGCCCTGGCCTTCCGAAACAAGCCTGAGCTCCCTGCACCAGGGGATGCCAGCCCGGGACGCAGGGAGCTGAAGGCCCTGGGAATAGCCGCACCCGTGGCCCTGGCCCACACTTACCAACTTGGGACGCTTCTCCCCGGGCTCGCAGGGGCGTGCAGGCGGCGCGGACGGCAGGCCCTTCCTCCGAGATGCCTTGCTGTCCCGGCCGAGAGCGCGCGCCCGGTGCCTCTCCATCTTCCCGGGTCTCCGTTGCGACCTGATCAGGGAATTTGCTCCGCAGGCTCGCCTTCCGGGTCCCACGCCCGCTGCGCAGTAACCGCTGCACTCGGCTGGGCCAATACATCCGAAATCTCCCGCCACCACAGGCAGCCCCGCCAGCCAATCCTGCGCCAGGGAATCAGTGACGCAAGGGCCCCGCCTTTTCCGGGAATGGCAAAGCCTGGGCCTGATTGGCCCTTCTGCCTGTCTATCGCGCTTCTCGCCTCCAGGCTGTGCCGGCCCCTTCCAGAAGAGACTTAGGGCACAGGTTTGGAAGGAAGGTTGAGCTAATGAGAGTCTTTAGCAGGGCTTTTCTGTGACTTTGAGAGTCGGCTCTTGGAAAATCTGAGCCGTAGGGAACCTCTCCCGTTACTGTTTGAGCAGCGTTGAATATTAAAGCAACTGGTAAGCCCTTTGACTGTTCTCTGGAGGTCTCAGGGTCTAGAAATACTGCTAGGCTTTCCCTGCCAGGAACTTTTCAAACACAGTAGGACAAACAGGTGCTATGGGATGCCAATCTTTGGTTTGAGGTTGGTGGAAGTTAGTCAACTTTTAAGGAAGTGCACCATTCCAACTCTCAAAAATCTTGGGAATTCTAACCAGTCAATTAAACTCATAGAATTGTTAATTCAGGTGTGGCTTTTTCTGGAACTTCGGTTCACACTGTTGAGCACTTAGAGCATGCCTAAAAGCCTAAATGCTTACTCAGCCAACCAAAAATTAAAAGGCACTCAGACCAAACCGCAGCTTAATGCGTTTCACAGATGTTGACACGAATAACCAATGTAAAATTACAACAGCCATTCTACAGGTTTCTAAGTTCAGGTGGTGATCCTAAATATAATGTAGAGGAAAACTATGGTATTGGCGTCAGAACCTGGACTCAAGGCAAGAAAGCACCTTTCCCCAGTATGCCAACTAAAGACATTGGTAATGAGAAAGCTCTGGAAATCCATTCGGTGTGGCTACACAAGGAAGAGGAACAAATAGAGATTTCAGGAATCCCCCAAGTCCATCTTTGGGTCCCTGACAAGAGGTTTGTTCTTGTCACTCTGTGAATCTGGCATCCTCATTGCCATGGCTCGCACGTGAACCACAAGGTGATGACAGACTGTCAGTCCTAGGAGATAAATTGCCCCTCAAGCTGGTACCACGATTTACCCTTTTCCTTCTCCACTGTTGAGTGGGGAGTGGCTGGGTGGTTACAACAGAAAGGATGCTGTCAGAAAACTGGCAGGTTGTTCACATAAGAGGCACAGCAGGCAGCCAAGCCAAGAGAGGTCAGAGCACAGAGCTGAAGAAATGTATCTGGCATATATTGAAAAACCCTGTAGAAGAATGTGTTGTGTACACTGAAGGTCAAGTTACGATGCTAATACAGTTTTCCCACACTTCACTGCCTCTTCCCCTTTCAACGTCATCTTTGCCTTTGAACTATTTCCTTAAAGATATTGATCTTCTGACTACACGGAGGTGATTCGGGCCAAGACCAGTAAACGTGAAGTATTGATTTTGGTACAAGAAACAATTTTAGGTATTCCATGGAGACTAGCAACGGGGGTTCAGAAAATGAATTGAAGGTTTTGAGTAAGTTTTCGTCTACAGCTTTTGGAGGTTTAGATTTGGTTCTGGTCCTGCAGGTAGCACTTGCTCCTTTTCTTGTTATAATCTTAGTTTTTATTAAGTTGCAGGACCAGATTGTCATTTTTACCATACACTAAAGGTAGATTACAAGAGATCACCAAGGTCACCAGAAGAAGTACCTAGCTCTGTCAGGAAGGTGAAACGTCCATTCTTGCCATTTGTTAGCTGTGGGGTGTTGGGGGTGTAACTTTCTAATGTGCTGCAGCCAAACACAACCCAGAGACATACCTACAGTTGGGACAATCTAGACTTCTTGCAGAGCATAGGAACATCACTATGAAGAACCATGAGGCTCTTACGAAATGAGGCTACAAGGCACTTGAAAGAGCTGCACTTTGCCCGGGAGAGTTGAGGAAACCTTGACAGAATACTGCTAGGAGTGGCCTGGGCTCGGTGCTGTCTAAAGTGGGGGCAGTTTCATGCCCCTGGATATTGTGATGTATTCTAGGAGCCTGGAGCGTGAAGCTGTAACTAACAACGTGTCAGATACTCGGAGTGAGGAAGAGGCAGTGTCAAAAGGCAAAATTCAAACGAATTTAGTTTTAAAAAGTAATTGCATTATATTTTCAATGGTAGAAAAATCCACTTCATCCTATACATTGCAATGACTGTTCCACTGAGCTGAGCCAAGGCTGGGGCTTCATCAGCAGGAAAGGGCTAAAGAAAGCAAAACTGAAGACTGAAAAGCAGGCTGACCTCTTCACAGTCAATTCAGACAGGATTCATTGAGGTAGGAAGGACCACCCTGGCGAGATGGGTCCATGGGCCTGGGTGTTGGACCGAATGAGAGGAAGGAAACAGTTTGAACAGCAATGTTCATCTATCTCCCCGTGCTTGCTGCCTGCAGGGGCACAGTGAGGAGCTGCCCTGTTCCTGCGGCTCTGCCTTCCCTGCCATGACTTATGCTCCGTCTCAGAGTCAAAATAAACTCTTCCATCCGTCCATTGATTTTTGTCAAATGTTTTATGTCAACAAGCAGAAAAGGAATCACTGCGGGGGAAACAAGCCCCCTTCAGAGGTTAGTGTGAGCATGCAGTTCGGTGTGGTCTGCTGGGGCCTGGATCCAGAGCCCAGCCCATAACGCAGCTTATTTAGTCCTCAGTGACGTCCCATGAATTTATGTCTTCTGATTTTGCTATAACACACTAATTTTCTCTAGGCTTAGGCAAAGCTAAGTAGTGTTGTTTTCCCTTATTTCATCATGGCCAAGGAGTGCCTTGTGGGCACTGGTGTTGTCTAGACAGTAAGATATTGTGTAGCATGACAGCAGTGACATGACCTGGCTTTGAGTGTCAATTCAGTTTCTAAAAAAAACGTGGAACCTACCTCAAAGTGTCAGGAAGTCAAGTGGATGCTTTCTTCTCACGCCCTTGGCACATAAAAGATTCTAACGTAAATAAAGAGCCTGAGTTTAGAAAGAGCACTCTGGACTCTCCCACAGAAATGCACTGCAGTGGCAACCTGTTGAAAAACATGATCATAGAACTTTTAAGTGTGTTGGTGCTGATTTAAATAAGCTTGACCGGGTGGACGAGTCACCATTAGGAGGCGTGGCATGATTGGAGGAGGTGTGGACTTCCTAGAGGAAGTATGTCACCTTGGGGATGGGCTTTGAGACTCCTCCTATGCGCAGGCTCCGCCCAGTATGGAAGAGACCCTCGTCCTGGCGTAGACAGTATCCTCCTGGCTGCCTTCAGATCGGGAGGTAGAACTCTCTCCGCACTTCCAGCACTAAGCCGGTCTGGAAACTTCGATGCTTCCCACCTCTGAAACTGTAAGCCAGCCCCAATGATATGTTTGCATTTGTAAGAGTTGCCTTGGTCATGGTGTCTGTTCATAGCAATAAAACTCAAACTAGGACAATATAGTATGCATCATTTAAAGCTGAAAGCAGCACTCCCTACTCCTCATTCAGAGCAGACAACAAAAAAAGGTCTTCTCCTCTAGTGAACGAGTTGCAGAAACACAACTCTGTGCTTCGGTAGTATATCAGGTGAGACAAAGTTGAAGGAGGAAAAAGGCAGTCATGAAAAATCTCAGAATCTAGAAAACTATTTTATCCTTTCTGTTCAGCCTCCATATCCAGACAGTTGCTATTACCATCCACCTAAGTGGTCACTCGGAATGAACGCAGCAGAACCTTAAGGAGAGGAACCACAATATCAAATGAATAGATCAGAAACAATAGTTTTAACGGCCAAAATACCATTGCACCCTCACTAAATTAGAAAATGTCACAAAGCCCACAGCCATCAAAATTTGCCTAAGATATAGAACATGTGAATTCCATAGGTGGGAGAAGTAGCAAGCTAGAGCGAGCACGTAGGACAGCAATTTGATTAAGCTCAGAAAGGAAATGTATGCAAATCTAGTGCCAAGCAAATCCATACACAGATGCTGTCCTGAAGAAGCCCAAAATATACGTGAATGCATACGCCTTGCATACTGTGTAATAACAAAACATGGAAACTAATCCTGCAGTCAGGGGAAGAAGCAGATGAACAGAAGTTGACTAGACAGCAGAGAATTGCCTGCTGGAGTGGGGATCTGGGACAACGGGATGAATGGTGAGCATGAAGTATGGAGAAGAGAGGAAGATGTGTGTGATACACTGGAGGGGGGGCAGAGAGGAAGATGTGTGTGATATACTGGAGGTGGGGGCAGAGAGGAAGGGAGGATGCAGAGGGTGGTCTGCTGCATAGCTTCTGATGAGACTGGGGGATGGGCTCTGGGGGAGAGGAGTGAGAAACCTGCTGTTAGCCTCACTGCTTTCCTCACCAGAACGTTGGTAGATGTATCTTTGTTGTACGATCTTGTTAGCATTCCTTCTAGGCTCTGCCCCACAGTTACCTGGCAGTATAGGCAACAAGCTTACTATAAAAGCAGCTGTTTGGCCCCTCCTCACTCTCTTAAGCTTTTACTATCTGCCCCTTTCTTTACCTGCTCTTCCTCCCTCTCTCCCCATCCCCCTCCCCTCTCTCTCCACTTGTTCCTAGCTGCTGCTCCCCTCCCCTCCCCCCCTTTGCCTTTCTCTGTCCCTACTCCTTCCTCAACTCCCCTTCCCAAGTTATAAATAACTATTTCATACAATATTTGTCACATGGCTGGCACCTCAGGGGGAAGAGATGCCTCAGCATGGGACAGCAGAGGCACCCCCGCTGTGAACAGACACCATGACCAAGGCAACTCTTATAAGGACAACATTTAATTACAGATTCAGAGGTTTAGTCCCTTATCATCAAGGCAGAACATGGCAGCATCCAGGCAGGCATGGTGCAGGAGGAACTGAGAAGTCTGGTAGCAGGACACTGACTTTCAGGAAGCTAGAACTAGGATATTAAAGCCCACGCCCAAAGTGACACACCTACTCCAACGAGATCTCTTCTCCAAATAGTGCCACTCCCTGGGCCAAGTGTATATACACACCCTTCCACCTCACCATACTTGGCTGGACCCACCATATGCTGGCCCTTTTTTTTCTTTTTTATAAAATAGAACAGACCTCAAATACATGAGGCCCTAGGTTTAATCAGCAACAACAAAAAGCAAACAAAAAAGAAATGAGTGAAAGAAAAGTGATAAACTTGCCAAAAATATAACCAACATAATAGAATTACACTTGTGAAGAGTATACATGGGCAAACGTATACATGCTGTATGTGTATAACTCTATGCCAATAATTACAATTTAAAAGTGTGAAGGAAATGTAAACACAACTTGCAGAAAGGGGAAAGAATCAAACCAAACTTTGTGAGGTAAATTCAACTTTCTTTTTTTTTTTTTTTTATGGAAAACCTGAAGTTAATCTGGAGCAATCACAGCAACGTGAAAAAGCTGGTGCATGTTTTATTATATCCTGCAATCTCTGTGCCAGAAATGTTTGTGTGAAGCTTTTGAGACAACATTAGCAGAAAAAGCACTCTCAGAGCTTGCTCACTCAGCTCGTGGAAGTATGGAACTCCTTCAGAACAACCTTAATTCTGATGTTTTAAGAATTATGAGGAACGGGCTACAGAGATGGGTCAGTGGTCAAGAGCACTGACCGCTCTTTCACAGGTCCTGAGTTCAATTCCCAGCAACTACATATCGGCTCAGAACCATCTGTAATGGGATCTGATGCCCTCTTCTCACGTGTCTGAAGACAGTTGCAGTGTACTTACATATATAAAATAAATAAATATTTAAAAAAAGAATTATGAAGAACAAAAATGCCTTCATCCTTTTCAACTTCTATAATTTCCACGTTTGCTAATTCTCTCGTGTCTCTCCACTTCCTCTTCTGCTCCTTAAAGTAACCTGAATACAAAGAGCCAGGAAACAACACAAACCGTTTTCTTCCCTCTCCTTCTTTCAGGTTAAACTACAACTTCAGTTCTTCCCAGTGTATGCTTTCCAAGTGGTCACAGGATTCGAACAAGAACCAACTGTTGACAAGTCCAACCTGTATTATAATTGATGAGTCCCTACTTTGACAGTGATTCTACCGTAACTTGACACACTGACCCACGGTGATTTTCACGGTGTCCCATGGCATCTTTCAACTTAGTGGCAGGGCATCAGAACAGTTACCAAACCAATAATTCTTATTGCACCTCTATTTGAGGCCCTCATGGGGAAGCTACAGTCGTCTTAACTGCCTGTTTTATCAGATTTGAGACATGCCTGACAAATACTTGTCTAAGTTGAGTGAACATGAGAAAAAAGTCAAATATTATACACAAATGATCCCTGGCATAGTATGAATCAGTACCAGGCTTTTCAACTTTGTCAGCATTTTGACACTTGGGGCTAAATAGTCCTTTGTTACAGAAGGTTGTCCTGTAGGATAGTTAGCAGAACTCCAAGCATTACTTTGTCAAATGTCCTAAAGAGTTATGTAATATTCTATTGTATGAATACATAATACACCATGCCTGTTTTGCATACCACTTGATAGGAATTTGAAGTGTTACCACCTTTTAGCTATTCAGAAAGGTGTCAAAAATATCCATGCGCAAGTTTTTCAGGGAGTGCTGTGATACTCAGCCCATGTTCAATTCTAAATCTATGGATTCGGCCAATCAGAAATGGAAAATAGTTAAGAAAAAGCCTCATCTACTTGGAACATGTTCATATTTTTATTGTTCTACAAATACTATAGTACAATAGCATTTTATTTAATATCTAATAGTGTTTTCACTGTGTTATCTATTTTAAGTAATCCAGAGATGGTTTAATGTACACGAGAGGATGTACTTGTGTTACATGTAAGTCCTGGACCATTTTACTTACAGATGGAAACTGATGCTCCAAAGATACTGTTGAACAACTGTATTCACCTCTCTTAGAATATAACATTAACAAAACTATCATCCATGTCCCTGGTTAAAGACAGCAACACAAACTTCATTCAGAGTGTTCAGCAAGGTAGGTGTAGGTACTTTCAGAGCAAGGTTGAACTTAACTCCGAATACAGTAAAGACAAGTTCAGTCTCCTTATGGACAAAGAATAGAGTAAGGACCAGAGACAGAAAAAAAAAGATATAATGGACAAGGGAGATTCTTGTTAAATCAACTCAAAATTCTTGCTAAAAGTATGACAAATCAATTTGATACCGAAGTTTGAAGATAAACTGATTTAATAAGGATCGTGTTGATGTGATAAAATATCCTGACCAAAGCAATTTAAGGGAGACGGTGTTTTTTCCTGGCTCCTTGGTCTGGGTTACAGTCTGTCACGGCAGGAAAGTTACAGCAGCATGAACTTCAGGCATCCAGTCACACTGCATCCATCCCTGGTCCACAAGAAATGAGCAATTGTGTGTAACTCAGCTTCTCCCCGTTATATACTCCAGGATCCCAGTTCAGAGACTTATGCTATCCACAGAGTGTGGGTCATCCTGAATCATAATATTATCCCAGAGGCATGCTCAGTACTGTCTCCTAGGCAACTCATCAGTTTGAGATTCCACCTCACACCAGTCAGATTGGCCAAGATCCAAAACTCAGATGACTGCAGATGCTGGCGAGGCTGTGGAGAAAGAGGAACACTTCTCCACTGTTGGTGGGGTTGTAAACTAATACAACCACTCTGGAAATCAGTCTGGGGATACCTCAGAAAATTGGATATAGTACTACCTGAAGACCCAGCTATTCCACTTCTGGGCATATACCCCAGAGACACTTTAACACACAACAAAGATATATGCACCACAATGTTCATAGCAGCTCTATTTATAATAGCCAGAAGCTGGAAGGAACCCAGATGTCCCTCAGAAGATGAATGGATACAAAAATTGTGGTACATATACACAATGGAATACTACTCAGCCACCAGAAACAATGACTTAACCAAATTCTTAAGAAAATGGCTGCATCTAGAGAATATCATCCTGAGTGAGATAACCCAGTCACAAAAGAACAGACATAATATGCAGTCACTGATAGTGGGATGCTAACCCCAGAGGCTTGCACTCCCCCAGAAACAACTCACAGACTGTATGAAGTCCAAGAAATAAAGAAAACAAAAAAATATACATATATTTACAAAACAAGAAGACTTTGACTATTTCCATGTTGCGTTTTGTTTTGCATGTACTCTACGCTTATTGTAACTATTAGGTTTTCAATGCATACTGTCAAGCCCTTGAAAAAAATCAAGTACTGACTAAAAAAAATATATTCACATGGTTTTATGTAAAAATTATTTCAATGTCTGAAAAAACAGTACTGACAAAAATGTATAATTTTAAGCAAAAAAATGTTTAAAATTTGTACATTTATCTTTGTTTTGTAAAATAAAGTCGTAAAAAATTAGTTTCTTTTATTTTGCTATATTACAATTACTTGTGTCTGTGACTTTTCTTCAATGTGAATAGTATAGTAATAAAAAATAAATATCAGTTTTCCATAGTGAAGCTAAGTGCCTGTTTTTGAGATACTTAGGATTTAACATCATTTTCAAAGAAACAAAAATTCAGTCTAACAAGGTCAAAAATACCTTGCTACTGTAATCAGTCAGTATGGAAAATAGAGTTGATTTAAGGTATGCATGAAAAGCAAAATTATTATATTCATATGTGATTCTTGTTAAAATACACTCGAGCAATTTGTGCACCGATAAGTTTTCTCTAGGGTCTGATGCTGTAAGTTCAGATAGAAATTCTTCATAGGGAATGTAATTAGTATAACACAGTTTAATGTCATGGTTAATAGTTTCCCAGAGTGTTCTGATTAGAAAATTAATCTGCCTGTGTTTGTAGATGATAGAGCCATTTAAAAGAGAACAGAAATATTCCTATTAATGTGAGATACTTAACTAAGGTTCATTTCAAAGTGTTAGATGTCACTACCAGACCACACTCCCCATATTGGAAACAAATAGGAAAAATGAATTAGGTAATTATTAAGACTGTCGTACTATTACCATTTAATGGCTTCCTATTAAAGCACAATTACTAAAGCCTAAATATAATTTGTCGAGTCACTTGAAACAATTTGTCTGACAATAGCAAATAGTAACTCTGTCAGTCAAAAATTAAAAGAAATGCAAAATAGCTCCAAAACCTCTGTGGTACCCAAGAGATATTTTCAAGTCCTTTTCCTTCATCTCTGTATTATACCTCATCATCATATCCATTTTCCATTTCCAGTTCTGAGTTAAATGACTGTGTTGTGGCCGTTCTGTAAGAGCCCTATCTTTATTGAGGTGCCTCCTTAAGATGCCCACCTGCGTCCACCTCCTGCTTTGTGTTTTAGTCTGTTGAACTCATCTTCTTACTAAAGTACCATCATTCCCTCAGGACTACGACTGACACATTGGGGTTTACATCATTAAATGGAACATAGCTCATTGCAATAGTTCCCACAGTTAGCATCCTTGCCTCACTGCTGAGGTGTCTGGCTTAACGTCGCCAATGAAATCAAGCTGCAGCAGCGTGCCATTCTGACACTATGCTCACAAGTCACTGGACAATTTTATAATGTCAGACCCTCATTCCCAGTCCTTAATCTGTATCCATTTGCCAGCATTGATTGTGGTAACCTTTCTGAGAATTTCTGCTCGCTCACCGCTCTCATCATCTCTCCAAACCATTTTCCTTGACCTCTGCTGGGCCCTTTCAGGTTTGTTCTCATGTCATCGTTTGCCTTTCATTTCAGAATGTTTCGAGGTAGGAAGCCTGATTTGGTTCCCCCTGTAGTAGAGAAGGGATATGTTCCCTCATACAAACTTGCTCTGTTAACGCATCTGCAAAACGGGCAAATTAAATTTCCCAATTCACACAAAGCTAAAAGGATCCCTAACTTTTGGTATTAGTGCATCTCAGGTCATCACAGATGACAAGGGAAGGGGTCTCAAGACAGGACATGATTCTAGACCTCAGCAATAAGGCAAGGGTGCTAACAGCGCCAACCATTGCAACGAGCTGTGTACCATTTGATGATGTAAATGCCAGTCTGTTAGTCGTGGTATTGAGGAATGATGCTTCTATAGTAGATGTGTTAAAGAACCTGTCATGATCACTCTTCCTGGTGTTCATGAGACCAATTCACTTACCCACTAAATCCGTTATTGCTTTACATGAGACGTCACATGAAACAAAAGAATGAATGTTCGAAACAAAATGCTTCTCAGCCTTCACTGTGTATGGTGTTCTTAAAGTCTTTCATATGTATTTTCCCAGTGTCCTCCTCCTAAAAGCCATGGCATTTTTAAGACTTTAGATGTATTATAATCTGTGTATGAACTATAGGTTCATCAGTGCTTTACATATACAGAGGCAGTTCCTCTGCAAGCTGAGGATGGATTTTGATAATCTTGACATGGGGTCTATTGCTTCTGCTTCCATGCTCAAACCCACTGAATAATTGGGTAGTTTTCAGTTGCCTTCTGATCCTCTAAGATTCTTCTTTACATTTAAGAAATAGGAAAAATAATTGGCAAGCATATGTTTGCGAATAACTGAGGTAACATGTATAAAGGGTTTTATTTAAAAGCTTAGAATGTATTATACGTGTGATAAAAGTTCATTTCCCATCACGTTGGTAACTGAACCAACTTGTGACCCACCCTATGGGCAAGCACCAATCCCTGACCCTATTAATAAGACTCTGTTATGCTTGCAGACAGGAGTAAGTATGTTGTCCTCTGAGAGGCTCCACAGTAGATGGAGCTTGGGGACTCTTATGTAAGACTGGGGAAACGATTGTGGGGCCTGAAGGGAAAGGAACTTCACAGGAATACCAACAGAGTCAACTAACCTGGATCATTGGGGCTCTTCAAGATGGAACCACCAACCCAAGAGTATACACAGTATGGACCTAGGTCTCCCTGCACCTATGTAGCAGACATGGAACTTGGTCTTTATGTGCATCCTGAAAAAACCGGGACAGGGGCTATCCCAAAAGCTGTTACCTGTAGATGGAAGATGTTCTTCTAGATGGGCTGCCTTCTCTGGTCTCAGTGCGAGAGGATGTGCCTAGCCCAGCAGAGACTTGATATGGGTGGTACTCAGGGAGCCTCCACAGGATCAGAGGAGAAGGGGAGGGAGGATGGCAGGAAGGATTGTGGGAGGGGGTGACCAAGAGAGGGGTCAGTGAGTGGAATGTAAAATGAATAAAAAAGAAAGTGGGGAAAGAAAGGATAGGGATTGGAGAGATGGCTCAGCGGTTAAGAGCACTGACTGCTCTTCCAGAGGTCCTGAGTTCAAATCCCAGCAACCACAATCCATGGGAACAAGGAAGCAAGGAGAGAAAGCCTGGAAGTGACCAGGGACAAGACACTCTAAAAAGAAAAAAACAATTCTATGCCTCCTTCTTTCTTCGACTTGGCCCTACCTCCTGATAGCCCATCAGGGATGTAAGCCTGGCTCTGTGGAACAGCACTTGCCCAGCATAAAGGACACTGTGGATTTGATCCCCAATAACACATAAACTCCACACCAAAGTAAGTGCAGCCACATTCTCACTCGTGGGCAAAGTCTTCAACACATACACATTGGGGAGATATTCCATGTAAACCCGAACTCAACCCAATAATTATACCAAAATTAAATTAGTACCTAAGAGGAAGATTAAGTTTCATTATTTTTCTGGGTAAAAGGACTTACAAATTTTACTTCAAATATACATTAATCCTTTTTTCATTTTTTTCTGCAAAACTATTTTTATTGGTTATTTTATTTATTTATACTTCAATGTTATCCCCCTTCCTGGTTTCCCCTCTGCAAACCCCCTATCCCGTTCCCCCCTCCCCCTACTTCTATGAAGGTGCTCCTCGACCCACCCACCCACTCTCTCCTCACTGCCCTAGCATTTCCCCATTGTGCCTTCACAGGATCAAGGGCCTTCCCTCCCACTGATGCCAGACAATGCCATCCTCTGCTACATGTGCAACTGGAGCCCTGGTTTCCCCATATGTATCCTTTGGTTGTTGATTTAGTCCCTGGGAGCTTTGGAGGGAGGGTTCTGGTTGGTTGATATTGTTGTTCTTACTATGAGATTGCAAATCTCTAGCTCCATCAATCCTTCCTGTAATTCTTCCATTGGGGTCCCCATGTTCAGTCTGATGGTTGGCTACGAGCATCCCCTCTGTATTGATCAGGCTCTAGCAGAGCCTCTCAGGAAACAGCAATCACTTCTTGGCATCTACAGTATTGTCTGGATTTGGTGGTTGCATATGGGTTGGATCCCTATGTAGGGCAGTCTCTAGATGGTCTTTTCTTCAGTCTCTGCTCCATTCTTTGTCCCTGCATTTACTTTAGACAGGAACAATTCTGTGTTAATATTTTTTGAGATGGGTGGGTGGCCCCATTCCTCAATTGGGAGCCATGCCTATTCACTGGATATGGTCTCTACAGGTTCTCTCTCCTTTGTTGGGTATTTCAGCTAATGCCATACATGTTGGGTCCTAGAAGCCTCTTGCTTTCTTGGCATCTGGGACTTTCTAGTGGCTACCTCCAATTCCCCATCCCCCACTGATACACACATCCTTTCAACTTCCTGACCCTTTGTACTTCTCCCTTGTTTCCTCCCATCCTGTTCCCCCTTTCGCCTATCCCTCCTCTCTTCCTCCCAAGTCCCTCTAACCTTCTAGCTCTTGTGATTATTTTGTTCCCCGATCTAAGTAGGCCTGCAGCATCCACACTTTGGTCTTCCTTATTCTTGAGTTTCATATGGTCTGTGAATTGTATTGTGGGTGTTCCAAGCTTTTTGCTTAATACCCACTTACCAGTATGTAAGAAAAAATATTCATCATCAGTTTGAAAATAAAAATTTGAAATGAGAAACATACAAGACTGTTCCACAGGCACATAAAACTTAGGAAACACATACACACTCAGAAGCTAGCAATGCAGCGCAGTATAGAGCAGTTTTCTGTAGCACACATATCCTGTGTTTATTACCCTCACATGTGCGCACACACACACACACACACACACACACACACACACACACACACACACACACACACAGCATCCATCCCTGCATCTGTATCTTTATCATTTAAGAAACCCACCTCCCTGGACAGCAGCAGGATTCTGAGTTATCTGAGCCGAAACCTCCACTTCACATCTAGTTTTAAGGGCTGCCAGTTCTTCACCATGAATTCCCTTCACATCTGTTCTGTCTGCACTACTGCTCCGCTCTGAGTTCTGCCTGCTCTTCCAAGCAGTACGATGATGCTTCCTCCAGATCCTGACTCTGAAAACGAAAGCTGATAGTTGGTGTCACTTCTTGGGTTTTATCGTTTGGTTGGTTGATTTTTTTTTTTTTTTTGAGATAGTCTTACTATAACAGCCATGCTACTTATGGATTTGTGATCTCTCTGCATCTGTCTCCTGAATGCTGGGACTATAGATGTAATCATATCAGGGTCAAGACCCACCTTCACACTCTAATACTTTAGAAGGGACAGATCTCCATAAAAAACTACCAAAGCTCACATGGCAATGTTACTTCCACTAGCACATAACCTGAAAATTCCTTCACTTGATGCTTCATCTCAGAAAAAGTCTGCTGACTTTAAGAGCAACCAACTTGAGCCTAGTTTAGGGAAGGTAGTGCTCCCTGAGTTTACAAAACCCTTAAAATACTTAACCACAGATACTAGGCAGACGCTCTTCTCTGCACTTTAAGAAAACCTTACTTCCTATATATGCAGAAAGCTGCATTTTAATAGGAAGAGGATTCACTCCGTTTATTTTTAGTGCCATAGTGTTTCAAGAATGTCTTAGGGGACTTTGTTCCCTTACTGTACTTTCCCACCCTTCGTGTAATTAGGAAACCTGATTCATAGTGCCACATTGATTAAATTACTATAGATTTTTCTTTCTTCCTTTCCCAAGTTTTAATTTTACTGTAGAATTGCTCCAAAATTGCACAGCTCAGACCTGTGTTGCCTTTCTTCTTCGAATAAATCATTTCCTTTACCTTAGGTGATACCTTGGTAAATAAGTTTCTAAGATTTGTCTTTTCTTAAAAGCAAATGCTCGTGCCTAATTATCCTTCCACCATACAGCTCCTCTTCTCTACTTCATTCTTCAAAACCCTCACGCTCTTCCTCTGCATAGCCACAGAACTCATGTGCCCTCTCCCTATTATATCTGCACACTTTGAAACCCACCATCTGTCCTTGTCCTTCAGATGCTGACTACATCCTGAATTTATTTTCAGGTCTTGCCATTTCTATAGCTCTGTTTCTCCCCTCTCACCATTATATGACCCCCCCCCTCCAGGCTGATTTCCATTTCTTACTAACAGGAGGGAATAAGCTGTTGTAAACACAACACAGCATTCTGTCTTCACGTACACCACTACAAGAAAGAGAGATGCCTTTTTGTAAGCAAGGACAAACTTCACAGGCACATTAAAAGATGAATGAGCATGAACGAGCTATAGAAGATGCTAAAAAGATGATGATGTCTTAGCATCATCCTGATACAGTCCTCTGGGGAAAGAGACATCACAGGGAAATTTGTCTCAGTCCTTTTGGGCTGTTCTAACAAAATATCACAAAGTGCGTTGATTAGCAACCACAGATATCCCTTACTGTTCTGAGAAGTACAATATCAAGGTAGGTTCACTTAGCTGCTCTTCTTGCAGTACGCATGGGACTTTCTCCAGAGTAGCTTTTATAAAGATGGTACTAATGCTATTTATGGGAGTCATGCCCTCATGTCTCAGTCACCTCCCAAAGGAACCACTCCACTCCAAATGCTATCACATTTGAGATTATGTTTCAATGTATGACTTTGGATGATACACAAAAATTCAGTCTATGACTGAATTGTAGCCAAAGATCTTTTTGATAGATAAAATCACACAACTGTACAAACATGTCTCAGCCCTTATTCAGATCTATATTCAACCCTCCACAATCATCCATGGAATGCCTTTTTTGTAAATGATTTTTCATCTGACTTTTATAGATTTACCCAGATAGTTTGTTTACTTAGACAGTGCTTGTTAGTTTAATATAATTTTCTGGGCTGAAATTTCAGAACACTGGGCTTTATTCAGCAGTTTAATAATTTGAAGTACGTATTCTTTGTTAACTAATGTACACATGGAATCATCTTTTGCTTTGTTTTGAAACAGGGTCTCACTATGTAACTCTAGTTGTATTTGCCTCCCAAGGACTGGGATTAATGGCGTGCTCTACAATGCCTAGCTGAATGTCAGGCATCTTGCCATATCCTGTATTAGTCTTGGAACCTTCAGCTCACTGCTTCTGCAGACTAGCTCGCCAGCATGCCTCAGAGACCCTCCTGGACCTCCTGTATCAGCCTTCTCAAGCACTGGGATCACAGGCACCCATTATAGATCAAGCCTTGCTTGGCTTTTTATGTGGCCGTGGGTGATGAGCCCAAGCCCTGATGCTTGTGAAGCAAACCCAGCCAGTCTTCACTCTCTTGCTGAGAACACTCCTGTCTTTAAATGTTGAGAAAACTCTGGTCTAGTAAAGATCCCAAGTACATCCACCTGAACGTTAGGCGTGGGAGATATGCTTTCCTATGGCAAGGAGATGGTTCCATTCCCTGGAAATATTTAAATGCTACAAACTTTGGAATGGTTTACTCATCAATGACCCATTTCTTTCTGATCCCCCCCCAAGACATATTATGTGTTAAACGTTTTACAAACTAGAAATCACTCTGAAAGTATGAATAATAAATTGTTTCTAGTATGTGTTTACCTTATGTTACATAAGTATGTTTTACATATGTGTAATATGTAATATATATATATGTATACACATACATACATACACACACATAAAACATTTGAATATATATTTTATTTCAAATACTTATTTTTATACTATGTATTTAAATACATAAGAAATGTATTATAAGACAATGTTTATCTTCATTGCATAGACTACCAAGTTGACATGAAGTTAGCACAAAGCATGACAGATGGCAGAAAAATAGATTTAGCCTTGAGACCATGTTATAAATCATTCATAAGTGAATAATCTACCCTTCACAGATAATCAGGAGTTGATAATATCCCAACCTGAGGTCTGATTTCAGAGAGGATTCTGACTGGTCCAGCCTTAGGGAAATCCCTAGGTGTATTGAGGGACTCCGAAGAAAAGAATCATATGATGGGATGATGGGCTCAAGCCACACATCCAAACCACGAGGTGTTGGAAATGGGTTTCTCAAAAGAAATCAAGGTAGTTAGAGTCATCTGTTTTCTGTAACACAGTGGCACAAGGTGGCTGAGCTGTAAAGAAAAGAGACTTATTGTAGGTTGTAACAAGAGAGTTGTAACACCAAAATGCAATGAGTAGTCATAATCTCGTTGTGGTAAAAGACCCACGGTGTCATCAGATATCACATGGTAAGAAAGATAAAGAACATGTGGACCATCTCTTCTCCCCCTTTCTTCAGTGAAGCAATTAGGATTCAATCACAGGATTCGATCACAGGGATCCATTATAAAGTCTTAATCCAATCCTCCTTAACTCTTTCAAGCCCCATCTATAAATGCTGTAATCACATTCAGATGCTATGCTTTTAACACCCCAAAGTGAGGATTAAGTTTTGCTACAGAAACCTGGAGGACACTCTCAGATCATCAGCCCAAGCTACAGCAATACTCTTGCCAGAAATGACAAGGTCGAAAAGAACCCCAAAGAAGCAAAACTGAGATAATCACATAAAGCCACTGAGTTGGATCAGCCTCTCTACTACAGCCTGTTAATCTTCTATTCCACAGTTTGTTGACTGTTACTGCTGCATCATGACCATTCAGTAAATATCAGTTACTTTGACATTTTCTAATGTTAGTGTGGACCTCAGGGTATAAAAGCATTTTATCATTAATTTGGGGAAGAGGTAAAGTTTTTCAATGAATATGGAAAGATGACATCTATTGTTGCTTTTTGAAAATAACCCACATCCAGGATGGATGAGAGAATCCTGAAGGACAAATGGTAGGAGAGGCATCAAGAAAACTTGTCCTTACAATAGGAAGGTTATTCTATATTTTCCATAGCAGGGTTTCATTAAGGAGAAACAGAGGCATTGTTTGTTATGTGCGCCTGAAGTCCCCCCAGTGCACGCACAATACACAACAGCCAAGGCCATGCTGCAGGTTCGGAGCTAACAAAAGGGAATTTTTAAAAATTTTCTAATTCCAACTTTCCTAACACTCTTCAGGCATGTTCTTTTCTAGACGTTCTGGCAGGACATCACCCGTTCAGGGGTCCAGCTTGTTTTATTTCAGTGTTTTCCTCATTCCACATTCTGAACTACATTCTAGAGCTTCCTTTCTGTTACACATGGGCACACTGGTTAGACCTTAGCACATGCATTATTGAAAGGTTATCGAAGAACTGAAACAGGCTCCGTACCCTCAGAGAGAAAGCAAGAAAGTTTAATTTCTAGGAAGAGCTGAACAGGGAACTGATAGTCTGGGGAATTAGTTCGAAGATAAACGTAGAGTCAACATTGTGCTTTCATGAGGCAGAGCAGCACAGGAAACTGAGCAGTCCCCAGTGGAAACAGCCAGTCTTCTTAAAAGCTAAATATCTGCACATGACCTATTTAACCCATTTGGTTCTCTTCTCTGCCTCACTTTTGTTAATGTGAACTATAACTTCAGAGCTATACTGAGGAGCAGAGAATTAAATCTTACTAAATGGCTCACAGCCCTGTGTGTGGGTCTGTAAAATGGAATAATAAATGTTAGGAAGGGTTTTATGTACACAAATTCATGCAGTCTCTTTAAATATCTTTTTTTTTCATAAAAAGCATGTGAAATGAGAATTAAATGGCCTCCCTCTATCCCTTTCTCCCTCTGTCTTTCCCTCCCCTGTCCCTTCCTTCCTCGTAGTCAAGCCTTTATGATAGTCCCGGGAAAGCAATAATCATAGACGCAAGATAGAGTTCCTCATGCATTCACTGACAACCAGGACCAAACAAACGGCCCATTTGCCTTAATCACCATGTATAAGATTGGACAACAGATGTTCTTCTGCATGAGGCTTGCTCATTTATCTCATTCTTTCTTTCCACTTATATGAGATACTCTGAAAAATATATAATTGAGTCTTTCATTCTCCTTCGTAAAAGTCTCTACTATCTCCTATTAATATGTTATCAAAATTTAAGAACATCAGTTACCAACCATAACTTTCTGTCATGTACAAATATAAAATTCCACACCATATTCCGCATACACAGGAAAACGTCAATATGCATCTCTCTAAGAACAACAGTAGGAGAGTAAACAAACACAGCTGCTACCTCACTGTCATGCTCTCAAAGGTCTTTTTTTTTTTAAGGAAAAACACAATTTTAAAAGGTTATTTGATCTTCACTCATAGATTCTTGCACATTCAGTACTCCTCTGTCCCGTATTTGTGTGCATTCATACACTTCACAGAGGTCTGGAAATACGCCCACAGTTTGTATAAAGCCGATGGCTGTTAGAATGGCCTCCATAGGCTCATACACTTGAAGACTTGGTTTCCAGTTGGTGGAACTATTTGAAAGGATAAGGAGGCGTGGCCTTGCTTGATTATGTGCGTCTCTGGGGATGGGTCTCGGTTTCAAAAGACTCAGTGCCATTCTCAGTATCTCTCTCTGTCTCCTACTTATGGATCAAGATATGAGTTCTCAGCTGTTCCTAACACCATGCCTCTACTCCACCATCAGAGACGACGACCCACTGCAACTATAACTGTCAAATTAAATGCTTTCTTTGATCAGATCATGGTCTTGATGTCTTATCACAACAATCGAAAAGTAACTAAGACAGAGCCGTAATTTAAATGCCATGACTTTCTAAAGAAATAAATGGCTTCCACTTAAATTACTCAACGTGAAGCATGTTCTAGGATGTAGGGAGCCGTTTGTGCTGCACCCAAACATGGTGCCGGCTTCCCGCCGAGAACTCAGCAAACAGAGCTGTTGCCCAGCCAAGAGACTTAATGCGCATGCACCACATAAGTCACAGCCCACCCCCGGGGCACGTGATTGAGCTACAAGAGGATGCACCAATCAGGTAGCAAGACAAGTCTCCTAGGCATGTATAGCAGTGCATTTTCTCCCCCACGTGAGGAGAGAAGAGGAAGACAGTGGGGAGATTGCGGGAGACCCCACGTGGAGGGATGGCGGAGAGGTGCCACGTGGAGAGAGACTCGGTAAAATAGATTGCGGGAGGTCCCGCGTGGACAGAGACTGGACAGAGAGATCATTCGTGGGGAACTGCGCGTGAGAGGCCGTCTAGACAGTAGAACTCGGTAGGGAGTCCCTGACTCAGAGACAAGTTTCCTGCTCATGAAGCCCCTGCTCAAAGTGCTGTTCAATAAAGGTTATCCGCAGAAGAAGCTGTTTGTTTTGTTGCACGCCTGTTCCTAGCGGCGGGAAGCGTGGGCGAGTGACACTAGGAAGCCTTTGAAACGAGGACACGTTTTCCTATTATGTCAGTGTGGTAGCAACAGGTTTAAAGCGACTTGCTTTTTTATCATATCCTATAGCTGACCGCAGACTATTAAATTGGTTTCAAATTTTAGGTTGATGTGCTTCCTGCTGTCCTGCTATTTTTCTTAACTTGCCTGAGTATTTTATGGCATTAGATATTACTGTCTGCATAATGAGCACAAAGAGTGTTAAATGTAACATCTCCTTACTCATTAATGAGGCTACTCCACTTCAGTTCTTGAGATATATTTCAAAACAGATAATTGAACTGCTGAACAGTGTGGCATTTTAATCGTGTATGCAATATATGGCCGGACTATATGCACCTAGAGAATATACACTAAGTTTTTTATTTTTAAAAACTGTGAAAATAAGATAAATGTGGTAATAAAAATCAAACAATATAAAAAATTATAGAGTCCCTAGTAAGATCTCCATTCTCTACTTTTAGGTCTATTCAGCCGAAATAACCATATTTAACTGTTTCTATTTCAAGTTCTCTTAGTGATCATCCCATATTACTGAATATTATGCCATTGCTCCACTATCTCAATTTATTGATGCTATAATGGAAGGAGAAAAATGACCATAGTCACACTTTTTATGACATCTTCTTTTGTCCCAAGTTTTGCTCATTTGATTTTTATTCCTACTTAATTCACTTCTTTTACTTTCCCTCTCTGTCTCTGTCTCTGTCTGTCTGTCTGTCTGTCTGTCTCTCTCTCTCTCTCTCTCTCTCTCTGTGTGTGTGTGTGTGTGAGAGAGAGAGAGAGAGAGAGAGAGAGAGAGAGAGAGACAGAGAGAGAGAGAGAGAGAGAGAGAGAGAGACAGACAGACAGACAGACAAAGAGACAGAGGTGGGGGGGGGGGAAACAGATGTGTGCTGGTCCTTGAGGTTTAGGCCAGAAAAGGATAGCAGATATTTTCTATATTATTCTCTGTCTTATTCCCAGAAGACAGGATCTCTCATTGAATCTGAAGGTCACACTGATGTTAGGTTGGCTGGCTGAAAAGCCTCTGGGATGTACTGGTTTCTGCCCCTCAATGATGGGGTTATAGCCACACCAGGCCATGTCTGCATTTTAAGTGTTGGGATATCAGACTGAGTTCTTCCTTTCTGCCTGGGAGGCATCCTTACACACTGGAACCTCTTCCCAGCTCGACTACTTTTATTTTCAGATGCATGTCTAAACACAATATACTTACATTTTTTATAGATATATAAATGTGATAATATATAGTTTGCTTAATGCAGTTGTTTGTCCTTTTGTTTTGTAGTTTTGCCATTCTCCATCTTCAATTCAGATATTTTTTTCCCAATTGCCATATACCTGCAGCATATTAAGAATCTTCCAACATTTTTATGATTATATATTGCAAGACCTATACGGTAACAGACATAGGGTTTCTGTTTTCCATGATTTAAAAAAACAAAACAAACAAACAAAAGCTTCTAGAACTATTTCCTCAATAATGTAAACAAACAATACGCTGGGCCATCTACTAAGCATGATTGGTGATAAATTTTATGTAATGTGTTTTTTACAACAGCTAAAAAATCAACATACAATTTGATCATCGTGCACATAAGTCCATGCAGAGTAAATTTTCGATTTGTACAGTTCTATGAATCACTTTCGGTTGTCACCCTTGAGTTATCACACAGTTGAAGCTAAGCTGCTATGATGTGAACACTAACTACCAATGCATAAGAATACATCACTGCTACTTCCAGCCTACAAACAGCCATGTAAACAACAAAGGCACAACGTGATCTGTGACAAATCATATCATTTCTTTCAAACCCTATTGGCGATTGGCCATTGTGCGGTTTTTATTCAATCTATGCATAGATAGTTAACATGGTACTTATGTTTTCTCCTTGTCCCCAGCAATAAACCTATGTGATGTTTGCAGAAATGAAAAACAAGAGAGAGAAGTGGTCAGCAAAGACGCAACGGGGACATAAAAGCAGGTCAGAATGGAACTGAAGTTCAAGCAATCCTACACAGAATTCTAACAGAATATAGCTGACAGGGTCATGCTAGCATGTCACCATTCAAGAGACTGGACTTATGCAGCCAGAGGAATCTGCTAACATAGATGAGTAAAGGAACTGTGACAAAAAAAGAAAAAGAAAAGGCTGTCCAAGAGATAGTGACATTATCATGTTAAAGGAATGTCTGAAGATGCTTCATGCCATTGAAAGTGCAAAGGCTAAAAATGTCACAACTGATCCAGATTTACAAAGAAGCAGGGCAGCTTGCTGAAGCACAGAAACACTCATTTTATGTCCTATGTTATATGAAGAAAGGAAGACCATTGAGATTCACAGTGGCAACACTTTTGATAAGTTTGCATTAATAAATTTTCCCAAGGATGTAAAATATTTCTTTGATACTTAATGGCTGTTGTTTATGGCATTCTAAATAAAATTTAGTTTACAGTTTTTTTTTCTCTACAGTATTTGTAATTGACAATTAGATTTCAAAGTTCTGATTATGTATTTTAAAGATCTCAGAACAATCATAATCTGTCTCCGATGATCACTGAACTCACTAGGCATGGCTTCATTGCACTGCATGCTAACTACTCTGCTCAAACACACATCACTGTGGAGACTACATTGATCACTTTTTAAACCTGAGATCAATGCTACCTGCTTTTTCTGCATTCTGCTTTTTTACCTCAAGTCTTCTTAATGAGCCTGTGAATTGTGTCGTGATCATCTTTTACTTTACATCTAATATACATTTATAAGCAAACACATGCCATGTTTATCTTTCTCAGTCTGGGTTACCTTACTTGGGATGATTTTTTTCTAGTTTTATCCATTTGTCTGCAAATTTCAAGATCTTATCTTTTTTTAACAGCTGGGTAATACTCCATCGTGTAAATTACCGTGGTTTCTTTATCTATTCTTCAGTTGAAGGACATCTGGGTTGTTTCTAGCTTCTAGCTATTACCAAAAACGCTGCTATGGACATAGTTGAGCGTGTGTCCTGTGATAAGATGGAGAGTTAGGCCAGGAGTGGTATATCTATCTGAGTCTTGAGTTAGATGGATTTCAAATTTTCCGGGGAACCTCCATATTGATTTCCAAAGTGGCTGTACAAGTTTTTATTCCCATCAGCAATGGAGGAGTTTCCCTAGCCCCACATCTTCTCTAGCATGTGTTTTTAATCCTAGCCATCCTGACAGGTGTAAATGGTATTTCAAGCATCTTTTAATTTGCATATCCCTAATGGCTAGGGATAGTGAACATTTCTTTAAATGCTTCAAGGCCATTTTAAATTCCTCTGTTGAGAATTCTCTGTTTATAGTTGTACCCCATTTTTTAATTGGGTTATTTTGAAAGACCTCCGAAGGGAGACCCTCACTCAAATCTCAGGAGAGGCGCGCACCCAGTGAGGCACCGAGACCAGACTTGCTGCAATCGCACGAGGAAGTTTATTGAAAGTGAAACAGAGTGAGATCTCAGGCCAGCATGCTGGGGTCAAGACTCATACACCACACAGGGGTAGAGGAGTTCGACCCCGGCCTGAACTTGTAACGGGCTTATAAAGGCAAAAATCACAAAGGAGGGGGAGGACAGGGGGAATGAGGAAATTCAAAGGGGAAGAATCATACATTTTTTTATCAGTGCACCCGGGGCACATCTAGGGCGTAGAAACATTCCACAGAGGTCGTCCGGACCTTCTGCGGTTATTTTAGGAACTCAAATCTCAAGAAAGTGGGATTTCCTGGGAGCGATTTCCTGCAGAGGAAATCCCTAGGGCAAGGAATCAGTGTCCTTTGACAACCTTTTACTCTTCAATTTAATTTTTGATGTCTACCTTCTTGAATTCTTTATATATTTTGGGAATAAGTCGGATGTGGAGTTGCTGAAGATCTTTTCACTTTCTGTAGGCTGCCATTTTGTCCTATTGACAGTGTCCTGTCCCTTATAGAAGTTTTTCAGTTTCATGAGGTCCCATTTCTCTTTTTATTTTTATTTTGTATTGACTCTTTATGAGTTTCACATCCTGCAGCCAGTCCTATTCATCTCATTCCTATCTCTAAGCATGCTCAATTAACACATCTACATCTTGCAACCTTCCCACAAAATAACACGCACACACACACACACACACACACACACACACACACACACACACACAGAGAAAGCATAGAAAAACATCTCATCATGGAAGCTGTAGTATGCCACAGTGTGAACATCTTGCAAATGTTCATTGCCATGGGCTCTGGTTTGAAGTCTGTGGCTTCTGTCACAGCAGCAGGTTGGAGCCTCACCTGGACTTCTAGTTATCCTGTTGTTGCTCTTTGTCATGGAGATCCTGCAGCTTTAGACCGGCAGGACTTGCCCCTTCATTCATCCCAACCAATTGCAGATGATGTAGATGTTGGGGTGGGCTGACTCAGAGCCCTAGATCAGGGCCCAGAAGGACGCTGAGCTGCTCAGCCCCCAGGCTCTCCTTTTATCTGCTCCACCACGGTGAGATCTCCAGCACTGCTCTGGCCAGGCCACCAGTGCTGCTATCAGCAGGAGGCAGGGTCAGCTCTCTGACTTTCATGAGCTGGTTCACCCTTGTCTTCCCCATGAGCACCAGCTCCACTGTGTCGACCAGTGGAGGTACAGAGCCTGTTACAGCCCGTATGGGGACAAGACTAGCTCTCCTGCCCTCAGGACCAGCTGCCCCCCCACCCCCATAACAGGGGGAAGGGGTAGACATCACCGTCTACCTCACAGCGGAGGTGTGCTAATAACAGGCCTCCCTTGCTCTCACGCCGGAAGCCAGCACTACAGTGTTAGCCAGCTGAGGTACAGGAGAGAGCCTGCTTGCCTGAATGCGGAAGCTAGGGAGAGAGACAGGGGTAGCTCACCAGTTTTCCTGAACGGGGCAGTCAGCTCTCCGGATTGCATACTGAGGGGAGAGGAATCACAGGGCATCTCCCCACGCTCCTTCCCTGCCCCACCCAGGTCTCATAGCAGAGGAATGGAAGGACCAGATTTCCTGCGTTCTTGCTTCCGGGGGGCCAGTTCACTTGCACCAACCCCACCTGGGTCAGCTTTGCTGTGCTTGTCCAGGCGACGTGCAGGGCCCATTCCTCCGAGTGTGGCTTCCGGTTAGGAGCAGAGGGCTAGCTCTTTCACACTTATGACCCAGTTCTGCATAGCCTCTGGACAGCCACATGGTCCCTAGTGGCTGTCCTAACGGGAAATCCTCGTGTTCTCTAGTGGTAATATGAGCCACAGACACGGACACCCACACCAACCCCTGCTGGTGCTTAGCCATGGACCCAGACACGGCCCTCACTGACAGCTCCGGCTGGAACCTTATCACAACCCCAAGTGCAGAGCTGGCCACTTACAACAAGCTACTCCTCTCCATCCTCCATCCTCCTAGCCTCCACTTCCATCCCTCTTCACAATGTTCACACTGCTCCACTTCTCTTTCTCGCCCCTTTGCATATTGTGTGTGTGTGTGTGTGTGTGTGTGTGTGTGTGTGTGTGTGTGTGTCACATGTGGAGGGAAGGTCTGTGGATAACATGGAGGTCTGCAGGTTTCTGTCTGTCTTCCTCCTCCCTCATTAGCTGTATGGTGGTAGGCAAGGCTCTGTGTATCTGTCGCCTGCATGGACGGTGGGGAAGGTCTGTGGAAGTACTTCCCCACATCACACGGCATCACAGAACGCAGGTCTCTGTGTTCCTCCTCATGTGCTACGATGCCTGGATTTGGTTTTTATGTGTTCTAGGAATAAAACAGCTTTTGACACCAAGCCAGGCATTAAGCTAAGATGAACAAAGGACTACCATCTGCTCGGCCCCTGACGGATATAAGAACATCACCACTAGCAAGGGGTCTTCTTGTCTGCTGTCAGGAGGGTGAGGTCCCATTTGTAAACTGTTGATTTCTGTGCCTGGGCTATTGGTGTCCAGTTCAGAAGGTTGTTTCCAGCAGCAGTGAGTTCAAGACTCTTCTCCACTCTATCTTCTATCAGACCATTCTTTCTGGTTTTATGTTGTCTTTGATTCACTTAGGCTTGAGATATGCATCTATTTGCTTTCTAGTACATCCAGTTAAAACCAGCACCATTTGTTGAAGATGCTTCCTTTTTTTCCATTGTATATTTCTGGCTTCCTTATCAATAATCAGTTATCCATAAGTGTGTGGATAACATCTGTCTTCAATTAAATTCCATTGATCAACCTGTCTGCTTTATGCTAATATCATGTGGTTTTATTACTATTACTCTATAGAACAGTTTAAAATCAGGATGATGATACTTCTAGATGTTCTTTTATTGTGTAGGATTGCTTTAATTACCCTGATTTTGTTTGTTTGTTTGTTTGTTTGTTTGTGGATTGGTTGATTTATTTTTCCATATGAAGTTGGGTAATGATCTTTCAAGGAGGGCTTTGAGGAGTGGGTGTAAGGATGTTTCTGGGAAGGGAAACTAGAAATAGAATAGATTTCTCTGGTGGACCAGGAGCTGGTGGGATGGAAACAGGAGGGATCAGGTGAAGGAGGGGAGAGAATAGAGGAGCTGAACTTGGGGGCACTCCAAGGGCAAGGTAGAAACTTAGTACAGTGGAACTCCATGGAATCTGTGTGGATGGCAACTTAGTACAGTGGAACTCCATGGAATCTGTGTGGATGGAAACTTAGTACAGTGGAACTCCATGGAATCTGTGTGGATGGAAACTTAGTACAGTGGAACTCCATGGAATCTGTGTGGATGGAAACTTAGTACAGTGGAACTCCATGGAATCTGTGTGGATGGCAACTTAGTACAGTGGAACTCCATGGAATCTGTGTGGATGGAAACTTAGTACAGTGGAACTCCATGGAATCTGTGTGGATGGAAACTTAGTACAGTGAAACTCCATGGAATCTGTGTGGATGGCATTAGCGAAGACCAAGTAATAATGGTGGCCACAGCCTGGACCACTCAACCTCTGTAACCAGGCAAGGACTCCGGTGGATGTACTGGGACACCAACACAGCCACAAAACCTCCCACATAGAGTTTGTCATGCCTCCATGATGGGCTAGGACCAAAGCCTACCAAAATTGTCACCAGAGAAACCAGAGAGACTTCTTTCAGCAACTGATGGGAGCAGATGCAGGGTCTGATAGCCAAATGTTAGGCAGATCTCAGGAAGTGCTGCACAGGAGAAGGAGGAGGAGGAGGAGGGAGAGGAGGAGGAGGAGGAGGAGGAGAAGGAAGAGGAGGAGGAGGGGGAGGAGGAGGAGGGAGAGGAGGAGGAGGGACGGGAATCAGTCCAGCCAAAGGGATCTAGGACACCACTAGAACACAGTCCACAGAATCCACTGAACTGCACTCAAGTGGGATCACGGAGTCAGGGGCCTCTTTGGGTCTGACCTCAGTCTTCTGCATAAGTGTTATAGTTGTGCAGCTTGGTGTTCTTGTGAGATTCCTTAGTGGGGACTGGAGCTGTCTCTGACTCCCTTGCCTGCCTTTGAGACCCCTTTTCTTCTGCTGGGTTGCTTTGCCCAACCTTGGCGTGAGAGTATGTGCCTGATCGTATTTGTACTGGCTGGTTTTGTGTCAACTTGACAGGAGCTGGAGTTATCATAGAGAAAGGAGTCTCAGTTGAGGAAATGCCTCCATGAGATCCAGCTGTAAAGCATTTTCTCAACTAGTGATCAAGGGTGGGGGGGCCCTGCCCATTGTGGGTGGTGCCATCCCTGGGCTGGTAGACCTGGGTTCTATAAGAAAGCAGGCTGAGCAAGCCTTGGGAAGCAAGCCAGTAAGTGACATCCCTCCATGGCCTCTGCATCAGCTCCTGAAATGCTTGAGTTCCAGTCCTGACTTCCTCTGGTGATGAACAGTGATATGAAAGTGTAAGCTGAATAAACCCTTTCCTCCCCAACTTGCTTCTTGGTCTTGACATTTAGTGCAGGAATAGAAACCCTGACTAAGACAGTATTGTAGCATGTTATGTCATATTTGGTTGTTGTCTTTGTAAGGCCTGCTGAGGAGATCTGTCTCCATGTGAAGGAGGCATGGATTTGGGAGAAAGGGGACATGGCAGGGGGCAGAGTCTGGGGGTGAATGGAGAAAGGGTAAACTGCAGTTGGGGTGTAATATATGAGAGAAGAATAAATAAAAGGGAAAATAATTCTTTATTGAAATCAACTTGTATGCCTTTAAGTGATTTTTTTAAAAAATTAGTTGTACATTTCACTATATTGATATACAATAAAACATACAAACCATTCACTTGCTAACAAGTGTTAAAAATGCTTTTGCATGTCCCAAGGAACATTGTTTCAATAAATATGCATTATAAACCATTAAAGCACAGATTGATGCTTATCTCATATGAAATAGATTCCCAGAAGGTGAATGGTTAGGTTGTAAGAAAATGTATATATTGTTTGTGTTTCTTCTATATGTCACCAGATAGTTGTCCCAAGATCTAACAATAAATAATAAATTTACTTATTTACTTCCTTGTCACTAAGTAGTAGTATAAATATAATAAAGAAAGAAAGGTTCTTACAAGAATACACATTGTGTGCGCATTTGTGTTAGTGTGTGTATGTGTGTTAAGGTGGTCTCTTATAGCTAAGATTGACTATAAAGTTGCTATGTAGTCCCTGATGACTTTGAACTTCTGATTTCCCTTTGTCTACTGCCTGAGTACTGGGAATACAGTAATGTAATACCACATCCAGCATCCAAACAGATTTTATGAATCTTAAATTGATTTCAGAGTGATAGGATCAAATTATTTTTCACAGATAATGTAATTGGTTATTGTTGCATATTAGACCATTTGAATACAATTTCATGGTCTTTTTGGTCATTAGATTTGTGGAGGTTTTTGTCATTGATTTTATAGTCTTTTACCATTTTGAGTAGCCAAAAAATGTGAATAAGAAAAATCTGGATGGAGACAGAACTTGCTTTACCATGTTTACAATGGATTTATCACATTAATAAAATACTAGTATAGAAATAATTAAACTGATTGTAGAACAGACTAATCTCCAAAAATAAATCCACTGTATGTGTTTCTTAGTTTCTGTTCTATTACTGTGAAGAAACAACCAAGGCAGATTATAAAGGGAGCATTTAATTGCGAGCTTACTTGCAGTTTCAATAGGGTTAGTTTATGATCCTCACACCCAGGGGCATGGCAGAGGACAAGACAGGCATGGTGTTGGAGAAGTAGCCGAGAGCTCACATGTGGTTTCCACTTTGCAAGTAGAGAGTGAGAGCCAGACCAGGCCTGATCTAAGATTTTGAAACCTCAAAGCAGTGACACATCTCTTCCAACAAGGCCACACCTTCCAATCCTTCCCAAACACTTCCATCAAATGGGGACCACTTACTGAAACATGTCCTATGGAATCTCTTCTCATTGAAACCACCACATATGTGATAGATAGGTTATTAATAAATTTTCCTGCCAAAAGTGATCACATGAGAGAACCAATATTCATATTTTAGACAAAAGTAAATTTCATATAAGCTAAAGTTACAAATATAAAATGAAAAACATTCCAACCTGAGAATATGGAATACTATATGTAGACCCAATGGGTAGGAAAAATAAAGTTTCTGAAGAAGAGAACATTTACTGGGCTGTAAAAAAATAAAAAGATACTAATATTAAAATATAGTACAAAGCATATATGGTAATGTTTACTTGCAAAGTCAATAGGTAAATTATATATTTATATGTTTGTTATAGGTAAACAAATTTTCATTTGTCATTTATTGTTACAGAATAAATTACATATTTATTCATAGCAAATAAAAAAGCAAGATTAAATAATAGGAAAATTAATCACCTCACAGTTGGTGGTGGTTTGGAATCTGAGTGTGGCTTAGCTGTGTGTCTCTAATTCAAGATTTTTTGTGAAACTGCAATGCAATTGCAAGCCTGTCGTTCTGATCTAGAAGCTCACCTCTGGAAGGCAGGGCCACTTGTAAGCCTTTCTGAAGAATAGTCTCAAAAGACATCTAAGTGACTTAAGAGAAAGCAAGATATATTTCTCAAGGATGACTTTTATGAGCTGGTCTCAAGTGACATCTTAATTTTTCTGTATCCTATTTCTGGTTAGACGGTAAAGTGATTGGGTTTTCTAAAGATGTGATTTTTGAGACGGGTGAAAGGCTGCTGACCATGGTGCTGATCTCATAATTTCAAATAATGTATACGATTGAACATTATTTCCTATTTCAACATATTTGAAAACCATCTCTCAAATACCACAAGATAGAGGAAATTACTCCCTTTCATTGCTGTGTTGGAACCTCCCACATGTTATTTCTGTGAAATAGGCTTCATGTTCATAACTTGTAGGAGAACATCATTCAGAGGATAGGCATAATTAAATATTCCACGTTTCAGTTAAGCATGTGATTCAGGAACAAGCAAGAGGTCTCCTGTCTTACATTTGAGAAAGGTTCCCTCCATTGACAGCCCTGCTCTGCAAACCTTAGGCCTGCTCTGGTAGATTATTTCACTTGACCTTAATTTGAGAATGTAGATGGAAAAGCATGCACAGTGGGATGTAAATATGTTCCCTGCAGACACCACAATGGCAGTCTTGCTCCTTATCTCTTGGTTCTAAGCCTGACAGTAGAGAATCTGATGTTTCCCAAGACTTTGCAAACAAATACCCTTGCTCACATCTGTTTTATCACTCCTGGGTGACTTTCGGTCCCTAAATTTGTCCACTCCTGCTCACTCAGGAGTGTTTGCAACTGCAGTTCATCATCTATAAAGTTGTGAGGATTAGGACAGGGAATATTTATTCTGAATACAACAAGATCACTGTTCATCTTGGAATATTTTTGGATGTCTAGTAACATGATACTAAAGGCTAAGTAATAAAGAAATGGTATTCATTCTGGCTCACATGACTAAAGGTCTAAGGTCAACAAAGCCAAATCTTTTGATGGCATTTGTACATAGCTTCTGGTCTCTCTCCCTGCAAAGCCACCATTCAACCGTGGTAGCTCCAAGCTGATTGGATTTTTCCATCTTTAATCACCTTGCAGAAGCACGCCCTCGAAAGCCACAGAGGATGAAGGTACTATGCTCTTGGTGCCCCAAGAGGAGAATTAACATGGGTGTGTAACAAACTATAGAGAAACACCCATCCCCATTCACCAGACATGACAAGTGTCTAATTCTGTTTATTTAGAATGAGAATAAAACAAGTAATCAGGGTTTTAGGAAGGCTATAAAGAGAGTAGGAGAATACACTTGGCTGAAAAGAGAAAGGCAATTAAGAATTTAGGAGGTAGTAAAAATATGTTTGTGTGATTTTTGTGAGTAGTACTGTGAATTCCAAACCTCCCAGCCTCGTGCGTGCAAGGCAGGTGTTCTTCTACCTTTGAGTTACATCTGTAGCCCCAGAAACATATCTTAGTCAAAGATGTGCAATCAATAACTGGCAACCAAACCCTCCATTTTGATCATTCTTATAACCAACTAAAATATTGTTAAAGTAAGAACTGTTACTTATAAATCAAGGCAGATTAATAATAGTAACTGACTCACTGAGCTTAGGACATTTCCATAATTGATAATTTATAAGAATCATAATTAATTCTGAGATTCCAAAGTATGTTTTCTTAGAGAATCTATATATGCAATGAAGCTCATGAAGTAACTTGCTGCGGTCAGAGGAAATAAACATCAGTTTTACATTTAGCATTCCCCTAGAATCAGAAAACAAAACCATAAAAACCCTTGACATCACATAGAATCCTTGCAGTATTATGTCAAATGCTATGTTTGATGAAATAGCAAATAACATCTTTCCATCTTAAAAAACAATTGCTGTTCAGTGTTCATGATGTAGGAAAGACCCTAACAATGCCCTTTTACTAGTCCTACAAAGGTGTTTGTATTATACAGTGGATTAGGATAAGCAAATGAATTTGCAATTATCTTGCAAATCTCAGACTGCTCAAACTACATCACTAAGGAAAGTTAAGCAATAAGTTTAATTATTCATTAAAAGTTAGTGGTCAGTGTTACACTACCATACAGACAGAAGTAAATGAACACACTCTGTATTTTACTAATGAACTCAGAACTACACGGTATCTCCAATGGTAAGTTGTCGGTGTATGGTACTGAGGTCGTATATTGCCATGAAATTTACTTCTATTCTGCTCACATGTCCACAGAAACATTGAAAGTGGTTCTAAATATAAATTTACCAGAGTGTCTTATGGACTGGAAAACTCTTTGCAGTCAAAATAATAAGTAAAATATAACTAATCAGTTTAAAATAATTCTTGATGCTTTTATTTACTGTTCCTGGGTGTAAAAAGCATGTAAACTTTGAATAGGTTAAGAAATGCTAATTTTACTAATAAAATTCTTCATTTGATTTCTTTGCTCAGAATGGAATTTCTGGTTAATAATCACTTTTTAATGACTGTAATATCATCTTGACACCAAATGATGGCTATGGGTTTATGGGCATTTTATTAATGCCAGGATCTTAATGTTTAAATTGTGAATTCTTAATAATATGAATTCATTCTTCTGTCCGAATTCTGGCATCTTTCTTTTAACAAAAGATGTTAGAGTTTTGTTTTAAGCAGAACAGAGTCAGTATTTACGTTCTTTGAAATTACCATTTGTTCCATTTTGTGTCAGGTAACTTGAAAAACCTTTGATTTCTTGTAATACTTTATCAGGAAGATAACAACGTTGAAGACTCCATCCTTTTCTTTCTAACTGTGCATTTCTGAAAGACTTCTCTCCTGTGCAGTCTAAAAGATAATAAGATGCCTGTGAGAAATCTCCTCCTCCAGTGGCTCATACTCTAGTGTTTCCAAAACCACAGTGGATGGTTACCTTATGGCTACCAAGCTCCTCCCGAAATATAACCACTGTGCATATATTTTTGCCACTTTTGTTTGTGAGTTGTCTTATAATCATAAAAGCTGATAAACAGAAAGCTTGTCAGTGTGTGTGTGTGTGTGTGTGTGTGTGTGTGTGTGTGTGTGCTGTTTATCATGATCTGGCTGCCTTCTCCAACTAAATATGGAGTTGTGAAATGATCTAGTAAGTAGGAAGGTTAAAAGGAAAGATTGTGGGTTTGAGAGATTGCTCAGTGGTTAAGAACACTGACTGCTCTTCCAGAGGTCCTGAGTTCAAATCTCAGCAAACACATGGTGGCTCACGACCATCTGTAATGAGATCTGATGCCCTCTTCTGGTGTGTCTGAAAGTAGGATGAGTATATTCACACCTATAAAATAAATAAATCTTTTTAAAAAAGAGAGAGAGAGAGGTTGTAAGAGAGTTTAGAGGGGGCCTCACATTAATTTCAATCACTCAGAAGTAAGAAAGAAGAGTATGAAACACTATCTTTCCTGCTTCCTTACACCTAGAGATTTTGGCATGTGTTCTACAATACCATCTGTAGAATGTGTTTCTTTTTACTCAGCTCTTTTCATGATACAATCTTGCTTCTTGTGTTACCACTTTATAAATAAGGGCTTTGGAAATAGGCTGCTTATGAAATCCATCCATTGCCATGGCTAGAAAACAGTAGCGTTACTACTAAATACCTTTAAAGATACATTTGTTTTGTCCATGTAAGCAGGCTGCTTCAAGATATTCAATATTAAGTAATTAATAATTACTTAATTAATAAAATAATCCAGAAAATTAATCATTGTTGTTCTTAAAATAGTTTTAGGGGAACCTGGAAAGGAGATTGAGCAGTAAAAAAACACTGGCTGCTCTTCTTCAGAAACCTGGTTCAATTCTCAGTATCTGTGTGACAGCCCACAAACATCTATATCTCATGTGTCAGAAATCAGATACCCTCTTCTGACCTCTGCTGGAATTGCACACATGTGAGCACAGACATACACACAGGAAAAACACCCAGACTCAGAAAGTGAAAACAATCTTGTTTTCAATGATACTTTAATTGAAAACTTTAAAACACTTAGTGCTATAAAGCAGGTAGAACTGTGACTGAATCATTTATAAGGAACTTTAAGGTATTTTGCTATAAAATACAAATGGGTTTGAGAATGTTATGTATTTAAAAAACGATATGGACACAGAAAAGTATCTACTCTATAGTGACTGCAAAGATTTGACTATACAGAAATGCATGAAGAGAGAACCACTTAAACAATCAAAGTGCTGGGAAACCAGCTATTCCACTCCTAGGCATATACTCCAAAGATGCTCCAACATATAACAAGGACACATGCTCCACCATGTTCGTAGCAGCCTTATTTATAATAGCCAGAAGCTGGAAAGAACCCAGATGTCCTTCAACCAGAGGAATGGATACAGAAAGTGTGGTACATTAACACAATGGAGTACTACTCAGCTACTAGAAACAATGACTTCACGAAATCCTAGGAAAATGGATGGAACTAGAGACTATTATCATCCAGAGTGAGGTAACCCAGTCACAAAAGAACACTCATGGTATGCACTCACTGATAAGCTCTAAATACCCAAGAAACAAATCACAGACCTTATGAAGCTCAAAAAGAAGGAAGGCCAAAGTGGGGATGCCTCAGTCCTTCTTAGAATGAAGAACAAAACACTCATGGGAGGAAATACAAGGTCAAATAGAGGAGCAGGGATTGAAGAAAAGATCATTCAAAGACTGACTCACCCGGGGATCCACCGCATATGCAGCCACCAAAAGCAAGCACTATTGCTGATGCCAAGAAGTACTTACTGGCAGGAATCAGATAGAGATCCCTCTTCAGAAGCTCTGCCAGAGTCATACAGATACAGCTGAGCATGTTTGCAGCTAAATATCGGACTGAACACAGTGACCTCAATGAAGGTGCTAAAGAAAGGACTGAAGGAACTGGAAGGGGTTGCAACCTCATGGGAAGAACAACATTATCAACCAACCAAACCCTCCAGAACTCCCATGGACTAAAACACGAACCACTGAGCACACATTGAGAGACCTATGGCTTCAGATGCACATGTAGCTGAAGATAGGAGTGCCTGGTATCAGTATGAGAATAGGCCTTTGGTCCAGGGAGGGCATGTTTTCCCAATGTAGGGGAATGCCAAGGCAGGTGGAGAGGGTGATTAGGAGTGAAGACAGGGGGAGGAGATGCGGAATGGGATCCAGTGGGGGAAGGCGATAACATTTCAAATGTAAATACAGAGAGTATCTAATGAAAAATGGAAAAATGCTGGGAAGTATTTAAATCAATGCATAGAGAACTATTTGTCCTAGGAAAATTTCAGCAAAACACAACATACCTTTTAACTTCTTTAAGAACAAGTTGTTATAGAGTGGTGTTTGAGTACATATCACTGAAGTCTTTCTTTTGAACAAATTAAATCTCTCTGTGAAGTGAGAACAAGATGACCATATGGGATAAACACATCTGATAAGGAGAGAAGGCTTCCCTTGGAAAAGGTCTGCCTTTCGGGAGTAGGCACAATAGTTTGCTAACATAACGGATTAACACTAATAATTGGGGTGTTAACAAATACATCAAGGGAAGGAGGCACACAAACGGGAAATACAATTGCCTGTCAGTGAGAAAAGGCAAGAAATTAATTATGTCTCTTTAATGCCTGTGTCATGAAACTCATTTTGAAAAATCCTTTCTGTAACATGAAAAATGAAAGGAAATTAAATCAATTTAGAAATCAGGAAGATCTGTGAGGCAGGGAGCTTGACAAGGATCCCCTATGGCCACATTAGCCACAAAGTTCCTATGAAAGGGGGTGTAACAGGGCAGGGCAGACTGGCTTCCTTGCACATGTGATTGTTAGCAGGTAAGTGTGTATCTTTAGAAAACACTCCCTGAAAAGAAATTTCCAGGGCTGAAGAAAAAGGTCAAGCAAGGAAAGCAGACAGAGTGGTCATATGGGAGATACATGGTTAACTATTAATAAAGTTGCTGTTTCTCTGCCACAGCACAAAATAAATAAATAAATAAAACCTTCTCTGTATCAGAAAAAAAAAACAAAAGAGATTGCAAGAAAAACTAATAGCAACACATTATCAGGATTTTTTTTAAAAAAAATCAGAATTATCTTTTAAATAGAATTATCCAGAAAATGTTTGGTATTTCAACATGAATGACATTTCTGTGCAGTCTTCTTGAACTTTTTGTTGGACAAAAAAAAAAAAATGAATTTGATTCTGATAGATTGCAGTCAAGATGAATCAAAGTGTTCTGAATGTCTGCAGTAAAGATTGTAAGATGAAAATGCATCAGATACTTTTTCATCCATATGGCTTGACTCTATCACATAAGAACACATAGTTCTTGCAGTCTCAACTTCTAACCAGGCTATTCCAGCAGAACCAAATTAAAGATCCCCAGACTTCCAGACACCTGACATTTTGAAACTGTCAATACACCATTTTTGAGCTAAAAGTTATTTTGCAAAAGGACACACAGTGCTTTTGCTTACAATCAGCTAACAATTCTTGAGTATGTGTATCTGGCTGATGAAGTAAATTCTACTTGGTAAAAGCAAATTGGGAAGAAAGAAAACCTGACAAATATTTATAAATATATGAGCATTCCTTATAGTTGCTGTGAAGTACTCTACAGAATATGCAACTTATTTTCAGTCAACACATGTCTGAATTTGAGTTACTGGGATGATACTTACAGAAGCATTTATTTGGAAAACTGCTTCTTGGAATCGGTTCATCAAGAATGTCTATGCGTTATTGATGTGTGAACAACTACTGAGTTAAAATAATTACATGATATATTCCTCTATTTATTACCTGCTCTTTCTAGTTCATATTCAATGACTCTCCTCTCCCTCTCCCCTAGGGTAATACTATATTAGAATAAGATATGAATTTGGGGAACTGATAGTATAAGGACTAAGGTTAATACTATTGCATTTACTGTATTGCTTCTTGATGAGAGTAGATATTGATTCTCTACATAGACACATACTTGTTGATTCAAGGTGGTGATGAATGTATTAATCTGATTGTGGTAATTGGTATACAATGTATACTTATATTAAATCATCGTATTGTATACATTGAGTACATAATGTATTAGTCAACTCTATGTATTTTTAACTGTCTAAAAGTAACTGTTAAAAATAATAAACTACTAAGATTATGATGATTTCTTCTTTAAAAAATTCAAACAAGAGGCTAGCAAGTTGGCTCAGCAGTTAAGAGCACTTGCTGTTCTTGCAGAGGATCTGTGTTCATTTCCTAGCACCCATCTCAGGTGGCAACAACCACTTGTATCTCCAGATCTAGGGGATATGTTGTCCTCTTCTGGTTTCTGTAAGCACTACACTCACATGGCGCACATGCAGAAAACTCACACATACACATAAACAAAAAAAATTTGCCAAAATATTTGTTCTGATTGTTCAATGCAACTATTATGCCAGGGTCTCCCCAAGTTATCTGGCAGGAAACACTCTCCTCACAGGCTCAAGTTGTGTGCCTACCTTGGAAAGAGCACTACTGTCCAACAGACAGAAAGGTAATTCTGGTGTGTCCAGCAGTGATTTGATTCCTGTCATATGTATGAATAGCAAGAGGCTACATTGAAAGCAACTGTCTGGATGCTAAGTGTTCTGAATTATCTTGAAAATTCGAAGAATTCTGCAAAGGACAGACATAGCAAAAAAGGGAATACTCAGAGGAATCTGATTTTGAGAGACTATTAGTTTGTAGAAGAAAAAGGTGCCAAAAGTAAAATAGAATTCATCACTTGAGCCATGAACATTAAACAAGTGTGTTTCTGTGGTCACATAAGCCCATACACATTAGTTACTGTACAGCTAAAGAAAGCCATTTTGTTATGCTTGGTAACTTTTAAAGACCCTGGATCTTCAGCTAAATGAAGGTCCATTTATTTATTTATTATGAAATAAAGCCTGTTAGTGTGTCACTAAAACTCTACAATCCATTTGAAAATCAGATTGAGCACTCAAATTAGAAGCTAAAGTAATAGCCAAAGCAAAAAAAAAATTAAGAAATGTTTGACATACTTGAAAATTATGGGAGTAGAAATCACTACAAAAAAAAAAAAAAAAAAAAAAAGAAAAGAAAAGCTAAATAAAAAGTGGAAAGACAAGTAGAAGGCATGGACAAAGCTGTAATGGATACACATCGTATGGAGACAACAGAAAAGAGGGACCAAGAATGTAATAAAAGAATCTGTAGAAGAAAAAAAAAAATGGCCAATAAACATAGGATGGATAATCCATTGATAAATTAAGATAACATACATCTGATATTATTTTTGGCCTATGGAGCTAGTTAAAGCTAAAAGAGTAACATCTATGCTTGGGCACATGGTAAGATGCTCACGTGCAGTTTTCGTGAAGGTGAACAGTTATTTCTTGCTTCGACCATTAAAACAATTCACTAGCATGTTTTTTATCATAAAATGTGTATTTTAACTTAACAAATCTGTTCCTGGAGCCTTCCCCTAAAGATACATTTACACTGAATCAAAAATGTATGCACAGCAATATCTTCTTTCTTCATTTTTCCAAAGAAGCAAAACAAAGCAAAGAAGCTTCCCATCCCATGAAATTGTGTGAATAAATTATGGGGGGGCGTCATTAGCTGGGATGTTCTGTGACCATCAAAATACCAGTTAGAAAAGAAGGATAAAGAGAGGAAGAGGCAGGGGAATAACCGTGACGTGAAAAAATCAAAATGAAGTCATTCGCTCTGTCTCATGAAAGTATCCTAAGGGAGCAATCTGAATTGCACTGCTAGTACCTCGGGCTCTGTGCCCAGCTGTCACTCAAATCGGTCCATACACTTGCTGAGGAAGAGGACACTTCTATTTGAGAACAAATGTTTGTGAATAAAAATTTAAACTTATACCAAGTAGCTTTACATTTGCAAGAGCTGGACTTTTTTTCAGAAGAAAAAAAAAAGACACTTTTAAAAGTTTGAATTTGTATATTAATGGCTGGAAGTGAAAAGGAGAAAGTTATCTGGGAAGTTGACTGACAACAGGTTGGCCTTTTAGACAGAATGAAGAGACACAGTGGACTGTTGGCATTTGCTTTAACTCTAACAATTAATATATTCTTCTGTTTGCCCATTAGCTGAGGATCAAAATTGTGGTGGAGAAGATAACAGTAATTTGAGTGAGAATAGTTACAAAGCATCAACTGTGTTTTCCTTCCCTTGAAATAGACCAGGAACACAAAGGCAGTTCCCGGGTCTTGTTACATTAGGTCCCTCTCAGGGTAACTTAGCAGGATCTTTCAATTTGGGGACCTTTAATTTGATCACACGGTCAAAGTCAATTTATCACATATAATAACAGTTTTTTTTTACAGTCCATATTTTATTCCCTTCCTGGTCCACTTCTGGATGTTCCACATCCCATAACCTCCCCCCCATATCCACAAAGATGTCCCCACCCCACCCACCCAGCCAGACTGACCTCTAAACTCCCTGAGACCTCCAGTCATTTGAGGGTTAAGTGCATCTTCTCTGACTGAACTATATGTGTTGTGGGACTCACATCAGCCGGTAATCCAGTGTCTAAGAGATCTCAGACTTAATAACATTCTTTAAGATCTTTCTTTCTCTCCCTACTCTCACTCTCCTGTGTGTGTGCGTGTGTGTGTGTGTGTGTGTGTGTGTGTGTGCCAGTGTTCACAGAAGCCAGACTGAGCCTCGTATCCTTTAGAACTGCTGCTACAAGTGGTTACCAGCTCCCCAATATGGGTGCTGGGAACCAAACAAGTACTCTGAACCACTGATTCACCTCTCTTGCCCCAAGTATGGCAACATTCACAAATTCTAGGAATGAGAATGTAAGCATCCCCAGGGGTGTTATTTATCACAACATGGTACCCCTTAGCTGTGAATAGAGGAGACAACATTGAAGGTGTTGGTAACGCTACATCTGGGAAAACTGCTGAGTACAGAGAGAATGGTGGGCAGACAGGAAGCATTGAGCTTGGAATGGCTGTCGAGGAAGGAGGACACTGACAGCCAGATGTTATGCTAGTTGACTGGCTTTATTGAGCTTACGTGTCTTTATGTATACAAACATGTCTTAATGCTCATGTTCCTACTTATGCACGATTCCCTCTCAGTAACTAAATAAGAGATTTGGGGGAATATTTTTTCCTTTATGGTGTGGTGGTTTCAATATACTTGGTCCAGGGAGAGGCACTATTAGAGGTGTGCCCTTGTTGGAGGAAGTGTGTCACTGTGGGGGTGGGCTTTGAGACCCTCCTCCTAGCCATGTGGGAGAACATCTGCTCATGGCTTCCTTTGGATGAGGATGTAGAATTCTCTGCTCTCCCACCACCAATGAACTGAATCTCTGAACATGTAAGCTAGCCCCAATTCAATGCCGTTCTTTGTAAGAGTTGCCTTGGTCATGGTGTCTCTTTCCAGCAACAGAAGCTCTAACTAAGACAATGTCTATACAATTTTAGATTCATGCAATTGTATGTATATTTAGTTAATCGGTAAAAACAGAGTCACGTCCATTTTGAAACAAAATGTTACGGAGAAAAGAGACCATTATTTACTGTATAAAGTGGGATGGAACAGACCCCCATCCCCATTGAATAGCAATTATTGCCCTCTTCTTCAATTCAGTCAGTTTTCCCTTTACTAGCCATTTAGCCTGAGTAACCCATACTTGAAAGCTGAGACTCATCTAAAAATTGTGAGAAATGACACTTGCTCTCATATGGAATGAATTTAGCTTGACATTCAACATGTCATTTAATTCAACAACTCACAATATTTTTATCTTTTATACAAAGCAAATATAGAGAATATACATTGCACCTCCTTGAAAACACCGTAACGGAAATTTGAGGAATCCCTGCAATGGAATGAAATAAACATACTTGCAGTGCCCAACACAGATGTAGACGCCAAGTGTCAGCTTGTAACACAGTATCCTGATAACTAGTTTTAATGTGAACACGAGGCAGTAAGGTTCAGAAAGTTACAGAGACCTGTGTGTTCTTTGCCTTAAATTGAACACAAGTATTCATAAACTTACTAATGCAATTTATCCACCCAAATAAATTCGGAGCAGGAAAATGGGTCAGCTATAATGCTATGCTAATGTTAAATTTCCTAGTAAACCTCTACCTTGGAACACTCTAAATGAGATGTCCCCATCAAATCCCACCACTTAGGGATCAGTGAGCCCTGCAGAGGAGGAGGCAGAAAGAGTTTAAGGGACACAGAGGATAGAGGACACCAAGAAACCAAGGCATCTATATCAACACGACTGGTGCACATATGAACTTCTACACCACAGCAGCATGCTCAGGACCTGATAATCTGCCCGAACTGGGTTGTAGAGATGAAAGGAGAAGCAGAACAAATAGCCCCATCCCATAATCATAATCTCATCCCTAACTCAGAAGCTAACTCCCATTGACAGCCACTTGTAAATGAAAATTTAGTTTCCCCTAAGGGAGTCTCACTGGGGGAACAAACTAGTCTTGAGTGTAGGCTGCATGCCCAGCACTAGATGGGCAACAGAAAATGAGTTCAATATCATTGCTGGAGGTTTCTTGTCTTAGAATATTGATTCCAGGCTTTTCTTCCTTTACTTTTTAAAAATTAGATATTTTATTTATTTAATTTCAAATAGTATTCTGTTTCTCAGTTTCCCCTCTGAAACACCCTATCCCATCCCCACCTCCTGCTTCTATGATGACTTTCCCCACCCACTCTTGCCTCCCTGCCCTGGCATTCCCCTACACTGGGGTTAGAGTCTTCATAGGACCAAGGGCCTTTCCTCCCACTGATGCCAGATAAGGCCATCCTCTGCTACATGCGCAGCTGGAGCCATGGGTCCATCAAATGTGTACTCTTCGGTTGGTGTTTGAGTCCCTGGGAGCTCTGGTTGGTTGATATTTTTTTTCTTATGGGGTTAGAAACCCCTTCAGCTCCTTCAGTCCTTTCCCAAACTCTTCCATTGGGGTCCCCGGGCTCAGTCCAGTGGTTGTCTGTGAGCATCCTCATGTGTATTTGGCAAGCTCTGGCAGAGCCAATCAGGGAACAGCTATATCAGGCTCCTGTCAGCAAACACTTCTTGGCATCTGCAATAGTGTCTGGGTTTGGTGTCTGCATATGGGATGGATCCCCAGGTGGGAAAGTCTCTGGATGGCTTTTCTTTCACTCTCTGCTCCACAATTGTCCCTGTATTTCCTTTACACAGGAGAAATTCTAGGTTAAGAATTTTGAGATGGTAGGGTGTCCCTATCAGCCAAGCTGAGGCCTTGCCTAACCTCTGAATATAGTCCGTATAGGTTCTCCCTCCCCTTTGTTGGGTATTTCAGTTAATCTCATCCCTATTGGGTCCTGGGAGCCTATTGTTTTCCTGGCATCTGGAACTTGCTGGTGGCCACTCCAAGTTCCCCATCACCCACTGCTACACACCCCTGCTCAGTTTCCTTACCCTCCAGTATACCACCCCTATCTCCTCCCATACCTCATCTTGTTCCCTTCCCTCCCCCTCACTTCCTCCATAGTCCCTCCCACACTCTACCTCCTGTGAATATTTTGTTCCCACTTTTAAGAATGACTGAAGCATTCACACTTTGGTCTTTCTTTTACTTGAGCTTCATAAGTGTTGTATCTTGGGTATTATGACCTTTTTGCCTAATAGCACTTATCAGTGAGTACATATCATGTGTGTTCTTTTGTGACTGAGTTACCTCACTCAGGATGATATTTTCTAGTTCCATCCATTTGCCTGTGAATTTCATGAACTCATTGTTTTTAATAGCCAAGTAGTACTCCATTGTGTAAATGTACCACAATTTCTGTATCCATTCCTCTGTCGAAGGACATCTGGGATTCTTTCCAGCTTCTGGCTATTATAAATAAGACTGCTATGAACATGGTGTAGCATGTGTCCTTGTTATATGTTGGAGCATCTTTTGGGTATATGCCCAGGTGTGGAATAGCTGGGTCTTCAGGTAGTACTATGTCCAATTTTTTGAGGAACCATCAGACTTATTTCCAGAGTGGTTTTACCAGTTTACAATCCCACCAACAATGGAGGAGTGTTTCTCTTTCTTTACATCCTCACCAGAATCTGATGTTACCTGATTTTCTGATCTTAGCCATTCTGACTGGTGTGAGGCGAAATCTCACTGTTGTTTTGATTTGTATTTCTCTAATGACTAAAGATGTTGAGAATTTTTTTAAGGTGCTTCTCAGCCATTCTGTATTCCTCAGTTGAGAATTCTTTGATTAGCTCTGTGCCCCATTTTTAAAATATAGTTATTTGGTTCTCTGGGGTCTAACTTCTTGAGTTTTTTGTATATATTGGATATTAGCTGTCTATCAGATGTAGGATTGGTAAAGATCTTTCCCCAATATGTTGTTTACAGTTTTGTTCTATTGACAGTGTGTTTTGCCTTACAAAACTTTGCAACTTTATGAGGTTCCATTTGTCAATTCTTGATCTTAGACAATAAGCCATTGGTGCTCTGTTCAGAAAAATTTCCCCTGTGCTTATGTGTTCAAAGGTTCTTATGCACTTTCTCTTCTATTAGTTTCAGTGTGTCTGCTTTGTACAAGAACATAGGAATGAATTGATTTGCATTCTTCTACATGCTGACCTCTAGTTGAACCAGCACCACTTGTTGAAAATGCTCTATTTTTTTTAACTGGATGGTTTTAACTCCATTGCCAAAAATCAAGTGACCATAGGTGTGTGGGCAAACTTCTGGGTTTTCAATTCTATTCCATTGATCTATCTGCCTGTCTCTGTATCAATACCATGCAGTTTTTAATTATAATTGCTCTGTGATATAGCTTGATGTCAAGGATGGTGATTTCCCAGAAGTTCTTCTATAGTAATTTTGATATCCTGGGTTTTTTATTATTCCAAATGATTTTGCAAATTGCTTTTTCTAACCCTATGAAGAATTGAGTTGAAATTTTGATGGGGATTGCATTGAATGTGGAGATTGCTTTTGGCAAGATGGCCAGTTTTACTATATGAATCCTGCCACTCCATGAGCATGGGAGATCTTTCCATCTTCTGAGATCTTCTTTGATTTCTTTCTTCAGAGATTTGAAGTTCCTGTCATACAGATCTTTCACTTGCTTAATTAGGGTCACACCAAGGTATTTTATATGATTTGTGACTATTGTGATGGGTATCATTTCCCTAATTTTTTCTCAGCCTGTTAATCCTTTTAGTAGAGGATGGCTACTGATTTGTTTGAGTTAGTTTTCTATCCAGCCACTTTGCTGATATTATTTATTAGCTGTAAGAGTTCTCTGGTGGAATTTTTTGGAATCACTTAAGTATACTATCATATTATTTGCAAATAGTGACAAATAGTGATATTTTGACATCTTCCTTTTCAACTTGTATGCCTTTGACCTCCTTTTGTTGTCTATTACTCTGTCTAGGACTTCTAGTACTATATTAAATAGGTAGGGAGAGATATATATTAAATGGGCAGCTTTGTCTAGTCCCTGATTTTAGTGGGATTGCTTTAAGTTTCTCTCCATGTAGTTTGATGTTGGCACTGGTTTGCCCCATATTGCTTTTACTATGTTAAGGTTTGGGTCTTGAATTCCTTATCTTTCCAAGACTTTTAACGTGAAGGAGTATTGAATTTTGTTTTCTCAGTATCTAAAAGATGATCATGTGTTCGGTTTTTTTCCTTTGAGTTTGCTTATATAGTGAATTATGTTGATGGGTTTCTGTATATTGAACCATTCCTACATCCCTGGAATGAAGTTTACTTCATCCTGATGAATGACAGTTTTGATTTGTTCTTGGATTCAGTTTGAGAGATTTTTATTGGTTAATTTTGCATCAATATTCATATGTGAAATTGATCTGAAGTTCTTTTTCTTTGTTGGGTGTTTGCGTGGTTTAGGCATTGAGTATAATTTTGCCTTCATAGAAGGAATTGGTTAGTATTCCTTCTGTTTCTATGTTTTGGAATAGTTTAAAGTGTATTGGGTATTAAGTCTTCTTTGAAGGTCTGCTAGAATTCTGCACTAACCTCATTTGATTCTGTGATTTTTTTTTTAATTGGGAAAGTTTTAATGACTGCTTCTATTTCTTTAGTGGTTATGGCACTGTCTAGGTTGTTTATCTGATCCTGATTTAATTTTGGTACCTGGTAGTTGTATAGAAAATTCTACATATCATCCAGATTTTCCAATTTTCTTGAGTATAGACTTTTGTAATAGGAGTTGATTTTTTTTATTTACTTGATTTCTCTTGTTATGCCTTCCTTTTGACTTCTGATTTTGTACTTTGGATACTCTCTCTGTGCCTCCTTGTTAGTCTGGCTAAGGGCTTATCTGTCCTGTTGATTTTCTCAAAGAATCCGCTCCTGGTTTTGTTGATTCTTTGTATAGTTTTTTGTTTCTACTTGGTTGATTTCAGCCCTGAATCTACTCCTGCTGTCTACTTCTCTTGGGTGCATTTGCTTCTTTTTGTTCTAGAGCTTTCAGGTATGCTGTCAAGCTGCTAGTGTATGCTCTCTCCAGTTTCTTTTTGGAGGCTCTCAGAGCTATGAGTTTTCCTCTTAGCACTGCTTTCATTGTGTTCCATAAGTTTGGATATACTGTGTCTTCATTTTCATTAAATTCTAAAAAATCTTCCATTTCTTTCTTTATTCGTTCCTTGACCAAATTATCATTGATTAGAGCTTTGTTTAGCTTCTATGTGTATGTGTGTTTTCTGTTGTTTTTTTGTTATTGGAGACCAGACCTAGTTTGTGGTGATCTGGTAAAATGCATGGTATTATTTTAAACTTCTTGTGTATTTTGAGGCCTGTTTTGTGACTAATTATATGGTCAATTTTGGAGAAGGTGCCATGAGGTGCTGAAAAGACAGTTTATTCTTTTGTCTGAGGATGAAATGTTCTATAGATATCTGTCAAATCTATTTGGTTCATAACTTCTGTTAGTTTAATTGTGTCTTTGTTTAGTTTCTGTCTCCATGATCTGTCCATTGATGAGAGTGGGGTGTTAATATCTCCCACTATGATTGTATATGAGGTGCAATGTATGCTTTGAGCTTTAGTAGGGTTTCTTTTATGAATGTGGGCACCCTTGTATTTGGAGCATAGATTTTCAAGATTGAGAGTTCATCTTGATAGATTTTTCCTTTGATAAGTAAGAAGTATCCTTCCTTATCTTTTTTGATAACTTTTGGTTGGAAGTCAATTTTATTTGATATTAGAATGGATACTCTAGCTTATTTCCTGAGACCATTTTCTAGGAAATTTTTTCCAGCCTTTTACTTTGTGGTAGTTTCTGTCTTTTTCACTAAGGTACATTTCTTATATGCAGCAAAATGCTGGGTCCTGTTTAAGTATCCAGTCTGCTAGGGTTATCTTACTTTGTGGTTTCTGTATTGTTTTCATTTCTATTTTTAGTTCCTGGATGGTTTTGCTCAATTCCTTCACCTGTTTTGTTATGTTTTCCTGTAATTCTTTAAGGGATTTTTTGTGTTTCCTCTTTAAGGACTTCTATCTGTTTATGTGTGTTCTCCTGTATTTCTTTTTTTTTTTTTAAATTGATTTATTTCTTATTTTATGAGTACACTGTAGTTATTCTCAGTCACACCAGAAGAGGGCATCAGATCCCCTTACAGATGGCTGTGAGCCACCATGTGGTTGCTGGGATTTGAACTCAGTAACTCTGGAAGAACAGTCAGTGCTCTTAACCGCTGAGCCATCTCTCCAGCTCCCTCCTGTATTTCTTTAAAGGTGTTTATTCATGTCCTTCTTAAAGTCCTCTATCTTCATCACGAGATGTGATATTAAATCTGAATTTTGCTTTTTCAGTCTTTTGGGGTATCCAGGACTTGCTGCGGTGAGAGAACTAGTTTCTGATGATGCCACGTAGCCTTGGTTTCAGTTGCTTAGGTTTTTGTGCTTGCCTCTCCCCATCTGGTTATCTCTGTTGTTAGCTGTTTTTGCTGCCTCTGACTGGAGTCTGTCCCTCCTGTGAGCCTCTGAGCCTGTGATCTTAGGCGTGTCAGCACTCCTGAAGATCAGCTCTCTCTGGGCAGGTTTGGCTGCAGATGGAAACAGAAAGGTCTCATTTACTTTTTAAAATTTATCTTATTTTTTATTTTTATTTACCTTACAGGCCCATTGTTTATATATAATGGCTTCCAGCTTAGTCTGGTTTGGGATTCCCAAGCATGTGAAGGAGTGGTTTCCTGCATCTCTATCAGCTCCTTGTACCTTCTCTTGGGTTCTTTTCCTTCTGCTTGTTTGTTTTCTCCTATTCTGCTAGGTTGGTTTTCGTATTATGGTATTATGTAATTTTATTATCCCTTAGGAGCATGATGTTTTCTGATGAGAGACAGAAAGAGGGTGGATCTTGATAGGAGGTGTATGGGAAGGACCTGAGAGGATCAGAGAGGGGAAACCAAAATCAGGATATTTATGTAGAGAAGGAAGTTATTTTCAATAAGAAGAAAAAAAAAATCCAGGTAGAAAGCCTAGTATTAATGCACACATATCTAGAACTGTCAATGTTTACAGGAAGGTGCTTGAATGCTTAGACCCTACCCAATGTACTCACATATTATGTAATATCCTAGCAAGTCTGTGCTTTGTAATCAAGTACATTGTTACTTCTGCAAGGTAATGCATGAATATCCATACTAAAAAGGACCAAGAAAGTCTTAAAGAGCCTTTTCTCAGTGCTGGCTGTCCTGGCAAATGAACCTGCAGTAAACAGTGAGATCTCTGTAGTGCAACTACACTGCACAATAAGAACAGAGGCATTTTCTTTTTCCTCGAGGTTTTTGCAGGTTTTTATTTGTTCCTCTTTTTCCAGCTCTTGCTTGTGTTAAGAAGGGTCCAGGTAGAAAAGCGCGATCCACAGCTAAGCAGCGCACCTCCGCGTGCTTGCAGCCTCAGAGGTCCACCATGGGACCCCAGAAGGCTGATGCTCACATCAAGCCGGAAGAACCGTCTTATGACCCTTCCTCTCAGAAGCCCCTCAGCGCCCCGCCTGTGTCCCTGCGACTTCGCGTGCTGCCGTGGCGGTTCCCAGTTCAGGAACTCAGCAACTCTATGGTGCTCTACATGGAAGCCTGGGTGGCAGAAAATTATCTTTGGCCCAAACCAAGCCGAGATCTCAGAAATAGAGTGGATGAGCCAGGCCTTGCTGAGAGTGGCCCTAGCCAACTCTGGTAGCCTAGCTGAAATCACCATCTATGGACGACCCAGTGCGCAGATTCGAATGAAAAAATATTCTCCTGAACGTGGCGGCCTGGCACAAAGAAAACAAAGTCCAAAGAGCTCTGAAGATGAAACAAGTCGAAGAGTTCCCGAAAGCTCGTGCCTCCTCCTCATTCTTAAACAACTCAAGTAACAAAAGGCAAGCTAGACTCAAGCTGGTTGGTTGTGTGCTTCCTCCGGAGTGAAGAGAAACGTGATGGATTCTATTTATTTATTTTTAGCAAATGGCAATTTGTAGAACTGTTCCGAGATATAAAATTTTCTTTGGTATGCTGTTGGTTTTGTCACATACAATACAATTTATAAACATTGAAAAAAAAATGAAGGGTCCAGACTACAGTAGGAGACCATGTGAAAGTCCAGAATCAAGTCTTATCTGTCTTCATCAGGAATGATAAGAAGCGAGTTGTCTTTGGGGAGGAAAAGTCTTCCCTCATGGTAACAGGGTGCACTTTCTCCTTGAGTACCATCTGTGTGACTGGATGTAAAGAGTAAGAGTTTCTTAAGCTAAGGATTCTAGATGGCTCTAGCTTGTGTAAAAACCTCACCTTTAACCCCTGCTTTCCAGGCTCTGGTTAATGGGAACGCTTATTACTCAGCTGAAGTTGCAATGACCCGCTGCCATCCCTGAAATATTAATATACTTAGGACTGCAGATGCTCTGGTAATTTGAATGATTATGTGGGTAGGGTGCATAAAGGGTACATTCTTTCTTGAACCTTAGAAGTTTTCTACCAGTAATAGGGCAAACATAGCTAGTGAAATGTTAGAGAACAGTTTTTAGACTGTGGCTCAAAATTTTCTCTCTTAAAAGGAAGCAGGTATCTGGATATTGACATCAATAATCAGTGCATTTTCCATGGAAGAGACAAGAAGGAATACAGTATTTTTAAACTGTTCCTCCTTCCCAGCCTCCTACCTCGTCTATGAACATAGATCCAGTTATGAATAAAGATAGTAGATGAATTAGGCTATGAGGAAGAAGTCTCAAGTGCAAGTCAGAGAGAACAAATGTTTGAGAAGCATTCTTAAGACTCATTGAAAAAAAAAAAAAAGCCTGACCTAGAAATAGAAATACTGGGACCCAGAAATGTAGCTTCTGCAAGGACCATGAATGAATGAGCCTAGAATTTTTTCTTGTGCAACAAATGGAAAAAAATGGTGATTCAGGAGACAAAAAAAGTAATAGCTGCACTTAAAACCATCCCCTGCTTTGCCCACACATGTGTACATAAATGTGCATGTGTGTGTGTGTGTGTGTGTGTGTGTGAATATCACAAGAGTATAAACTCTTTATATTGGTAACACATATGCATATCAGAAGTTGGGAGATAAAGCCAACCAAAAGCCAAGGGTCTTCCACCTCCTGACATTCTTAGGAGTCCAATAATAAAAGATATGCACAGATCATCCTTCTAAGGCGAAAGATAAGTTCTGGCCCCTTCTGCCACCAGAAAAGAAGCACAGTGTTTAGTAGGGGTGTTAGTTAGGGTTTCAGGGCTGTGAAGAGACACCATGACCAAGGCAACTCTTATAAGGGGCAGCATCTAATAGGGGCTGGCTTACCGTTTCAGAGGTTCTGTCCATTATCATCATGGCAAGAAACATAGTAGCATCCAGGCAGACATGGTGAGGGAGAGTTCTGCAAAATCCTACTGCAGCCAGGAGACACTGTCTCACATTGGGCAGAGCTTGAACATATACTTTACCTCAAAGTCCTGCCTTCACAGTGACACACTTCCTCTAACAAAGCCACGCCTCCTCCAATAAGACCACAGCTCCAAATAGTGCCCCTTTCCATGGGCCAAGCATTTTCAAACCATCACAGTGGGTCTATTTGAATTCTAGAAATAGCACATTCCTCACTTGGGTATGTTACTCCAGCCCATATACCAAGTGACCTGGAAGTTGCTAACTTTGTCTGGAGACTAGAACAGGAGAAGTCTCTTCAACCTGTCCAGGCTGCTACATTGCTGGGCTCATATGATTCAGCAGACCCTACTGTAGGCTTAGAATTTTTAAAACCTCTTTTAATAAGGGTTCTCAAATGCTTCAACCCCCCTTCTAGCCTGCTGCCCAAAAGTAGGGAGAAAAGATGGTAAATAGAAAAAGGGGATATGGACCTGTTTAGAAGTAGTTCTTTGGAAGGTGATTCCAATCTCCATTGTCAGGATACTAGCAGTCCAGTTCAGTAGTGTCAGGATATCAACAGTCAAGTTCAAAAATGTCACCAAATACAAATCATTAGAAACCAACAGGCCTCTGCAAATCAGCATGTGTCTGCCAGAGCAATCAGACGCAGCCCTCTGGACACCAGGAGAAATTCTCTGCACTGCCTCTCTCAATGAAGCAAAGACTAGAGACAATAGGCCACCAAGTTACCATGTGACCTGAACTGCTCATCATGAGCTGGGGTGTTACTGAACCCACCAAGTTACAAAGTAGGATAAATATGAGCCATGTTCCAGCCCCAGCAAGCAGTGAAACTTGGCAGGTTTGGTCACATAGCTCTGGCTTTAGACTAAAAATTAACAGGGGTCACTGGGACAATTGATGCTGATTAACTGGAACTGAGAAATAAGCAGTGAGTATAAAGATAACAGCATCGTTGAGGTGAAAACTTCTGGGAATGTTTTCTGAGAGCACAAAGAAACTATGTTCTAGAGATAGATCTTATGCTAGTAGTCAGACTTAGTAATATGTAAGAATCACCCAGACAGTATTGGTTTTGAAGATATGAAGAGGTCACAGACAGCAGCTGAGGCTTGACATTCTAAGAAGCAGGGAAGCTGCAGACTCAATGGCAATTGAAGTCCCAGGACTGAAGGGGTCATGCAAAGAAGTTGAGGCTTGGAAACATGAAGAGTGTCTATGAGAGGCTATTGGTAAATGTGCAACATAGTTGTAGTGGGTGGCCCTAGTGTATTGGAGATGCCACTACCACGGATGACTACTATGAACAGCAGCAGCAGTAGAGGAGAGTTAGTCCAAGCCTAGAGTGCTACAGTAAGCAGAGCTGGACATGTGACCCAAGCCCTTTGGAGGAGCCCAGAAGATCATGTGTGATCCCAGATATTAGAACAAGAAGCTGTGAAGCTAAAGTTGCCTTGGAGATCCCAAGATGTTAAGAGATGCCAGAGTCATCGGCTACCCGCTGAGGAAAGCTGCTAACAGGGAATGGAACCAGACCAGAAGAAAGAATTGTGTTGTAGTCAACAAAGCTGAAAATAATTGGATATCAGACACGGAGATGCAGAATTTGGAGTTGGCCCAGCTGGTTTTGGTCTTGCTTTGGTATTTCCTCACTATGACATTTTGGAATGGTAATATTTATCCCGTGGTGTTAGAAATATGTGATCTGCTTTTTGATCTTGATTTTATAGGGGATTACAGTTAAGAAATTACATGAATCTCAGAAGTTAATCTGAGCTTTGGACTTTCAAACATCGCTAAGACTAAAAGTCTATGGAGACTTTTGAAGTTGGACTAAATGCATTTTGCATTATGTTATGGTTGCAGTGGGTGGCCAAAAAATGGGATATGTTAGTTTGGATAGGTTTTGGCCTCCATTGATTCATGAATGCTTGACTGTAGGGAATGACACTGCTAGGAGGTGTGGCCTCATTGGAGAAAATGTGTTACTATGTAGTTGAGCTTTGAGGCCTACTGTGCTCAGGCTCTTCCCAATTTTAAAAGAAAGGCTCCTCCTGGCAGCCTTTAGAAGCCAGTCTCATTCTGGCTGCCTTTGTATCAAGATGTAGAACTCTTGGCTGCTCCAGCACCATATCTGCCTTTACCCTGACATGATGATAATGGACAGAAACTCTGAAAGTATAAGCCAGTCCCAGTGAAATATTTTCCTTTATAAGAGCTGTCTTGGTTATGTTGTCTCTTCACAGCAGTAAAACATTAAGGCAACAAGAATGATGATAATTTGAGATGAAGAGAAATGAAATAAAATAGAGGAAGGGGCCAGAAGTGATGAAACCACAATACCCCACCCACAAGAAGAAGCATAACAAGGTTTCTCTAGGTCTAGAATAGGAAGAAGCTGCAGAACTGTGCAGTGCTCATTCAGTATAACAAGGACGCGGACGATAAAAGTCTCCAAATGAAAATGGAGCTTTGGTAGTTTCCTGCACTGTGATAGGCCCGTGGAAATGATATGCCAGTTAAACATCTCAAATCAGAATTTATGCCAATTCATCTTCTTAGCTAAATTCTCAGAGAACTTGTCAGATGTTTCATTACAACACAGGATGTTTGTTAGCATAGAGAGCAACATTTTTGTTACTTTTTAATCCATATTTTTGTATCTTTCTAGGATGAAAATTTATGATAAGTTTAATTGCATGTTGAACATCATGTTTAAACGTGATACTCAGTAAGTCAAACTCACCTACTAGACTTAAAAACAAGAATTAAGAGAATGGGAAAAAAATTATGGACCTGATTTGTCTTATCTCTCTTTATCTATATCTTTAACTCTATTCATCTATGCACACATATGTATCACTTGGTTATCTTTTTATTCCTGGCTCTATGCAAAAAAATTGAAGAAAATTAATTTTCAAAAATTAGTCTACGCACCAAGAAGCATGAGTCTATTCTAATTAGATTTATTATGTCATGTTTTCCCTCTTAAACAAAGTAATTTTGTGTGCCAACAGAATAAAAGTTGTGAAAAGTTCCTAGAAACAGAACTGTCTTTAAAAACCTGACTTTTTCCTCTCTGTGCCCAAGATATATAAATATTTCTAAGCAATGAAAATTGCTGGATTAAAATACAGTGGTCTGAAGGTTACTGTTTTAAAGAGCTCATTAAAATTGATAAGGAAAACATTGAGACCCCAATATGAAAATGAACAGAGGACATGATCGTCAGTACACAGGAGTGAACATAATTAGCAGGGAACATATGGGGAAATGTTTAACCTTGTTAGACGTCAGAGAAAAACAGGCTAAACTAATTGTGTTAATACCACACACTATTTAAATGCGGAAGAGAAATAGTTTAATAATGGGTTTCACCGAACATTTAAGAATAATTGAAAGTGGTCTTCCACAAACTTTTCGAAATAAGAAACAGAAAAGACAGAAATACTGAACAGTTCCTTTTATGAGGGTAGATTACCCTGCTACCAAACCAGATAAAAATATCACAAGAAATTCAAAATAAAAGCCTTGTGAAAAAATATATATGTATTCAAGAAAACACTAGTAACCAAAAGGTTATACATTATGACTACCTGAGTTTTTCCCCAGGAGTACTTGTGGAGTTCAATCAAGAGAACAAACAAAAATGTCAGTGCTGTGTTACTAGAAGAAAGGTAACAAATCACACATAATTATAGACAGTGAAAAAAATGTTGATAAGATAAAACTCTTTCATGAAAAAAAGTAAAAATATTGATTAACTATCATTAAAATAAAACTTTAAATTAATAATGACTACTAACAGTTCAGGCACAAAGATGTAGAATTAATAAACAGGACCTCATAATACTGAAAAGCTTCTGCAAGGCAAAGGACACTGTTACTAGGACAAAATGGCAGCCAAAAGAATGGAAAAGGATCCTCACACACCCTATTTCTGACAGTGGGCTAATTTCCAAAATCTATAAAGAACTCAAGGAATTAGACATCAACAAACCAAATAATCCTGTTTAAAAATGAGGTACAGAGCTAAACAAAATTCTCAACAGAAGAATCTCAAATGGTCAAAAGGTGCTTAAAGAAATGTCCAACATTCTTAACCATGAGGAAAATGCAAATCCAAATGACCCCAAGATAACATGTTACACCTGTCAGAATGGCTAAGATCAAAACATGAGTGCCAGCTCATGCTGGCGAGGATGTGAAACAAGGGGAACACTTCTCTACTGCTGGTGGGATTGTAAATTTTTTATAGTCACTTTAAAAATCAACATGGGAGTTCCTCAAAAGACTGGGAATATATCTACCTCAAGACTAGGCGATACTACTCCTGCACATAAACCCAAAAGACATTCTATCATACCAGAAGGAAACTTGCTCATGTATGTTCATAGCAGCTTTATTCTTAATAGCCAGAAACTGGGAACAACTTAGATATTCTTAAACCAAATATGAATTTTGAAAAAAATAAACATTTACACAATGGATTATTACTCAGTGGTTAAAAATTATATAACATTATGAAATTTGCAGGCAAATGGATGGAACTGGAAAATAAAATCCTGAGTGAGGCAACCCAGTTCCAGAAAGACACACATGGTATGTGCTCAGTTATAAGTGAGCATTAGTTATAAAGTACAGGATAACCATACTACAGTCCACAGACCTAGAGAAGCTAAGTAACAAGGAGGGCTCAAGGGGAGATGCATGAATAGATACAGTGTCTGTACTGGTGCAGGTAGGGACAGAATAGGTGATGTCAGTTGGAGGGAAGGTGGAGGAGCACAAGGAGCAGCAACTGGAATGGGTGGGACATATGGGGACAAGCTAAAAACCTAGTACAGTGGAAGGGAGACCCTAGCTAAAACATTTGGCAATATCAAACCTGAACAGGTTATTTCCTGTAACCAAGGAAGACTTCTCATGAAGGGATTGGAACACCAACACAGCCACCAAAAATCCAACCTACAATTTGTCCTGCCTACAAGAAGTGCTGGAGTAAAGGTGAAGAAGAACCTTTGGATGGATAGTACCCAGAAGCCAAATACTCTCTTGGATCTTCTCAGAAAGATCCAAACATGAATTGGAAAAAGAAGTCAATGAAATGATTTCTAATGATATTCTGCTATATTCATAGATGGGTGCCTAGTCCAGTTGTCATCAGAGAAGCTTCATCGAGCAACTGATAGAAATAGAAGCAAAGACCTACACCAAACATTAGGTGGAGTTCTGAGAACCTTGCTGAAGATTGGGAAGAAGGACTGTAGGAGCCAAAGGGGTCAGAGATAATGGCAACCCCCCTCAGGATCAACTAACCTGGGCTCATAAGGTTCACGAGGACTGGATGGATAAGCAGGGAGTCTGCATGGGGCTGACCTAGGCCCTTTGCATGTGACAGTTGTGTAGCTTGGTCTTCTTGTGGGACACCTAACAGTTGGTTCGGGAGCTAACTCTGACTCTGTCACCTGCTGTTGGAACCCTTTTCTTCACATTGGGTTACATTATCCACCCTTAATTCAAGGGGAGGACTCTGACCTTAATGAAACATGGTATGCCATGTTTGGTTGATATCTATAGAAGGCCTGTTTTCTGAAGAGAAACAGGAGAAGTGGATGAGGGTGAAGGTGATGGGGAGGGACTGGGAGGAGAGAAAAGAGGGGAAATTAAGGTAAAGATATACATGAGAGAAGAATAAAAATTTTATATTATTTTTTAATTGAACAACTATATTTTAAAACACAGATATATGTACAGATTTTAAGCATTTTTTCATAAAAGTATACAAATACATTTTTGTCAGTACTTCATTTTTTAAAATTTTTGATAGTGTGCATTAAAATCTTACTAGTTACAATGAGCATAAAGTACATGTAAAATAAGATGTAACCTGGAATTAGTCAAAGTTTTCTTGGTGTTTAAAAATTGAGCATAATGGTTTTTCATTTTCTTTTTCTTCTTTTCTTTTGGCATTTGTTTTTTCTTGAACTTCATATAGTCTGTGAGTTGTTTCGGGGGTGTTTAGAGCTTTCTGGGGTTAGTATCCAATTCTCAGTGACTGCATATTATGTCTCTTCTTTTATGACTGGGTAAACTCACTCAGGATGAAATTCTCTAGATGCATCCATTTTCTTAAGAATTTCATAAAGTCATTGTTTCTGATAGCTGAGTAGTACTCCATTGTGTAAATATGATACAATTTTTGTATCCATTCATCTACTGAAGGACATCTGAGTTCTTTCCAGCTTCTGGCTATTATAAATAGGGCTGCTATAAACATTGCGATGCACGTATCTTTGTTGTATGTTGGAGCATCTCTAGGGTATATGCCCAGAAGTGGAATAACTGGGTGTTCAGATAGTACTATGTCCAATTTTCTGAATAATCCCCAGACTGATTTCCAGAGTGGTTGTACCAATTTACAACCCAACCAACAGTGGAGAAGTGTTCCTCTTTCTCCACAACCTCAACAGCATCTGCTGTTATCTGACTTTTTGATCTTGGCCAATTTGACTGGTGTGAGGTAGAATCTCAGGGTTGTTTTGATTTGCATTTCCCTGATGGCTAAGGATGTCGAGCACTTCCTTAGATGCTTCTCGGCCATTCGATATTCCTCAATTGAGAATTTTTTGTTTAGCTCTCTACCCCATTTTTAATAGGTTTGTTTGATTCTCTAGTGTCCAGCTTTTTGAGTTCTTTGTATACCTTGGATATTAGACCTCTAGCAGATGTGGGGTTGGTAAAGATCCTTTGCCAATCTGTTGGCTGCTGTTTTGTTTTCTTGACAGTGTCCTTAGCCTTACAGAAACTTTGCAATCTCATTAAGTCCCTTTTGTTGATATTTGACCTTAGAGCATGAGCCATTGGTGTTCTGTTCAGAAATTTTTCTCCTGTGCCTATGTGTTCTAAGGTTTTCCCTAATTTCTCTTCTAATAATTTCAGTGTACCTGGTTTAATGTGGAGATCTTTGATCCACTTGCACTTGAGGTTTGTAAAAGGAGATAAGAAAGGGTCTATTTTCATTCTTCTGCCTGCTGAGTGCCAGTTGGACCAACACAATTTGTTGAAGAGGATGTCCTTTTTCCATTGAATGTTTACGACACCTTTGTCAAAAATCAAGTGACCATATATGTGAGGGCTTATTTATGGATCTTCTATTCTATTCCATTGATCCACTTGCCTATCTCTTTACCAGTACCATGCAGTTTTCAGCACAATTGCCTTGTAATATAGCCTGAGGTAAGGGATAGTGATACCCGCAGATGTTTTCTTGTTGTTGAGGATGGATTTTGCTATTCTAGGTCTTTTGTTTTTCCAGATGAAATTGCACATTGCTCTTTCCAACTCTATGAAAAATTGGGTTGGAGTATTGATGGGGATTGCATTGAATCTGTAGATTGCTTTTGGTAAGATGGCCATTTTTACGATTTTGATCCTTCCAATCCATGAGCATGGGAGATATTTCTATTTTCTGAGATCTTCCTCGATTTCCTTCTTTAGAGATTTGAAGTTCTTGTCATACAGTTCCTTCACTTGCTTAGAGTCACACCAAGGTATTTCATATTGTTTGTGACTATTGTAAAGGGTATCTTTTCCCTAATTTCTTTCTCCACATATTTGCCCTTTGAGTAGAGGAAGGCTACTTATTAGTTTGAGTTAATTTTATGTCCAGCCACTTTGTTGAAATTGTTTATCAGCTATAGAAGTTCTCTGGTGGAATTTTTGGGGTCACTTAAGTACACTAACATGTCATCTGCAAACAGTGATGTTTTTACTTCTTCCTTTCCAATTTGTATCCTTTTGATTTCCTTTTGCTGTCTAATAGCTCCAGCCAGGACTTCCAGTACTAAGTTGAATAGGTAGGAGGAGAGTGGACAGCCTTGTTGAGTCCCTGATTTTAGTGGGATTGCTTCAAGTTTCCCACTGTTAAGTTTGATGTTGGCTGTTGGTTTGCTGTATATTGCTTTTATGATGTTTAGGTATGGGCCTGGGATTCCTGTCCTTTCCAAGATCTTTAACATGAAGGGGTGTTGAATTTTGTCAAATACTTTCTCAGCATCTAGTGAGATGAGCATGTGCTTTTTATTTTCTTTTAGTTTGTTTATATGGTGGATTACGTTGATGGATTTCCATATATTAAACCATCCCTGCATCCCGGAGATGAAGCCTACTTGATCATGGGCAATCATCATTTAGATGTGTTCTTGGATTCGGTTTGCAAGGATTTTGTTGAGTATTTTTGCATCAATGTTCATAAGTGAGATTGGTCTGAAGTTTTTTTTCCTTGTAGGGTCTTTGTGTGGTTTAGGAACAAGGGTCATTGTGGCCTTGAAAAATGATTTAGGTAGTGTTCCATCTGATTCTATTTTTTGGAATAATTTGGAGAGTATTTTTATTAGGTAGTCAATACATGTATGATAGAATTTTGCACTGAACCCATCTGGACCTGGGCTTTTTTTGATTGGGAGGCTTTTGATGACTGCTTCTATTTCTTTAGGTGTTATGGGATTATTTAGATGGTTTACCTTGTCCTGGTTTAACTTTAGTATCTTGTATCTGTCTAGGTATTCATCCATTTCCTCCATATTTTCCAGCTTTGTTCTGTATAGGCTTTTGTAGTAGGATCTGATGATTTCTTGAATTTCCTCATTTCCAGTTATTATGTTTCCACTTTCATTACTGATTTTGTTAACTTGGATACACTCTCTTTGCCCTCTAGTTAGTCTGGCTAAGGGCTTATCAATCTTGTTAATTTTCTCAAAGAACCAGCTCTTGGTTTTGTTGATTTTTTGAATGGTTCTTTTTGTTTCTATTTGGTCAATTTCTGCCCTAAGTTTGATTATTTCTTGCCATCTACTCCTCTTGGGTGTATCTGCTTCCTTTTGTTCGAGAGTTTTCAACTGTGCTGTCAAGTTGCTAGTGTATGCTCTCTCCAGTTTCTTTTTGGAAGCACTCAGAGCTATGAGTTCTCAGTACTGCTTTCATTGCATCCCATAGGTTTGGGTATGTTGCATTTTTGTTTTCATTAAATTCTAGAAAATCCTTAATTTCTTTCTTTATTTCTTCTTTGACCATGCTATTGTTTAATAGAGCATTATTTAGTTTCCATGTGTATATGGGCTTTTTTTGTCTTTGTTCTTTTAAAAGAACAGCCTTAGACCATGGTGATCTGATAGGATGCATGGGAGTATTTCAATGTTCTTATATTTATTGAGGCTTGTTTTGTGACCAATTTTCTTTATGGTCAGTTTTGGAGAAGGTGCCGTGAGGTGATGAGAAGAAGGTGTATTCTTCTATTTTAGGATGATATGTTCTGTAGATATCTATTCATTCCTGTTGGTTCATAACCTCTGCTAGTTTTACTGTGTTCTTGTTCAGTTTCTATTTCCATGATTCTTCCATTGATGAGAGTGGGGTGTTGAGGTCTCCCACTATTATTGTGTGGGATGCAATGTATATTTGGAGGTTTAGTAGGGTTTCTTTTATGAGTATGGGTACTCTTGTATTTGGAGCATTTATGTTAAGTATTGAGAGTTCTTCCTGACAAATTTTCCCTGTAATGAGTAAAAAGTGTCCTTCCTTATCTTTTTCGATAACTTTTGGTTGACAATCTACTTTATTCGGTGTTAGAATGGCCACTCCAGCTTGTTTCTTGGGGTCGTTTACTTGGAAGGATTTTTCCCAACCTTTCACTCTGAGATAGTGTCTGTCTTTGTCTCTGAGATGAGTTTCCTGTATGCAGCAAAATACTGAATTCTGTCTATGTATCCAGTCTGATAGCCTATATCTTTTTATTGGGGAATTGAGTCCATTTATGTTAACAGATATTAAGGAATAGTGGTTGCTGTTTCCTGATATTTTTGCTTTTATAGGAAGAACTGTCCCTGTGTGTCTTTCTTCTTTTGGTTTTCTTGCTTAGGTATTTTCTTGTTTTTACTAGGATGTAGTTTCCCTTGTTGTATTGTGTTTTCCACCTATAATTCGTTGTAGTGTTGGGTTTGTGGTCAGATATTGTGTAAATTTAGGTTTGTCTTGGAATATCTTGGTCTCTCCATCATTGGTGATTGAGAGTTTTGCTGAGTATAGCAGCTTGGGCTGACACTTGTGTTCTTGGGCTGACACTTGTGTTCTCTTAGGGTCTGCATGATGTCTCTCCAGAATCTTCTAGCTTTCATAATCTCTGTTGAGAAGTCGGGTGTGATTCTGATTAGTTTGCCTTTATATGTTACATGACCTTTTTCCCTTACTGCTTTTAGTATTCTTTCTTTGCTTTGGGCACTTGGCGTTTTGACTATTATGTGTCAGGAGGAATTTCTTTTCTGGTTCACTCTATTTGGAGTTTTGTAGGCTTCTTTTATGCTCATGGTCTTCTCATTCTTAAGGGTAGGGAAGTTTTCTTCTACAAATTTGTTGAAGATATTTCGTATACCTCTTAGTTGATATTCTTTGCCCTCTTCTATTCCTTTTATCCTTAGGTTTGTTCTTCTCATTGTGTCCTGGATCTCCTGCACATTTTTGTTTAGGAGCTTTTTGGTTTCTGCATCTTCTCTTTTTTCTCTATGTTTTCAATATTGTCTTCTGCCCCCCGAGATTCTCTCTTCCATCTCTTGCAGTCTGTTGGAGTTGCTTGCATCTGTGACTCCTGATTTTTTTTTTTTTTTTTTTAGGTTTTCTACCTCTAGGGTTGTCTCTTTTAGTGTTTTCTTCATTGTTTCCATTTCCATTTTAAATTTCTTCTTCAATTCCTTCATCTCTTTGGTTCTGTTTTCCTCTAGTTCTTTGATTTCTTTGAGTGTTTTTCTTGTTTCCTCTTTAAAAGATTCTATTTCTTTATGCTTTTCCTCCCATTCTTGTTTAAGAATCTCTATCATCGTCTTGAGGTAGATGAAAACAGTTTTTTCAATAAATGGCACCTATTAGCCAGGAGGAGCACATTCTGGTAAAATCTTTTCACTGGCACACAAATTAAAAAATCTTCATAGATTTAAATGTAATGCCTAGACAAATATAAAATTGCCACAACTTTTGGTGATATCAGATTAAGAAAAGATTGAGATTTATATTTAAAAATGGGGTACAGAGCTAAACAAAAAGTTCTCAATTGAGGAATATCGAATGGCTGGGAAATATCTAAGGAAGTCCTGGACATCCTTAGCCATCAGGGAAATGCAAATTAAAACAACCCTGAGATTCCACCTTACACCAGTTAGAATAGCTAAGATCAAAAATTCAGATGACAGCAGAAGCATATGAGGATGAGGAAAAAGATGAACACTTCTCCACTGTTGGTGGGGTTGTAAATTGGTACAACCACTCTGCAAATCAGTTTGGCGGTTCCTCCGAAAATTGGATATAGTACTTCCTGAACACCCAGTTATTCAACTTCTGGACATTTTCCCCAGAGACTCTCCAACATACAACAAAGATTCATGCACCACAATGTTCATAGCAGCCCTATTTATAATAGCCAGAAGCTGGAAAGAACCCAGATGTCCTTCAGTAGATGAATGGATACAAAAATTGTATCATATTTACACAATGGAGTACTACTCAGCTATCAGAAACAATGACTTTATGAAATCCTTTAAAAAATGTATGCATCTAGAGAATATCATCTTGAGTGAGGTAATCCAGTCACAAAAGAAGAGACATTATATGCAGTCACTGAGAATTGGATACTAACTCCAGAAAGCTCTGAACACCCCAGAAACAACTCACAGACTATATGAAGTTCACGGAAATACAAAGCTAAAAAAAAAAAAAAAAAAAAAAAAAAACAAAAGAAAAAAAGAAAAAAAAAAAAAAAAAAAGAAAAATCATCATGCTTAATCTTTACACACCAAAAAAACTTTGACTATTTCCAGGTTTCATCTTATTCTACGTGTACTTTATGCTCATTGTAACTAGTAAGATTTTAAGGCATTCTATCAAACCTTTAAAAAAAATGAAGTACTGACAAAAATATATTAATATACTTTTATGCAAAAATACTTAAAATTTGTACATTTATCTTTGTTTTTCAAATAAAATTGTTCAATTAAAAATTTGAGATTTATATAGAACACAAAAACTTTAAATGAAAAATTAAATAAATAAAATGACCTCAGTTGGAACTTGTGACATTTGTTTCAAAGAACATTATCAGACAAGTCAAAAGAGCATGTAAGGCACGGGGTGAGTGTTTGAAAATCATAAACTTTGCAATCATAATTATGGCCAAAATTAACTTAAACATGGGCAAAAATTTGAAGAGATTTTCATCCCCAAGCAAGGTTCAGAAATGGATGATAAACATACAGAAAATATATCTGTATGAATTTGTCTTTCTGTTACCACAATAAAACACATACCAAAATTAACCCAGGGGAGAAAATGTTTATTTCACCTCACTGGTTACCACCCTCATTTAGGGAAGTCACAGCAGGGACCTAAAGGCAGGACCTGAGTCTGGAGGAACACTTGCATTTTTATAAAAAGCAAGAAAGCTTGCCTAGACATGGCACCACCCATAGTGGGCTGGTCCCTTAAAAATAACTCATAAACGAGTAAAATACCCCATAGAGATACTTACAAGCCATTCTGATAGAGCCAGTTCCTCAATCAAGGACACTCTGCTCAGGGGACTCTAGTTTATGTCAAACAGACAAATCCCTGACCTGCAAAATGTTCATCACCATTGCTTATTAAGGACATACAGTTAAGTTTCCATCTGATACTACATCATATGCATTAGGATGTATTTTTGTATGTGCACATGTGTGTATGTATGCATGGATATGCATAAAGACAGGAAATTAATGTCTGGTGTCTTCCTCTATTGCTGTCTATCTTATCTTTTGAGATGTTTCATTGAGTTGGACTCACCAGTTGGCAAAGGCAGTTACCTGCTTACATCCAAGCATCAGCCTATCTCTGTCCCTATCCTAGAGTTAGGGTTATTGACATTCACGCTGCTCAACTTCGATGTGGGTTCTGTGGATCTGAACCCAGTTCTTCCTCCTTGCTTGCATCTTACCCACTGAGCTATCTGCTTGGGTCCTCCATTCCTTTGTAAAATTATATGATATTCCACTGTGTGGACATTACATGTTTTGTTTCATCAACGTAGCAAACCTTCCTTTTTTGCAGAGAAGCCTGCTCAGGATTAGTCCCTGGCAAGAAACCAAGCTGCTGTGGGGCTATGGGAGAGCTTTTTTTTTTTAAATCAATAAAAGACAGGATGGTAGACTTTGTTGTACATCCTGACAAATAAATTCACAATTACAGGATGCTAACATTGAGCAACGCTCTCTTTTAGGAATCAGAGACTGGAGAATATCATGAAGCCCTTATAAAATTTAGTAAGTTTGATAACATTCTTACACATATACATTTATGCATAGTATAGTACGAAAATCCTAAGCCTACAATTGAATTTATATATTCATTTTACTACTGTTCAAATCAAAATAGAACTTTGTTAAGTCATGGGAAGGTTTTCCCATAGCCACTTTACAGTGGATAACCTTGATAAAGGTTGCTGACCTGTGTCCTTGTGGACTAAATTTGTCTTTTTTTTTTTTTATAGAATTTGATAAGTACAGAATTGTTCAACATTAATTCTGTTGTATTCTCTTTTTCTTTCATCATCAGACCTGGGAGATTCATCCATGATGGCTATTCAACTATCACTGAATCTTGTTCACTGTCATGAGACTTAGGATGTCTTTAATTAGCTTCCTGAGGAAATAGTGAGTTTCCTTTTGCTTAAACATAATGGCTATAAGAAAAATGCATAATTAAACATGTTATCTCTCATAGAATGCAACTTGAAAATAGCATCTCTAAATAGGTTACAGAGATAGGGCAAGAAGTTCTGGTGGGCCATTGACTCATAGATCAAATGCAGGTAGCCATAATGTAATTCCCATTTCTGAAGTTAAAAGAAAACATTTGAATACCTTTTACTATACAGAAATGATAATTTTTGAAGGGACAGTTATTTTAACTTGTTTTGATGGCGGTATAACTTTTACCCACTAATATGTGCAGCTTTCCTGTGGCAATTACATTTCTAAAAGATATATTCATTATTTTTATTTAATGTGTATGGATGGTTTGCCTGCGTGTGTGTGTGTGCGTGTGTGTGTGTGTGTGTGTGTGTGTGTGTGTGTACTGCCTGAATGCTTGGTGCCAAAGGAGGCCAGAAGAGGGCATCAGATGCCCTGAAAAATAAACTTACAAAAAGCATCATGTAGATGCTGGAGACTCCTCCACAAGAGCACCCAGTGATCCGAAGAGATGAACCACCTCTCCAGCCCCCAAATGTATTTGTTTTTATTTTATATGTATGGGTATTTTTGCTAGTATGTTTGTCTGTATGACACATATGTTTGCAGCATCAGCAGAGGATAGAAAAGAGTCTCAGATCCTCTGGAACTGGAGTTATAGAAGATTTATTGTCACCTTGTAGCTGCTGGCAATGGAGCCCAGGTCCTCAACACCAGAAAGAAGTGTTGTGACCAATGTGCTATCTCTCCAGCATGTAATTAAAATTCTGAATTAACTAAGGAAATAAACTATGTTAAGAGGAGAACATTTGAAATGAAATTCCCTTAAGAACACTTGTGTCTGGCAGAAGGTCATTGCAGTCCGCTAAAGAGCCGTCATCTCTGAATAAATATGCATGCAAATTGAGGAAGGTCTATAGGGACGTACAGGAGTCCTGTGAAGAGTTGAGTAGACTAGAAAGGAAATGGCGGCTTGCTGACCACAACAGTAAAAATAGGAAGCTTGTAGGAAGATGTTTAGGGAACCAGTTGGAACAGGATGCTCATCAGCTTCTACTGTGAGGCCACTTGACCGCCACAGGAGGAGGATCAGCCTGGGCTCCATCATGATTGATGAGGGAAACTTTCGTCATCGTCTTAGCCGTAAGCAAACTGCTGTTTGCAAACCCCAGGCCTCTACACAAGAGCACATACAATAGATTCCTAGGAGCTGCCAAATGCATTTTGGAACTCTGAGAGAGCATTGGGGATGGGGTTGGGTTATATAACATGACTGGTCATAGTCACACTAGAATAACAGAATAAATCATGGCTCAAAAATTTTACACATGTAAAATCTATACATGTGTAAGGGATTTAAGTGAAGACTGTGACATGTTCATTTTTCATCCACATACACTTTACATACACATTTACACACACACACACACACACACACACACACACACACATATGGTGTTTGAATATGGGGAGAGGGCTCCCAACTTCACACATTGCTGTGCTGAGTCTTTACTTCTTAGAACGGGAAGGTAATAATTCATTTAGAACCCATAGAAGCCGGGAGAAAGTGTTACAGGCATTTTGCCAGTTCACCTTTCTATTGGCAGAAGAACAATTTCCTTGTTGTACACAAATATATCAAAATGCATAGTACATATTCTATGCAGTTAAATAGCTTTGCTCTCTCTATAATTAAGGTAAAACATAATTGTGTTCTTGGGTAAGTTAGTCCTCTGTATGACCTTGGGAAATGATTCTTGGTGTCTAAGTTTCCTCAACTGTAAAATGATGAGCTTAAATTACGAAATCTCTAAAGTGCATTCTTAAATGCTAATAGAATTTATTTCTAACTCAAGTCATGTAAAGAACCTAAAAAAAGAAGTTCCGCTTTGACCTTAGATTTGGCTTTACATTAGCATTAATTCTAGGAACCCGACATTTGATTACGAATGACTGAGCCTAATGTTCTGCTCCATTAGGGTGCTACATTTAGGAAGCACTATGTAGCCTACTGAGACAGCAGGTAAGCACCAAGTAGCAAATTACAACTTCTTCGTGAAGAAGAGTCTTGAGCCTCCAACCAATGACGATTTTTCCCCCTTGCTTGGATAAGAAACTGCTGAGTGTCAGATAACATTAGATTAACTAGAGACCCAGAAAACCTTTGGGGCAGGCTAACAAATTTATCTTTATTTGAGCTCTTGGACACCTGCATGCCAGGTGTTTATTACTCTTCGACAAGTGCCCTTTGTTTATCTGTGAAACGTTCACTGAGACAGGAGCCTCCATCACAGAGGTGTGTCATTAACTGATAGGAAGTTGTCATGTCGGGTCCATGTAAGGAACCATGTTTTAGTAGGAGGATGTGCTCCCAATTGAGAATTTCTTAGGAAAAGGTGTAGATTAAGCTTATGGTTTGTTTGCTTTGGGTTTGGGTTTTTGTTTTTTCTTGTCCCAGTTTTTAAGAGCATTCTGAGAGAAACCTGTCGCCAACCTCCATGAAACAATGCTTATTCCAGCCCACAATTATTTCTCATCCCTACCCAGCTTTTTTGGTGCCCTATATGCAGTATCTCCTTCTGTCAAGTGCTGATGAAAAAAAAATGGAAATTCCATTTTTCTTTTCTTTTACAGAAAGCACAAAGGTCCTCTCATGCAATCTTCTGTGCTATTGTCATCCAGTATGATTTATGTATTTCTTGTATGTTTCTTTCTTTTTAAATCTGGAAGTATATTCTTTTGTTTTATTGGGCTATTTATTCTCTTGACACCCGCAGATGTGAGTTAATGGAACCATGATAAAAGGAGAGAGAAGTAAGCACAAACAAGGTTGATGGTATAGATTCAGGACTGCCTGACAGATTAGAGATGGCAGGGAGAAGAACAAAAGATAAAAATCACCTGATTCATGTGCACTGAGATGGTCCAGAGCAACCAGTGCTTGAAGATGGTAACATGCTCTACGTCTGAGAAATGCACAGAAAAAAATATGGTGATTTTATAGGGATTTTAAATAGGCGCTTACTTCCTGATAAAGTTCATCTTTGTAGATAGAAACCTATATGTTTACTAAGTGAGCATTTACCAGATATTCATGAATTAAAGTCAGAATTGGTGCATGTGAGGATGTCGACACAGCATGGGTACAAGCTACTAAATTGTGTCTGCCTAGAAAGGCACCCTTGCTAGTCTGGCCATGTCCCATTACATGGATAAGATCAAAAGGCACCACCTTCCAACACATTCTTCTGGTGGTGACTGGTGTAGGCATGAAATTAAAATTAAACAACCCTAGTGCTGTCCCTCCATAGGAAAGGGCCCAGAGAAGCACTGCTAACCAAGCAGAGCCAACTGCATGGCTGGCCAGGAGTTTTCACATTTCACCACGGACAGTGAGAGGTTATCAGTGGATACACCTGGAATAATGGAAGCTCAAAAATTGCTGCTTGCTGCTTTCTCATATTCTACAGAAAGCGGACCTGACATTGCAAGCCAATCCACAGAGAGGTGAGGATGAGAGAGAAGTCGAGCTATTCCCATGACTCGGTTTTCTCCCTGTTCCTTGTAATATTTCTGTCACTTGAGCCAATATGACCTTTTGGAAGAGTCCTGGTTAAGGCAAGAGACAGTTAAAATAGAAGTGGATCTAGACTGATTTTGGGACTAATGTAAACTCTAAGCAATGCAGATGACCATGGTACTCATCTTCCTAATCATGCTGCATGAAAGAGTGCTTAGTACACAGTTGGCAGTCAGTAACTCTAGAGTCTTTCAAAATATACCCATTAAGTCTTCAGAAAACATGATAAGTGCTGAGAATAAAATAGAGCCCAAGACAGATGCAATCTTGGCCCCACAATGAAGCTTTCAGTCAACTGGAGAGCACAGAATAGATAGTGACAATGGTGACAGAAAGCAGTACTTTTCTGATAAGGGATATTTTAATTATGGCTTTAGGGTGACAAGGCAATAGGCTAGATAATCCAAGTTGAAAAGCATATTATTAGGTAATCAGGTGTTTCACAGAGCAAAGGAGCAAGCAGGCAGCCGGGTTTTAGGAGAGGGAGAACCAGGAACAGGAGAGTCATTGACATCCTGAGAAACGTGTTCCTCTTATTCTCTTCACAGCTTCCTGCCTCCATGGTGTGAATGCTATTGCCAAGATAGTTACAGTTTTCAAGTGCATACTCATCTACGAGAGGCGACCACACTGATCAACATTATCTTAAGGGGGAGCTTGGGTTCTGACATTTTTACACTGATAGACCTGAAAGGGCATGCTCATGGTGGAGGAGGAGACGGAGACAGGGAGGGGGAGAGGTTTAACCAGCTCGCCAGTCCTTTCCACTCACAGTGCAGAATCTCCAAAAAGTACTTGAGATCACTAGTTATGTTGATAGAAGCCAAAGAAAGGACTGAGTTCCATCTGGGTCACTGCAAACCAAGATGGTACATAGGTAGACTAGGGCAAAGAATTGGCAAATTACAGCTTAGCCTCCTAGAGAGATCCACCTATTCTCGCTGTTAAATTTATGCTGCTTCTTTTAGATAGAAAAGCAGTTTCATTACTCAGCATGCCATAACGGACACATTATTCTATCTTTAGCATCTTTGGGACTTGATGAGTACTACATTACAGAGCCAGTGTCACTAGTATTTGATATAAAACATGAGACAGGAGTTAGAATTAAGTGCTGCATTTATGTTTTAGCATTTTGGGAGGTTGCTCTGAGATGGCATTGAAGAGTTACCTTTAAAGGTCTTTAATATTGGTCTTTTGAATAAAAGGGTAATAAGAAACAAGTCTTTTATATTGGCCAAGAAAGAAACGCTGATTGGTTGATCTTGGGACAGGTGTGTGTGTGATGGTAGAATGAAGTCATATGTAAAAGGGCAATGGTGTCCATTTTCATGTTGGGTTGAGGACTAAACACATGAAAGGAATTTCTGAAGAACAGGTGAAACCTTCTTAAAAGGTGTTCAATGGAGGGAAGAATTGTTGTGAAGGAAGAGTATAGGAGAGACATCTAATCCCGATGAATAATTAATAAGCTGAACTCTCTCACACAGGTAGTGAAAGTTGTGGTTTAAGCACAGAAACCAAGGTCACAAGGCAATAAAGAATGAATTAGTCAGTGTTCTATAGAGGGACAGAACGGATGAATGAATGAATGAATGAATGAATATTAAAAGAGAGTTTATTAGAGTGGCTTATAGGTCCAAGTAATCCAATAATGGACTTGCCAATGAATTGGCAATGGACATGCCAAGAATGGGTAGTTGTTTGGTCTACAAGTCTCAGGAGGTCTTCAATGTACATTGAAATCCTGAAGAAGTAATTCTAAGACCAGCAAAGGAATGCCTGACCAGCAGGACAGATAAACCTGCTGCATGAGGACAACTAGGCAGAAAGCCCAAACTTCGGTTTTTTTTTTCATTTTCTTTTATGTAGGCTGCCACCAGGCAGTGTGGCCTGGGTCTGAGGTAGATCTTTCCATGTCAAATGATTCAGATTTATGGTTAGGATTCCTCCTGCAAATGGTCCAATCATGAATAATCCTCCACACGTGTGCCCAGCTGCTTGGATTTTAGTTGATTCAACATCTTAGGTAGAGTTGATGACTAGGATTAGGCAAAACGTTAGAGGTAAAGAAGAAAGCAAGGAGGATAAGCAATAGGAAGCAAGTCAGATCTTAGGCAGATAAAGATGCTGTTGCCCTGCTGATGAGGAGGGTAGATGGGAAGAAGTCCCTGTAGTGCTAAAACCTATTTAGGGGACTGGGTGGGGAAGGAAGGATTCTACTTGGCCTCTGTGCTCTAGTCGTTTCCAGTTTTCCTGTTTCTTTTTATTTCCTTTATCCCTCTTTACTTTTAAAAGCTTCCTTATAAATAATTCCAATTACTGGGATACCCTAAGACCCCTTTAGATCCTGAAAATCTGAAAAAAAAAAAAAAAAGAAAAGCAAAACTACTGAGGAAGGCAGAAAGAGGGACAGAGGAAGGAAGGGGAGGAGTGGGAGGGCAGAAATGCAGAACTAGGCTGCTTCGGTTCGGATTCTTTCCTATCATTTGTTATCCCGTGACCTCGAGTAAACCACCTGGCCCTTCTGTGACTCATGTTCTAAACTAGAGAGTAGAGGCAGTAACGTTTTCTTTTATGACATTTTTTTTTTTGTCAAACATGAATAACTTAGTGTTAATAGAATGCTAGCAAATTCAGCGTTACTGATCACCATAACAGGCATCTTTTTTTTTTTTTTCCTGGCCTGCTTGTTAGATCCTTTCCAACTTCTTGGTAACAATAAACCCCTAAACAATAACTGCACAAATGGAGAAACAGCCACAGTGGATAATGCAGCTCTGTGGGGCTTCCTCCCCAGAGCTGTCCTAACCGGAAGTGATGTGGGGGTGATGTGAGATTGACTCTGCTCCAGATGTTTCTCCAGGTATTTTGGGAGCTCTTAGCTCCTCTCCTTTACTACCTACCCTTCACTGTAGGACCTCCTGGATTCTCAAGTGTGAACATTCTTTTAAAAAGACACTCATTCCTGGTTTGGACAGGGCAAAAGAGAAGAGACAAGGGCATACCATTTAAAGTCTATAGCCCAAATATTTTTCCTATAAAGACAACTTTCTGCAGAAACTCGGGTCAGATGTCTTTAAGCTACAATAGAGCTGAATAAAACAGTCCCGAGCTCTTGCTGAATGGAGAATTTATCAAGCAGCATTAAAAAAAAAAAAATCCTTTTGTAGAACCAGCCAGAGTCTAGAGAACCATGTTCATATCCATAATAATGAAGCTAGATAAGGGTGCAGGACTCAGATTCTGCCCATCAAAGCAAACCATCCAACACCATGTGAAAGGCTTTGATAAGCAGCCCGTGAAGACAGTTTGTGTAGCCCATTTGTCATTGACTACGGTTTCATCCTTAGCACAACATTTTTAAGCAGCTTGATTAAAAAAAAAAAAAAATCAATAGTCCTTGAGTAAGAATGGTATCAGAACAATAATCTTCAATTTAATATGAAGCTCCTCCATCTCTTTTGGCTTTAAACCAACTGGTCCATATCATAGTAAACACAGCAGTGACTATCCTCAAAGACTCACTCTGGCTTTTGTCTTGTAGGAAAGGCACAGGTTCTCCTTCCTCCCTCCCTCCATCCATCCCTCACTCCCTCCCTTCCTTTCTGCCTTCCTTCCTCCCTCCCTCCCTCCCTCCCTCCCTTCCTTCCTTCCTTCCTTCCTTCCTTCCTTCCTGCCTTCCTCCCTCCCTCCCTCCCTCCCTTCCTCCCTCCTTCCCTCCCTTCCTTCCTTCCATCTTTTCTCCTTCCTTCCTTCCTTCTTTTCTTCTTCCTTCCTCCTTCTTCCCTTCCTCCCTCCTTCCCTTCTTTCTTTTTTCTTTCTTTCTTAAATTTTCCAAACTTGATTATATCTGATGAAAATATTATTCAAGACTCTTGTTGGGTAGACCACTGGAAAGCCCTACACTGAAATGGCAGATTTTTACAGCCAAAGGAAAGAAATATTTTTAGGATGCAATTTCCAGAGAGGAAATCTACCAGGTAGTGTATAGATGGAAAATAACAACATTGTCTAGCTGCTGTTTTCAAGGAAAAGATCTATTGTGGCGTTCAACTCTGTCAGTTACTAGAAATAGAAGTGACTATAGTTGAAAACTGCACCTTCATCTTCAGGTGAGCTCAGCTGAAGCTGCACAATAGCCCTCGAACTATTGGCTTCTCTCCTGAATGGATAATATTCCAATCGGTAGAATGTGTGTATTTAAGCTCAAGACTTTAAAAATATGGCCTATTTGGAAGCAACTGATAGTGGAGAAAATAAAGAGACACTTTCCCAAGCAGTGACTTCAGTATAAGAAATGCTAAGTCTTATTTTGCTAAAAGACGTTTCAACCCCAGAGGTATTATTCCCACCCAGAATAATTCTCTCTGCATTGTGTTTGAAAAGGGTAATCATCTTTTTAAAAGGATGTATTTTTAAAACCTCTCTATATGTTTATGTGTGCATATGCATGCAGGTACCCCTGAAGGCCAGAAGAGGGCACCATAACAGAGAAAAAGAGGCAGGATATGGGAGGGGTTGGAGGGAAGAAGGAGAAACATGATTGCGTTATATTTTAATTTAGAAATACGATTTTTAAAAATTAGAAAGGAAGCATTGCACCCCTTGATTCCTTGTAGCTAGGGTTATAGGTGGCTATGAACAATCAGACAAAGCTGGTGGGAATCAACTGCTCTTAACCACCGAGTTACAGCTCCAGCCCCAACACTAACCATCTTACCACATAACCTAACTTACGAAAGAGAAAAATTCCATTCTCTTCCGTTTATCAACTATGTTTGCTATGTAGCTAAAGATGACTCTGAACTTCAGGTCCTTCTGTCTCCACCTCTCAAATGGTAGGATTCTAGGTGTGTGCCAACATGCCTGGTTCTTACAGCACCAGGGAATATATGCCAAGGCCTCGTGCATTCTAAACAAGCACTATACCAACCAAAGTATGTCCCTGCCCTATTTTTTTCTTAAGGTAGCCATACCGAGAACTCTTCACATGCTAGTTATTTTAAAATACAGCTTTTTGTATTCACCATTTGCATTCTTTCTTTTTCCTGTAAGGTAGAAATAGAATACATTTATGAGCTACCTAACATTCAATAATGTTAGGTCAATAACTTGAAATCAACCCTCTCATTCACATTATAGAAATTGGCAAACGCATAAAGGTGGGCACTAAGCATTTTCTATCACACGATGGAAATAGGACAATGAATACACGTCAGCTCTTTCGCCAGTACACGGCAAAATAAATGCCTAGGTTTACACAGCTGGCCAGCGGGACATTTTGCCAGCAACTAGCTATTTTTATAATGTTGTGAGCATTGATACTCAGAAGTAAACCCCCCTCATTCTTTTTATCACCACTGAAAATTGTAAATCACCAGCAATAAAGAATTTAAATTAGGTTTCAACAAGAAATAAAAGCTATGCCAATCAACTATGTGGGTAGCACTTTATGTTGTTAGAAAAGTAGTAAAGATATGACACTCGTAAATCTACAGCGTGAATATATCAGAGATGGGGAAAAGCTATCACAAGGGGAAGGATATAAATCCTGCTATGAGAAAGAAATGTACTAAATTAAGGAAATGTGCTGCGTGGGTTCATAATTTGTTGATAATGTGATCTATGCTTTTGTGTCTGTCCCCAGTAGATAGAAAGCTTTACTGAAGAATAGGGATTTATTGTACATTGATTTAGTGAATACCTAATGGAACCCAGACCCATCTGTGGGACATAAGTCCCTTGTCTGATGTCTTTCCATTTAGTTCTCTTTGCTAGGGAGGTCCCAAAGCATTCAACTTTTCTACAGCCCACAGTGAGTTTCACCGTATTCGTCTCTACTTTATTTCTTCAATCCCTCAGCCCTGTCACAAAGTTAACCTTTCCTTAATGATGATTAGTACAAATCACAGTGACATTTCACTTATTAGTAAGTGTGTAAATGCACATGTGTGTGAACAAGAGCTGGAGTGCAAAATTTCACCTGGTGAAGGAAAATAAAGATAAATAATAGCTTAAGAATGTTTATTTGTGTGTGGGGGTGTGGGGGTGCATTTATGTGTGGACTCACTCATCTTTGTGTGCCTGTATGGTGGTTAGGGGATGGCATGTGTCTTCCACTGTATTATTTATTTATTTATTTATTTATTTATTTATTTATTTATTTATTTATTTATTTATTTATTTTGAGACAGGCTCTCTCACTGAACCTGGAGTTCACTATTTAGGCTAGACTGGCGACCGAGCAAGTACCTCCCTGGATGTACAGCACCCTTCTTGGCAGTTCCACAGATGCTGAGGATCAAAGCGCAGATCCCCCTGCTCACACAGAAAGTACTTTATCCACTAAGACACCTCCCCAAGCCCATTAAATAACAGTAAAAATCAACATGTATGGAAAATATATAAAAATGTCGGAATCGGAAATAAGACAGGAGCGCACATTTTATACAGACCAGCATTCTCGTCGGTACACCAGACTCCCAAGCGAACGCCCTCGCTCTGTCTTTTATGACTTTGCTCATTTGGTATTTCTTCTTTCCTCAGGTTTTACTCTCTTTTCCGGAATTCCCATTCATTCTCAAAGCCTGCAATCACCTTTAAAGCAAGGAAAAACCACCGCGTCTAAACGGTGTTTTCTCAGTGAACAATGTTGCTTTATCTTCCGAGAGATCTCTCCTCCGTCGATTCCGTGCTGTTGTATTTCTGCCGTTTCTAGTTGCACCTCCAGACACACCTTCTCTGCCTTGTTTGCTCTCTTCATTCCTTCTGCCTTTCCAGGAAAGGGGAGTTTTCAGGAGCAAACACTTATCCTCTTCGCTCCCCTCCCCCCATTGGTAACCCTGTCACCTCCCATACCTAAGTGCATTGTTACTATTTCTCTCTGGATTCTCTCTGGAGTAGCATAGTCCTGTACATCAGACCTACTGACCATCAAGCTCGACATATCCTTCAGTAAATTATTCACATCTGCTCCAGCAGTTTTTAGTTATGCTGTATGACTCCTGGACCGCACTAGCGCTCCATCGAGGACCCTTGAGTCTTCCATTTCCCTATGGCCTCCACTGCTCTGAAGCTGACATTTATTATGGGCCCACAAAATCTGCAGCCAAGCCGTGTGTCCGAAAAGGTACCCTGTCACAATCTGTCCAACATCACGCCATCACTTCTGTTCTTTCTGCCTCTCCCTTCTCTGGGCCTCCACTGTGGCCTGAGGGCTCTTCCTCCAGACATGCGCATAGCTCTCCTGCCTTTCTTCACTCACTTCCTGCTCACTGAACTCTCACCCACTCCTGTCCTACCCTCTTTTACTTTGTTTTCTAGCATTTATAGCACAACTGACGGATGTTTGTCTATTTTTCCTTGTTTGTATTGATAACTTTAATTCTATAACAAAGTAGATAACAGAAACAAAGAGGACCGACTTACTTTACTTCACGATTCAGTACCTTCAGTCCATCATGCTGAAGAGAACAGGGTGGGGCAGGATATGTCACACGGTGGGCAGGAAGCAGCGGAAGAAGAGTATGTGTGTGTGTGTGGGGGGGGGGACCTGGAGTAGATAATACCCAAAAGAAGTTTTCATCAGCTTATAATGCCATCAGACCTTCATCAAGGGATGAAACCATTCATTAGGTAAGAACCATCATGATCAATTCATCCATGGAAACACTTTTCTAGACTAATCCAGAGATGCACTTCCCTCATGTCCTAGGTCGCTTTCAAACCAATTAAGTTGACAAAGATGATTAATCAAAATAGTATTTGAATGTACATTTCTTCAGTTCAAAAAAGTGTTACCTTTTATTTTGTGTGTACGAATGCTTTCCTGTATGTACGTACAAGTACCATGCACGTACCTGGTACTTAAAAAGGCCAGAAGAGGGTGTTGGAGTCTCTGGAACTGGAGCTGCAGATGATTTTGAACCTCTCTGTGGGTGTGGGGAACTTAATGCAAGTCCTCTGCAAAAGCAGCAAGTGCTCGTAACCACCGAGCCATCTCTGCAGCCTCTAAAAGACACATTTATTGCCAACAAGCTCCTTGGACCCTAGAACTGTAGATGTAAAATATAAATTTGTTAAGTACCAGAATGATTAGTCTCATAATATATCTATCTATTTAACTTGGTTGGCGCTCTTTGGAGACCGTGTTCATTGACCAAGCCTGCCTCTCACATGTGCCCTGTGACTCAGCCTCACCAGTGATGAATTTACAAGCCTAGGTCTATTTCTTTATATCTGATGTCTTTAGTTTCCCCTTTTGTATGTTGAGTGAATATTTATTTACCAAGTTCCTATGATGAGGTCTGCACAACAAGGGGTACTTGATAGTATTACCGTCCAACTGTCATGACGACCAGCCTAAACTTTTGCAACTGTCTCCTAGATGGACTCCTTGGTTATGATGATGTTAACCTTGATTACTCTTCTCTGCACTCTTGCCAGATCAAATTTCCTAACTGATCATCTCGGTAAGGGCCTCCTTAGTCATTTCAGGAGCCCATTTGACCTTGACCTTCCTTGCACCACAGTGCACCATGGTTACCCTGGCACTGTGGTCATGGCACCTTACTGCATGCATTTACTCACTGAGGATAGAGGCCTGTTATTTGCCCCGAGTCTGTTTTATTCCCACTGTTAAGCATAGCGTGGGGGCACTCATGAATGCCTGACAAACACTTAATGAGCAATCGGTATATTGCTTAATTATCATTAATTATGTCAAGTGTAATGTGCTTATATGCGGATCATACACAGTATCCTACCTTTTAAAAACAATGCTCTGTCGTTCATTTTCAAGTCACGGGCAAAAGGCAGGCATTGCTTTCTCTCTCTAAGAGAGGGAAGATTTGATTCGTATCTGTTTCCTAAGATTAGCTTACACCCAAAACTGAGCTGATAACATCAAGTCCGCTGTGAGGATTATTAAATGGAATGCTGAAGGATTAATCAAACAAAAAAGTAAAAACATTCTCTGCTTTCAAGGATTAAACTAACTAAACGACAATACTCACAGAAAATAGAATCATCAACACCTTTGAAGGATGTTAAAATTAAAAAAGGAGCTGAGCGAAAAGTGTGTCTGCGGTCAAACTGGAATTGACCATAGGAGATAAACCTTCCCGTGGGATGGCAGCTGCAGTCCCTAGAGGGTTGTGCACAGTGAACCAAGTCATTTTTTCCAAGCCTGCAGCGCTCCCTACTGGCCATTAGTATGCTAAGGGCATCTAGCAGGAAAGAGCATCATGCCAGTTTGGACCACGGTGTACGTGGAGAGAAGAAAGGCAAGGAAGAAATGCTGCCGAGTTCTCCATGAGGACTAGGGATTCTCTAGGCTCTGTTCAGAACGATGCTGCCAAACAGGACTGACAACATGCTTCCAAGACTAAGAACCAAAAGTCGACTTCAAGGCAGAAATTGTAATAGCCATTCTGAGTAATAATTGTCAAAAAAAAAAAAAAAAAAAAAAAAAAAAGAATGAGTTTGGGATATAAACTAACATTTATAAATGAATCTGTATACCATCGGATGATTATCTGTGCTGAGAATGCTTTGCTCAAACCATTTCCCTCAGTGAATCCTTGCAGGACAGGTAACAATGATCCAGTTTTATTAAGGGAAGCAGTCGTGGACAAAAAAAGGTTTAAACCCAATGTTTGGTTATGAAAATGTGAAGTTGGATATTTTAACTCAGCTTGTTCCAGTACCAGGGATTGTCTGATGGAGTACGCACTTGGCCTTTTTTCACATCTCTCAAGGTTGACCACCTCCTTGGCACAGTGAAACAGTCCAGGCTCCATTTTGAGATGCTCTTGCCTCAGCTCTTGAACCAGGCAAGGAGACCTGGCTAGGCTAATTAGGTCAGGGTTTTTTCACATGGTGGATGGGCATGCTGCCAAGGTGCTAGACGTAGACTCTTAAAGAGAAAGAAGATAAGAACTACATGAATATGTGCATATCTGGGCAGTTTATATGTATTTACCTATATCTGTGTCTGATGTATCTGCTAATGGAGTAAAAACCTGAACTTCAAAATGATGCCTGAGATTGTGAACTACTACCCCAGGGTAGCCTACCTCATCTCTTTTCCGACAATGAAAAACTATACTATCATTATCCACAGTGTATTTATTTATTTCAATAATCCCAAAATACATAAAAGGTAGTCAGTGATTCGCTACTCATATCTCAGTTTTGAGGGGGTCACTACCTAACAATATTTATAGGAAGGTTTTATTTCTTTAGCCATACAACATGGATTCAGAACACCACTTTCAATATCTGTTATAACACACGCATGCATGTTAGCATTCCCTACTTAGTAATTTATTCTATTAAGTATAGCTATCCTTATACCTACCATGATTTGTTGTAACATATTTAAGTGTATATGTGTGCTTATATGTATGCCTATGTGTGCATCTGTGCATGCATATGTGTATAAGTGTGTACATGTGGAAGCCAGAGGTCAGCGTCAGACATCTTCCCCAGCTCTCTCCACCTCGGTTTTTGAGACAGGATCTCTTTCTGAATGTGGGGTCCCTCTTGCAGCTGGACTGGCTGGCCAGCAAGCCCTCAAGGATCTTTTCTATCTGCCTTTTCAGTGCTGGGATTGCATGCACGTGCCGTTGACCCTGGCTTTCTGTTTTTGTCTTTTATATGAGCTGTGAAGGATCAAATACAGGTCCTGGGTAGCAAGCACTTTACTAACTGAGGTCTCCCTCCTCCCTCTTTCTCTCTCTCTGTGCATATCCTAAAAATGTAACACGGAGACGTCTTATTCTCCTCTAAGCCTCTTCCCTGTTCCGACTCTCCGTTCTCTTGTTTCCGCCAACTCTGTCTGTTCTGTCCAGACTCATAAACTCCAGGTAGCAAATCTTATGGGTTATTCTCTCTCGATTTACAAAAATGAGAAGATGCATGTATATATTACTAGATTATTTTTCTTTCTTTCTTTCTTTTTTTTTAGTATAAAATAGAGTTTATTTAGGACGTAGGAAGGGAGTTGAGAAGGGGGTAGAGGCAGAGAAAGATAGACAGAGAGAAATAGAGAGACTGGCCAGGAACAATTAGACAGAGAGGAGGGAAGAGAATGGGGAAAAGGGAGAAAGGGGTCAGGGAGAGAAGAGAATCTGAGAGAGTAAGAGAGTCACTAGATTATTTTTCATTCAACATTTTTTCACTTAAACCGTATCCTAGAGTTAACCCAGAATCATAATTGAAGATCATTTTTATATGAACACATTACGGAAATGCATATTTTTTTCCAGTCACCCTTTGAGTACATGAGTGTATAGGTTGTTTGAAATACTTTGATGTTACAAATAATGCCAAGGCAACAGGGATAGATGTGCATGCACATTCCCATGTTGTTGGAGATGAGCATCAGTATAAAGTATAAAAAGTAGAATTATCTGCATATATAAAATATATATCATATATAATCTTGTCGAATATTGCTAGATTGCCACTGAAATGGTTCTACGAGTTCTCATTCTCATCAGCAATGTATAAAAAGCGCCATTTTGAGAGAATTACCCGAAGCATGCTGGCTAGCTAACTTTATACCTGTGCTGACAAAAATAACATGGAAGAGTCTGCTTCAAAAACGAGGTATAAATGTGAAAACCGACTCCCTAATGAAGCTGTCCTCTGACTTCCATATGTGCACTATGTCATGCATGTATGTGCCCATATGTACATCACACATATATATATGTACATACATCATTCATAATATGTACATACAACACAAGCAGACAAAGATTCACACACACACACATATATGTACATACATCATTCATAATATGTACATACAACACACGCAGACAAAGATTCACACACACACACATATATATGTACATACATCATTCATAATATGTACATACATACAACACACGCAGACAAAGATTCACACACACACACACACACACACACACACACACACACACACAGAACGTTCACTTCCATTCAGCCTGGCCAATGGCATGTACTGCCATATCTTTCACGATCACCAATCACACAGGTGAACATTTCCTGCTTTTATAATTAGACTTTAATTAACAGTGACTTTCGATGTATTTTTAACACTATGTGTCATTTTTATACCTTTTGGGGAGAATTATCTATTCTATCACTTCTTTTATTTTCTATTAAGTTCTCAGTCCCTTGTTCCCCAACTTTCAATAAGACTCTCAGCAATCTGCTATTCAGCTGATACATAAAATACCTCGGTTTAACTTACAGATACTGAACTTAGAGCATCGTTTATTTACTTTCTCTTTTGCTGTGATAATGCGCTGACTGAAAGCAACTTGGGGGGTGAATTAAAAAATAATAAGGAACATGACTGCTCCTAGGTATGGTGGAGAAGAAAGTTTATTGTAGATAAAAGGGAGAGCACAGCCAGAGGCAGAGACAGTTGGTCCAGAGCAGACATGACCCTAAGCCATGTGCGGAGGCAAGAGGACGGGAGGAGCAGCAGCTAAGAGGCCAAAAAGATAAGAGAAAGGCTTGTAACCAAAATGGCTAGATGATACGGGGAAGAGCCTCTGGGAGAAGGGGGAGTTGAGGAGCATGGGTGGGGGGTGGGTGAGGTGGAGTGGGTAAAGGGTGTGATATACCACAAATACTTTGTAATAAGTAGGGTCTGAGAGATGCTGGAAGAACCTGGTGGCCAGGCCCACCCTGATATGTTAACTAGGAACCTTAGTCATTGTTTCAGGGTTTGAGTCTTAAGAGGGAGGAAAAGGTAGCTCCTATTACAGGCTATAGTCCATCAGATAGAGAAGTCAAGGAAGGAACTCAAGTCAAGCAGAAACCCAGAAGAGTGCTGCTTACTGGCTTGCTCCCCCTGGCTTGCTCAGCAACCATTTTTTTTTTTAATATAGCCCATCCGCTTAGGACAGTACCATCTACAGTGTGCTGGGTCCTCCTACATTAAGTATCATTCACAAAAATGCCTCACAGACATAGGTATAGTCCAATCTAAACCACAGTAGTTCTTCAATCAATCAAGTTTCCCTCTTCTCTGCTGTGTCAAGGTGACAACCAAACCATCACAAAACATGCCATGTACTTTATTATAGTAATAATAAGATCTCATTTTACAAACACTCTTTCACTAATGACCTAGCAGAGCCACACCAGCAACCTCTTACCCCCACCTTGCCAAATTCATGCAAGTGCCCATGTAACTCCTTCAAGCAGTATGTATTTCATGATCACAAAGAAAATACTTCATAAACAGATGACATATTGATTTAAGCATTCTGAAACTCTAGCATGCAAAAGTGAAGGATCTGTATGCAAGGTAATAAATAAATTAAGTGGGAAGCGTGGAATGTTGGAGGAAATGAAAGTACGTAATGATGAGACAATGTCTCTAAGATCAGAGAAAAAAAATCAGATATATGCCATCTACTTAAACTTGAGGTTTCCTTTAATATCTCTGTTGCTTATAAAAGAACAAATAAAGACTTTTTCAATTTTTCAGATGATATTAAAGTGCTTTTTAAAAGGAAAGAGAACATAATACGTAACAGAAGCAGTACATATGGAACTGACAAGGTTAGGAATATGTGAGCAGGCAAGCTTAGCATGTGATTAATCTTAGAAAAACCCTCAATAGTACTCACTAGGGAACAACTAGCACTAATACTAAAAAGATACACTATATACTTATATAAGATATACTAGTAGGATTACTGATAGAATTATGCATCCTTAGCACGCAGAAATGAGAATCAAATGCACAATGATAATAGATTATATTAAGGACAATCACCACCCTTCTGAGAGGTCACACATGTAGACAGTCAATGTGGTGCTGCCTTCTCCTCCTCTTCCTCCTTCTTCTTTATACTCAAACATTGCAAAAATCTTCTCCTGAATTTATTTAGGTCCAATCATTTCTATCTTATTTATAGTTGATAAGTATTACCCATTTATTTATTTGTGATAAGGATCTATATTGTTAAGTTTCTTTGGTACCACAACGCTCCCTCCTCCTATCAAGTCCTTATTTATTGATGCCCTTTGTTTATTGATGATTAAACTGAAGCAGAATGTACTTGATTCTGAATTTGGCTGACTGTATCACTGGTGCAAAATGTAGTTTGATTTTATGTCTACCAAATTTTCTAGAATTGTAAGGAAGATCCAGCGTAGGTATTGACAGACATCATTCTGGTAGTGCAAGTGGATATTTTAGCCTTTATACATGTCCTTTGCTACCACTTCACAATTCTGTTTCTGGATCAGAGAAGGAATCCTAGACAACATGCTAACAAGAGGGTATGGCAGTATATCTATCCAGTCTGCTATTTCTCCCATCTCCATGCATCACTGGCTAGGGGGCCTAAACTTCAGGAATTTAATTCCTCACAGTAGAAGTTAAATACTCAATATCAAGGTGCCAGCCCAATCAGTTTCTCCCAGGCTTGTACTCCAGAATTGTGTCCCCATATGACTAGGGAAGTGAGGGAAAATCTCTGACAATTCTTTGAAGCACACCAGCCTTCCCAGAGTCCCACCATTACCACTTCATTTAACCAAATTACTTCCTTTTATGTAGTCACACTGGGGATGACATCTCCATTTGGGGAGAAGATGCAGAAACATTCAACAAGCAACACTGCCTCAATCGAGCTTCATTGATAAGATCTGGTAATATTAGTTGGGGCACAGGGAAAGAGCCATGTGAAGATCTGGAGATGTGAAAGAACACATTCAAAAAGGAGAAAGAAGTCAGTGTGGTACAAGGTAAGGCAAGAAAGTTGGGCTATAATCACCTTCCTTGCACAGGAGCTAAGCAACGTCTTTGGGGACTTCTCTCCACAGACAATCATTCTCCCTTTTGTCTCCTACGAGTACATCGATGATCTACAACATACTTGGAAGCCAAAGATCTCACCATTTTTAAATATCTTCAAGTTATTTTCTAGCTATGATCACAAAAAAATTTATGAACCAATCTCTCCCCAAATGAGAAGCCAGTTTGCATTCACTCGCCACAGATTAATTAGGAAAAGAAAAAGAATAAAAGTGAACATTTTCTTTTATGAGGCTTATAGTCTAAAAAGCAACAGAAAGATGTCAAGGAAATAGTCATTAAGCACAAAAATCATCTGCATAGAGCTTCCCTTAGAAGAGGAAGGATCTTTGTGAAGATTGTAACAAGCTTGACCTCGGATGCAGACATGAGGAAGCTTTCTCAAGAAAGCCGTCTTCCTTTCTATCCTGAATTCTTGACAGACTCCAGGTTGGTTAAGTTTCTCTCTTTCCATTGACAGAGCTGCCAGGATGTCCTTGCTCACTCGTGCAACAACCTCTGCTCTGTCTTGGTTCTACGGCTGGCCAGGGCTAAATTCTCTAAAGAAATTAGCTCCTGAACATCCTAAATCTCAGAGGTGATGTTTGTCTTCTTCTTGTGTTCTTGGGGGAACCCTGACCTGTACCTCGACCCTGGAGTTTAGATAATGCCATTCCTAGAGTAACCAAGAGGTGGCATTTCTTATTATGATCACTTACTGTGTCATTGCTGCCTCAGAGAACCAAATGTGTAAAAATGAAAACAGCACCACCAGATAAAGAAATAGACACAGAAGCAGCACGTAAAAAGGCAGTACCTGTGCCTGGCACCCCTTTAGCTCCTCCTCCCTCCCCACCAAGCTTTGGATGCCTGCCTTGGAGCCATCTCTACCACGTCCCCTTTCAAAGCAACCCTAACATCCTGTTTCCTTCTGTGCACAAGAATCTAAGGGGGAAATAATTCTTCGATGCTAGTTCCCCTTGTGTGGTGCTAATGGTTACACACCTGACCAGCTATTTCCTGCAGACCTTTTCAAGCAACCAAGGCCTTTGCAGCTTCCTTTTGCTGGACTGGATTCCTTTGTGTCTTTTTCAGAATTCAGGTTCAGCTGATAAACATGTCATTAGCTTTGTTGTGTGATCCCAGGCTGCCTTTTACTGGGAACCCCGAAGCATGAGTTCAGCCCTGCTCTGTGCTCTCTGTTACAGCTTTCACTTTCCTTTTGTCATTATATTGTAATTAGTGTTTGCAGATCGGCTTTCCCCTCTAGACCACGACTGCTTGAGACCCCGTAATTATGGTGGATTCTTTGTGCCTCCACTGCCTACAGTATCTGCCGCTCAATGGGAGCTGGAGAGTGTAAAAATGAGTTTGTTGATTACACGTGCCCCACACCCATGATCATTTTGTACAAATGTGGATAGGTGGAATCATGTGACTGTAGCTATTCTGCTAATAAAAAAGGAGAAATTAATACGCAATGGTTGTATGAAATGTTTCCTGTTTTTTTTTTTTTTTTTCTTTTTCTTCTGATAATTGTTCAGTCTTCACTCTCCTAAAACTGAGAACACCTAATCATGACAATTTCCCACCACCTAGCCTAGGTCAGCTGACCTGTTACCTGACCTCTTACCAGTCAATCTACATTAAGTCTGGACTCGAACATCTTTAGAATTACAAACAAGAGTTGGCTTAAGGAGTGTAGCCTAGTTTGCTCTATGTTGCTGTGATTAAACACTGACCAAAAAGGACTTGGGGAGGAAACTTAGTTTTACAAGTCGTAGTCTATTATTGAGGAGCTCATGGCTAGAACCTGAAGGCAGGAACTGACACAGAGGTCATGAAGGAATATTTATCTCCTGGCTTGCCCATCTTCCCCTAGCTTGCCCAGCTAGCTTTTTTTACATAGCCCAGGTCTACCGGCTCAGGGATGGTACTGATGTGGGCTCTCCCACATCAATCCTTAATTCAGGAAATGCCCCCACGGACATGCCCATAGGCCAATTAGCTGCAAGCAATTCCTCAGTTGAGTTCCTCTTCCTATATATAGGTCTTTTTATTCTAAGAGGTCAAGGATCTAAAATAATTTAGGTCTCTTTGGATCACTGATCAATCATGCAACGAGCTTTTTTAATCTGACCGTTCAATCACCAATGATCTGTTGGCATCGAGTGCCTTAGGCTCCTTGGCACAGGGAATTAGCATTGCCCAGGAGAGAGAATGAAATTGAAACAAAACAAAAGCCAGTCCATTACCCAGTTCTGCTGCTGCCTTTCTGTCGCACGAACCCACAATAAAGGCTTTTTGCTTCTGTTTCATTATGTGACAGTCACACACTGTAAACACTGTTGGGAGCAGAGAAAACAGTGTCTCGAAGCAAATAAGAAAACGTGAAGATGACGCAGGGGATGTGCATACAGCTTGTGAAATCTGTGGCCATGACAGCTTCTGCTCCACCGAAGGTGCCACGTGTGGTGTTCCTTTCTCTGTAGTGACGTGTAGAATTTGCCTTCAAAACCAAATGCAGTGAGTGTTTAATGGCTCGAAGTGTAAGGAGCCACATTCTGTTCAAGGGTGCTTCTAGCCCTTGTGTCCCTGCTCATTGGTGACAGTACCCCAAACACTTGTCTCAATTTTCAGATCAAAGTTGATGAAAAACGGACCCGGAAAGTCTTGAATTGTCCTCTGCATTTCTGCTCACCAGAAGAAAAGACCTACAACCACTTGAAAGAGCTGCGTTCTCCTTTTTTTCCCCTTCCAGGTAGCCAGTTCTGCTTTGCCTTCCTGCTTTGCTTATTTCTTACTCTGTCAATGTCACCTGCTTCCTGAAATGTATCTTTTAATTAATTATTCTTGCCTAAAATGATCTGCTGTGGCTTGCTGTCAGGACAAGAATTCATATCAGTGAAGTAGGATCTGCCACTAAGGGGAATATCTTAGCCTATTTCAACACAAAATTAACCTCATTTACCCAATAATAACCTCAATTGATTTTTCAGATAAATCTTTTTGTTGTCTGTGTTCTTTGAAGTTGCATGCTACGTGCTTTTTTTTTTTCTACAAAGAGTGTAAATTCAGAGGCATGAAAACACTGAGTTATATACGAGCTCTTCACCTGATTGAGAAAGCATTTGGAGAGAAGGCTAGTGTTCGCAGCCAAATCCAGCCGTGCCAACAATTCCATTCATGCTTGCTGTATGGGAGATCTTTGAAGAAACAGATCCCCAAATGCATGTCAACCATGGGAAGTTTTATGCAGACTGTAATATTGTCCATAACTATTAAAATAATGTAAGATGCTATAAATGTTATAGCAAAAACCTAAACAATGAAGACCGGTGAAGATAATATACAGGAACAAACTGAATGATAAAGCCAATAGTAAATCATGACTTTCATGGCAGCCCTTAAAAAAACAATGGTAGTTTTTGAAAGTTAAAAGATTTACTAAACTGAATAGAACAAACCCTCCCTATCCTTTTTAGAACTACAATTTAGTCCTTTTGGAAATAAATTGAGGTATGAGGATTTGCATATATTTCTACACTCTTTTCATTGTAATCCTTCAGGAATAAGTGTGTTTTTTTTCCCCTAAGAAGTGGAAATGAAGGTCACTCTTCTTTTATTCCAGGTATGAGGAACACAGAGACTGGGTGACTTTTCAGTTGCCAGGATTGACTGCATGGTGTTGAAAAGTCACTGGACTAGAAAGAAAGTATTCTAGGTCTTCAGCGTACTAGCATCATTAACTAGCTTTGTGACCTTGGGTTGGGTGATTAATGGCTTTGACTAGTTTTCCTTAATCACTTGGATATTATGTAAAATGTTAGAGATTGTTTTAGCGAGGGCTGCTATGCTTGTGAAGTAACACCAGGAACATGACAACTCTTAGAAAGGAATTCATTTCATTGTGGCTAGCCTACAGTTTAGAAGTGTAGTCCATTATCTGTGATAGAAAGCATGCTACCATTCAGGCAAACATGGTGCTGGAGAGGTGGCTGAGAGTTCTACACCTTGATCCACAGGCAGCAGGAAAAGAATGCCACACTGGGCAAGTTCGAGCATCTAATAGCTCAAAGTCCAACCCCTTGGTGACACACCTCCTTCAACAAAGCCAAACCTCTAGTAATATCACTCCCTATGAGACTATGGGGGCGCCATTTTTCTTCAAACCACCACAATAGTCTGATGACTGTAGAAATATTTGCTTTAGTCGGTTGTTTTGTCCTTGGTGGATTGAGAGCATAATGAACAGTAATGGCGATAAAGAGCTTGAGATAGAACAGTGAGAAATGGCCAAAGTAGAGCTGGGGGTGAGAGTGGACGAGAGACTTAGGAACCACAGGCCCTTTGTGCTTGCTGGCTGGATGCATCCTTTTCTGTCACATTACTTGATATGGGATTGATGTTCATGAAAAGGATACTTACTTACTTGTGTATTTTAAGAGAAGGGCTTGCATTATCATTCTGGTGATGGTCTTTGTGCCATAACATGGCAGATGGCATTACTGAGGGACCACATTTTAGGAGAAGAAATCACGTGGTAAGACAGGAAGTGAGATGAATTAGCTCATCCCTTTTATTACAGCCCTTTTCTGCTTCCAGGGGAACTAACCTCTGCAAATCACACTGATCCCTTTCCGTGGTGGTGTGAACATGCTTGGCCCATGGCCAGGGGCACTATTACGAGGTGTGGCATTGTTGGAAGGCAGGTGGCACTGTGTAGATGGGCCTTGGAAGGCTCCTGTGCTCAAACTCTGCCCATTATGGAAGAGAGACCCTTTTTTTGGCTGCCTGGTGAAGACAGTCTCCTCCTGGCTGTCTTTGAAACAAGATGTAGAACTGTCAGCTCCTCCAGCATCATGTCTGCCTACATGCTGCCGTGCTTCACACCACGATGATAGTGGATCAAACCTCTGAAACTGTAAGCCATTCCCAATGAAATAGTTTTCTTTATAAGAGTTGCTATGGTCATGGTGTCTCTTCACAGCAATACAACTGGAACTAAGACACTTTCTGAGAATGGAATCCCAATTACAAGACAATCTTCCACTAGGCCAGACCTCAGTATCATCACACGAGGAACCTACATTTCTACCATGTAACATTTTAGGAGACATACTCAAAACAATACTAAAACCACAGCACTTGACTATGTAGGTTGAAGACAAGGATAAAGTCATAGGCAGGAACCAAACTATGCAATGTCACATATATAATATATAACATGTAATAATATATCATATATTATATACAATATGACATGTAATAATATGTTATATATTATATATTACATATTGTACATTATATATTATATTAGACATTATATGTTATATATTATATATACATATATAAACATATATAGGTTTGAGGTTTTATACTGAGCATGGTGATTCTCAGTTTCTGTTATATAACAGAATATTTTGGGGAGCTTATTAAATCCCAGATATCTGCCTTTGAGCAATGGCATCAGAATCCCAAAGGGTGGGGCTAGGACACTATACTTTTGAGAATTCCCTCAGGTGCTTCTAATGAACATTAGAACATTAGGACTTTAAAGAGCAACTGAGAATGAAGAAATCCCTGCAGCAAGGTGCTAACAGAATATGTGCATCTTAGAAAGAGCGTTTTGCTAGGAGTGCAGAGAAAGGACTAGGGCTGTGTGAGCCTGTAGACAGGGACGACTAGGAGAAGAAGCCTCCTCTCCTGTCTGTATATCAGTAAAGAACTCTGATATATGTACCCGAGAAGAAAAACAGACTTAAAGTAGTCATCTATACAGTTGCTTTAAGAATACCCCAAATATTTATTTAAATGATGGAATCTTCCCACAAGAGAATTCTACATAAGTGAAAAGGAATAAATTATCTACATGCAACCAAGATGGATCTTACAAACTTAAGGTTTTAAGACCTTGTTTATTTATTTAGTTTCTGTGCACTTGTGTTATTCTTGTTGCTGTTGTTGTCTCTGTTGCTATTATTCGAGGCAGGTCTCATTCTGTAGCCCTGGCTGGCCTGTAACTCACTATATAGGCCAGACTGGCTTTGAATGTACAGAAACCTGTAATTCTGTGCCTCCTGAGTGCTGTGGTTAAAGGTGCTTCCTCACCATGTCCAGCTCACAAATTGAGTTTTAAGAGTGAAAAACCCAAGTAATCTAAGAGCGTTAAAATGAGAAAAAAAGTAAACAGGCTATAATCTAGATAGTTTTTGAACAAGAAAAAGAATAGAAATACACAATTTAGGGTAGCATGTCCCAGTTGTTTAGGCTTGGAGGATAAGCTCTTGAAGAAGAATGCCAGCTTCAATGGTGTTGGTAGTGTTTTCCTTATTGTAGTTGAATAGTGACGGGGTTAATGTTTTGATTGTGCCCTATAACATGTATAACTAGGTTGAAAAGATAGTGTACCACATTTCCTTTTTTGTAAATTACATTATTTTATTTATTTATATTCCAAAAGTTGCCTTCCTTCCTGGTCCCCCCTCCCTGAGTTCTTCACCCCATTCCCCCTCCTCCTCCCCCTCCCACCTCTGAGAGAGGTGCTCCCCCACCTCCTTACCCACCCCACCTCACCTTCACCAGCATCCCTCTTCCCTGGCACATCAAGTTTTCACAGTATTAAGCACATCTTCTCCCACTGAGGCCAGACATGGGAGTCTTCTGCTTCACGTGTACCTAGAGCCACAAATCATCTCATGGTTGTTGGCTTAATCTCTGTGTGGTTTGAGGACTCTGGGTTAGTTGACACTGTTTTTCTTCCTATGGGTTTGAAATCCCCTTTTGGTCCTTCAGTCCTTTCTCTAACTCTTTCATACTGGTCCCTGACTTCAATCCAATGGTTAGCTGTAAGGATTTGCATTTGCCTCATGTTGTCCCATGTTATAATCCTTAGGATTCAAAGAAGTGACACTGTGAGGCGTGGCTGTTTAGATAGAGTTTATGGTCTTCTGGAATTTCATACCCGGGGGGTACCAAGCTCCTATGTGAGAAATCCAGCCATCTTATCCTTGTGATTAGATCAGGTTAGCCATGTGGGGAAGTGACGTGGAAACATGATGTTTGCCAGAGAGTTTCAATAGATGTACCAGGAGTAAGAGGAATAAGGCCGCCATGGGTGACTGCAGGTGACTTCAGCAAAGCCACGTTCTGATTGAAACTGCATGACAACTTCTGAGAGAGACCTGTCCATTGACCCGCAGAACCGACAGAGAGAATACTGCTGCTTCAAACCAGAAAGTGGAAGGTGGTTTATCATGTAAGAGGTAACCATAGCACTGTCTGTCCATACATATACCGTCTTACACGCAAGCACTGCTCTCACTTCACAAAAATGGGATTATGAATACACATTGCAGTCAGACAGTTCTGCCTTCAAACCATGTATGACCCCTGGGCTCTGGAGCTTTGGAGAAATCACTCAACTTCGCTCAAAATGCATTTTCCCATCTGAAAATGAGAGAGCACTTCTGGTCCACAGGGAACTAGAAAGGACTAAGAAACACAGACTCTGTACTCTTCAGAGTACTCTTCAGGCCGACGGGAAGGAGATTAGAAAGGTAGAGGGCGATTTGCATCTCACCCCCCTTCCTTTAGATATAAGGAAAGAGAAAAGGGGTTTTCTAAATGAAAAGCGTGGCTTATATAGCTCAAGAGCTTCAGAGAATACGCATTGTGAACAAATGAGTAAAGTCTGTTCATGCTTTGTGGGTTCACGAAGATGCACTGAGGGACTATGTTGGTTTCAGGTGTAAAATGTGCGGATTCGGGTTTCTCAGAAGCATAGTTCCCTGTTTTTAGGTTATCTTTCTGCTAGGTTTCCGTCTCCTGTGGAGTTCTCCATTTTGGGGCCTCTCGTTTCCTATCAGATGAGAGCAGAAAGATGCAGGGGTCATGTTGTCAGCCCACCTAATGGTGGACTAGTCTCTCTTAGAGGAGGAAGGACTCAATGTGATTTTTTTTTCCCTGAAGGGTAAGTTGAAATCTGGAAAGAGAAGATAGAAGGATGATTTTTAAGAAGCAGTCCTGTTTGAAAGATAATTATACTCCAGGAAGGGTGAAATATGACCCCAGAGTGTCCCACAGACATGCTCATAGCACCAAATCTCTACTATGTGCCTTTCACATAATGAAAGGCAGTTTCTACCCTTTCTAGTTCAGCTTTTCTAGTTCAGCTGGTTCCTCAAGCGATTCAGCTGAGGGGATTAGCAAGACTTCAGCCAGGGAGGCAAGCATCAGCATCCTTCTGAAGAGCCTGCTCCTGCATGAAGCCTGTGAAGCACAAACATTAACATTGGCTTGGGCTGCTGGAGCTATAATGGGAACCTGGCCCAGCATGGCTGCTGCCTGGTCAGGGGGCAGGCTCTCTACTGCAGAACCTGGAGCTCACCAGGATCAGAGGACAACTTCTATCTGTTCTCCAAGCTAACCAGAAGAGAACAAAAGACAGGCATCAGAATCCAGCAGGAGGCTTTGGAGTTTGATGAGCTGCAGAGGCCTCTTTAAGCTCTTGTCCTATGGGCAGTTCATCCTGCTTTTTCTTTTTCTTTTTTCTGGGAAGAGAACCGGGCATCTTTCTTATCTTCTGAGAAACTTAGTGTACTTATGAAAAAATTGGACTTGCAAGATATTTCTTGAAGATTCATAAATTTCTCTGCTTTTCTAAAGCAAAATTCAATTGCAGTTTAATGTTTAGAGTCAGCATGGAGCTGTTGAAGAAGTTCACATAATTGACAAAGTTGGGGAAGAAAATATAAGCCATTTCTTCCTCAATGAGTTTCACTACTTTTAGTAGTCAATTCTGGTTCATAACAATAATCCTAAATGTCAGAAGGTAAAGTAAAATCAGCGGCTCGAACTTCTGAGTAGCATTTTGGTGGTGTATCAGTCAGCTTTTTGTAATAGTTGAGTCATGAAAAAGAAAAGCACTTACTTGCCTCACAGCTTGGGGTCTGCGAGACTCAGCAGTCTGGGGCAGGTTTGTAGAAGGCTCTTGTTGCTTGCACCACATTATAGCAACAATACACATGTCTTTTGTCTCTGTGTAGTCTCTTTCTATCCCTTTAGAAAACCATAAGAATCCAGTCCTGAATTTAGGCTGCACCCTGTAGATGTAATCTAATCTGATCACTTATTGAAGGTTCTACCTCTAAACACTAACACTAAAGCCAAATTAAGTTCTCACCCTCTTAATACCATTAATAGAAGTAATGCTTGCAGATATGAGAATATTTTATTCAGCAGCATACAGGTGAAGGCCAGTAGGAACACATCAGCACATGGGTAGCAGGAAGCCACACAGAGCTGTGCACAGGCTGTCATGAGTACACATGCAGTTTAACACACTGGGGGATGTATAGATGTAGGCATGCAGGCAAATCCAGTGTCAGGCTACCAAAGTTCAAGGTAATGGCAGAAGCACTAGTTTCTGACCCAAACACCAGATTTATACAGACTCACACAAAGTGACAAAATTTACCAGTAATATTTATATAATGCATTGCATCCCTGCTTAGTTTGGTGTTCCTTAGACATCCAGTGCAGCCATTTTGTGATAACTTACAGTCCCTGAGATGCCCAGTGCTAGCAGTTTGGCCATGTTGGGTATCTGTAACAGTTCCATGTTGTCTAAACATAAACTGGCCTGTACTGCCTTCTGTTCCCTTGAGTATTCTTTACCTAGCAAAGTCTTGCATTGTTCCAGAATATATAATGGAGAGTCTCTATTACTTCACTTTCATTAGGGAGAAATACACATAAATTCACATTTCTAACTCACTAGATTCCCTTAAAACATTACATTGTGGCAAAACCCTCTGAAACAATTTCACTTAGCAAAAAAAAAAAAAAAAAAAAAAAAAATTGCAGACATGGTGCGTATAGATATTTTTTATACAAATGTCACAATTAGGCTCTTAACGGTGATATTTTAACTTCCTTCTAGCTCTTAGAGCTCATTCAAAGTTTACTAGTTGCTTTCATAATATACTTTTGTATATTATGTATATTTTGTATATTTATAGAAAATACTGACCCCAATTCAAAAAACAAGTGTTATATTATAGTTTAAGACATTTCCTTTATTTCCCTTTGACCTTTGTGACCTCAGTACTTTTAGATATTAAGATAATTTCTTTATGATTAGATCAATGTGATGCATTTTTGACAGAAATACCACTTAAGATTCTGGGAAATCATTGTATTCTTTCTAAAGTCACTTTAAAATGTGACTTTAATTAGTCTGATTAACTGATAGTGTTAATTAGGTCACCTGATTAAAGCATGATCTGCTCATCTCTGTGGTTATATTCTCCTTTTAATTAAATATATTTGTATAGGTGTGATATTTTAAGCAACATTTCATGAAAGTATGACTTTTAGTTTGTTTAATTTGTGCACCCACAGATCCCTGTTTTGTTCAATGGCTTACAGGCTACGGTGTTGACTTTGATATTGAAATTGCCCCAGATTTGAAGCTGGTTTCTGTCTTTTGACATGTCTAGACAGCCCTCTTAACAGTTACTCAGTTCCACATTGCCATTCATTACCAAAGAAAGTCAGGACTGGAACTCAAACAGGTCAGGGAGCAGGAGCTGATGCAGAGGCCATGGAGGGATGTTACTTACTGGCTTGCTTCCCCTGGCTTGCTCAGCCTGCTTTCTTACAGAACCCAGGTCCACCAGCCCAGGGATGGCACCACCCACAATGGGCTGGGCCCTCCCCGCCTTGATCAGTAGCTGAGAAAATGCCTTACAGCTGCATCTCATTGAGGCATTTCCTCAATGGAGGCTCCTTTCTCTGTGATAACTCCAGCTTGTGTCAAGTTGGCACAAAACCAGGCAGTACAACCTATAACTTCAGGCCCATCCCCTACAGCCCTACATCAAGTTGTGAGGACCTATGTCCAAAATTTCCACAACTTCCTTAAACAATACCATCTGCTGGGGATCAAGAGTTCAAACATATGAGCCCATGATTATAGTCACATTTGAAGGAGTTTTGTCACCAAAAACAATCTAAAGAGAAACATCATGGTAGATCTGAAGTTTAGCGCAATGATTAAACCAGTCTCTTATTATCCGAACAATCATAGACAAGCTAAGTTCCTAGTATCTCTTTTATATGAAGACAAAAAATTTTATTCAGAAAAATGAGGCTGATGCTAATACCTATTTTGTGAAATTTTTATGAGAAGCAGGCATATAACATTTTCAACAACTTCCTCCATATGAGCCAAGTTGTATATTGGCTTAAATTAGCTTCTTGAGTGGCCTGTCTATAACATCAGGAATGTTATTTAACATTAATTTTAGCATAAAATTCTGTGCTGAGACAACTATTTTTGTAATGAGTATGCATTTCTTTGAGATCCAAGAAAAGTCCAGCTAAAGAAAACTATAATTAAAATACTTTAACTTTCAATAAATTGCAGAGTAATTGTTGGAGTTGCAATGAGGTGACACAGGGGTCCAAAGGGATACATTGTCTATGATTATTTATTTCACTAAATATTCAATGCTGCATCGAATCTGCACCACCATTTGTGAATATCATACACTGGGGAAAACGTGGTGTTAGAGTAAGAGGTGGCCATGGATACTACTACTTCACATGGAAATTTATTATGGTGATGTTTAAGTTAATATGTATGTACATATTTCTCCTCTTACCTGATGCATATGAGGCAACCGGCCTTGTGACAGTTTGAAATAATAGATGAAGCATCTCTGAAATAGGCTCAGAATTATGTAGCCTGAGGCATGCACAATTTCCTGTCGTGTCAAGTAAAATGAATATGAAGTGCATCTTTAATAAGGAGAAACAAAAACTGATAGCCCTTGCAAAGAGGGAATACCCTCTCTCTCTCTCTCTCTCACTCACACACACACACACACACACACACACACACACACGCAGAGAGAGAGAGAGAGAGAGAGAGAGAGAGAGAGAGAGAGAGAGAGAGAGAGAGAGAGAGATCTATCAACACAGTCCTTTTATTTAAAGAAAATTGATGGTCTAAGCAAACTGCATTTATATAGCCATCAATTCTCCTTATAAAGATCTTCCGCCAGGAAACTTTTGCACCTTTTCATCAGATCCAAGACACAGTACGTTGAGGGAGCTGCTATTGGTGCCTAAATCAGGCCATAGCTTCAGCAAGTAGGGGGAATATCAAACCTGTTTGCCTTCCATCAGTATATTTTTATTAAGCATCCCAAACGAGCTTGTTTTGTACAAGAGACCTGGGCAACTCAAAGCTCTAATAAAAAATACAAAGGATTATGGGAAAAATGTACTTTCAAAAATCAAACCAAGGGGAAATGCATATTTTGAATGAAAATCATCTGGGCATATTTTGTAAGATAGGGAATAAGTTGTGTCTTAAACGTGTTTGTCCCCATGCAGGGAGGACAGAAGAAGTACACAGCTGGAAAGAACTGTGCTTTAAATACAGTGCTGCAAGTAAGGAAGTAAGCAAGAAATAGGGATTGTATAACTTACAATTCACATTTGGTCACTAAAAACAAAGGCCTTACTGCCCATTATTCGAGAGCTAGCCAGCTGGTTCTGTCGTTCCTACCACATTGGTGAGCTTCTTGTCAGGAAGGCTTCAGTTAGCTGGGAGGTCTTCTGGGCTAGACTGAAATAACACACATTGGGCTTATCAGATGGTGTTTGGCTGGCTACTGGAGCAACCTGGGTCACCTCCACAGGGTCTTCTCTCTCTATAGAACAGTCTATGTTTGTTTTCTTCTTTGCTTTTTTACATTTTTATTGGAAATTCTCTGCATTTAAATTTCAGATGTTATCCCCGTCCTCCAATCCAATCTCCCCTCTTCCTCCCATTGCCTCCATGAGGATGCTCCATCTCCCAACCTCCCTCTCCCACCTCAGCCCATTGGCATTCCTCTAAACTGGAAAAATGATCCTTCATTGGATCATTGATGCCATTGATGCCAGAGAATGTTATCCTCAGTTACATATGTACCATGGGTCCCTCAGTGTGAACTCATTGGTTGGTGTTTTAGTCCCTGGGAGCTGTGGTGGGTTTGGTTAGTTGATAATTTGTATTTCCCATAGGGTTTCAGACTCTTTCAGCTTTTTTAGTCTTTTCTCTAGCTCCTTCATTGGGGTCCCCTTATTCAGTCTGATGGTTAGCTGCAAGCATCCTCCTCTGTATCCGTATGTTCCTGCGAGTAAGCACTACTTGGCATCAGCAATAGTGCTTAGGTTTAGTGGCTGGATATGGGGTGGATCACCTGGTGAGGCAGTCTCTGGATGATCTTTTCTCCAATTCCTGCTCCTCTATTTATTTCCTCCCATGAGTGTTTTGTTATCCCTTCTGAGAAGGACTGAGGCACCCACCTTCTGGCATTCCTCCTCTTTGAGCTTCATAAATTGTGTGAGTTGTATCTTGGGTATTCAAGCTTATAAGTGAGCACATGCCAAGAGTGTTCTTTTGTGACTGGGTTACCTCACACAGAATGATAGCTTCAAGTTCCATCCATTTGCCTAGGAATTTCATGAACTCATTGTTTTTAATAGCTGAGTTATGTATATGTACCAAAATTTCTATATCCAGTCCTCTGTTGAAGGACATCTGGGTTCTTTCCAGCTTCTGGCTATTGTAAATAAGACTGCCATGAACATGGTGTAGCATGTGTCCTTGTTAGACATAGGAGCTTTTTGGGGTATATACCCAGGAGTGGCTTAGCTGAGTACTCAGGTCCAATTTTCTGAGGAACTGCCAGACTGATTTCCAAAGTGGTTGTACCAGTCTACAGTCCCACCAACAGTGAAGGAGTGTTCGTCTTTCTCCACATCCTCGCCAGCATCTGCTGTCACCTGATTCTGGCTGGTGTGAGGTGGAATCTCTGGGCTGTTTTGATTTGCATTTCCCTGATGACTAGGGATGTTGAACATTTCTTTAGGTGCTTCTCAGCCATTTGATATTCCTCAGTGGAGAATTCTTTATTAAGCTCTGTACCCCATTTTAAAAATAGGATTATTTGTTTCTAACTTTTTGATTTCTTTGTATATCTTAGATATTAGCCCTTTATAAGATGTAGAATTGGTAAAGATCTTTTCCCAGTCTGCTGGTTGTCAGTTTCTCCTTTTGGCACTGCTCTTTACCTAACAGAAGCTTGCAGTTTCATGAGGTCCAATTTGTTGATTCTTAATCTTAGAATCAAGCCACTGGTGTTCTGTTGAGGAAAATTTCCCCTGTACCTATGTGTTCTAAGCTCTTTCCCACTTTCTGTTCTATTAGTTTCAGTGTAGCTAGTTTTATGTGCACGTCTTTGATCCACTTGGACTTGAGCTTTGTACAAGTATTATAAGAAAGATCAATTTGCATTTTTCTGCATGCTGACTGCCAGTTGAACAAGTACCATTTGTTAAAGAGGTTGTACTTTTTTCATTGAATGTTTTTAGCTCCTTTGTCAAAGATCAAGTAACTGTAGGTATGTGGGTTCATTTCTGGGTCTTCTATTCCACTATCTACCTTCCTGTCTCTGTACCAATATTATGCAGGTGTTTTTAAAAATCAAAATTGATCTGTAATACAGCTTGAGGTCAGTGATGGTGATACCCCTGGAAGTTTGTTTCTATTGTTGAAAATAGTTTTTGATATCCTGGGTCTTTTATTATTTGAGATGAATTTGCAAATTGCTCTTTCTAACTCTATGACGAATTGAGTTGGAATTTTGATGGGGATTGCTTGAATCTGTAGATTGCCTTACAAAAGATGGCCACTTTTACTATGTTCATCTTTCCAATCCATGAGCGTGGGTGCTCTTTCTACCTTCTGAGGTCTTCTTCAATTTCATTTTTCAGAGATTTGAAGTTCTTGTCATACATATCTTTCACTTGTTTAATTAGGGTCATGACAAGGTATTTTATATTCTTTGTTACTATTGTGAAGGCTACCAATTTGTTTGAGTTAATTTTATATCCAGCTACTTTGCTGAAGTTATTTATCAGCTGTAAAAGCTCTCTGGTGGAATTTTTGGGGTCACTTACATATACTATCATGTCATTGGCAAGTAGTGATATTTGACTTCTTCCTTTCTGATCTGTATCCCTTTGACCTCTTTTTACTGTCGGATTGCTCTCCTAGGATTTCTAGTACTATGTTGAATAGGTAGGGAGAGAGTGGACAGCCTTTTCTAGTTCCTGATATTAGTGGGATTGCTTTAAATTTCTCTCAATGTAGTTTGATATTGGCTACTGGTTTGCTGTATATTGCTTTTAGTATGTTTAAGTATGAGCATTGAATTCCTGATCTTTCCAAAACTTTTAACATGAAGGGGTGTTGAATTTGTCAAATGCTTTCTAAAGAGATGATCATGTGGTTTTTTTTTCTTTGAGTTGTTTATTTTGTGAACAACAATGATGGATTTTTGTATATTGATCCATCCTTGCATCCCTTAGATGAAGTCTACTTGATCATGGTGAATGATCGTTTTGATGTGTTCTTTGATTAGGGTTGCTAGAATTTTACTTAGTATTTTTGCATCAATTTTCATGAGGGAAATTGGTCTAAAGTTTTCTTCTTTGTAGTGTTTTTGTGTGGTTTAGGTATGAGCCTAATTGTGGCGTTGAAGAATGAGTTGGGAAGTATTCTAACTTTTTGTGGAATAGTTAGGAGAGTATTGGTATTAGGTCTTCTATTAAGGTCTGATAGAATTCTGGACCAAACCCATGAGGTCCTGGGCTCTTTTTGGTTGGGAGGCTTTTGATGACTACTTGCATTTCTTTAGGGGTTATGAGACTGTTAAGATGGTTTATTTGATCCTGATTTAACTTTTGTACCTTGTATCTCTCTAGAAAATTGTCCATTTTCTCCAGAATTTCCAGTTTTGTTGAGGATAGGCTTTTGTAGAAAAATCTGTTGATTTCTTGAATTGTCTTCAGTTTCTCTTGTTATGTCTCCCATTTCATTTCTGATTTTGTTAATTTGGATACTCTCTTTGTGCCCCCTAGTTAGTCTGGCTATGGGTTTATCAATCTTGTTGATTTTCTTAAAGAACCACTTCTTGGTTTTTTTTTTTTTTTTTTTTGCATAGTTCTTTTTGTCTCTATTTGGTTGATTTCAGCTCCGAGTTTGATTATTTCTTGCTGTCTACTCCTCTTGGTTGTATCTTCTTCTTTTCATTCTAGAGCTTTTAGTTGTGCTGTTAAGCTGCTAGTTTAAGCTCTCTCCAATTTCTTTTTGGAAGTGCTCAGAGGTATGAGTTTTCCTCTTAGTACTGCTTTCATTGTATTGCATAAGTTTGGGTATGTTTTGTCTTCATTTTTGTTAACTTCTAAAAAGTCTTTGATTTCTTTTTTTAATTTCTTTCTCAACCAAGCTATCATTGAGTAGAACATTGTTTAGTTTCCATGTGTATATGGAATTTTTGTTGTTTTTGTTGTTATTGGAGACCAGCATTAGTCCACGGTGATCTGATAGGATGCATGAGATATTCCTATCTTTTTTATATCTGTTGTGGCCTGTTTTGTGGCCAACTATATGGTCAGTTTTAGAGAAGGTGTGGTGAGGTGCTGAGAAGAAGGCATATTCTTTTGTTTTAGGATGCAATATTCTGTAGATATCTGTTAAATCCATTTGGTTCATAATGTCTGTTAGTTTTACTGTGTCTCTGTTCAGTTTCTGCGTCCATGATTTATCAATTGATAAGAGTGTGGTGCTGAAGTCTCCTACTATTGTTTGTGGTGCAATATATGCTTTGAGCCTTGGTAGAGGTTTATTTTACTATGTTTTATTTTTTTTTATGAATGTGGGCACCATTGTATTTGGAGCATAGATGCTCAGGATTGTGAGTTCATCTTAATAGATTTTTTTCCTTTGATGAATAAAAAGTGTCCTTCTTTGTCGTTTTTGATAACTTTTGGTTGAACAGTTATTTTATTTGATATTAGGATGGCTTTTTCAGCTCCAGCTTGTTTCTTGGGTCCCTTTACTTGGAAAGATTTTTCCCAACCTTTTACTCTGAGGTAGTGCCTTTTTGTTGCTGAGATGAGTTTCCTGTATGCAGCAAAATGCTGGATCCTGTTTATGTATCCAGTCTGACAGACTATGTCTTTTTATTTGGGAATTGAGTCCATTGATGTTAAAAAATATTAAGGAATAGTGATTTTTGTTTCCTGATATTTTTGTTGTTAGAGGTAGAATTATGTTTGTGTGCTTTTCTTCTTTGGGGTTTGTTGCCAGAAAATTAATTTTTTGCTTTTCCTACGGTGTAGTTTTCCTGCTTGTTTTGGAGTTTTCCATCTATTGTCCTTTGTAGGGCTGGATTTGTTGACAGATATTGTGTAAATTTGCTCTTGTCCTGAAATATTTTAGTTTCTCCATCTACCGTATTTGAGAGTTTTGATGGCTATCGTTACCTGGGCTGGCATTTGTGTTCTCTTTGGGTCTGTATAACATTAGTCCAGGATCTTCTAGCTTTCATAGTCTTGGTTGAAAAGTCTGGTGTAATTCTGATTGGTCTGCTTTTATATGTTACCTGTCCTTTTTGCCTTACTGCTTTTAGTATTCTTTCTTTGTTTTGAACATTTGTTGTTTTGACTATTATGTGTCTGAAAGAATTTCTTTTCTGATCCAATCCATTTGGGTTTCTGTAGGTTTCTTGTATGTTCATGCTCATCTCTTTCATTAGGTTAGGGAAGTTTTCTTCTATAATCTTGTTGAAAATATTTACTGAGCCTTTTAGTGGGAGTCTTTGCTCTCGTCTACACCTATTATCCTTAGGTTTGATCTTCTCATTGTGTCCTGGATTTTCTGGGTTAGAAGGTTTTTGATTTTTGCATCTTTTCTGACTATTGTGTCAATGTTTTCTATGTTGTTTTCTGCCCCCGAGATCCTCTCTCCCTTCTTTTGAATTCTGTTTGTGATGCTTACATCTGTGACTCCTGAAGTCTTTCCTAGATTTTCCAACTTTAGGGTTGTCTCCTTTTGGAATTTCTTCATTGTTTTTATTTTTGTTTTAAATTCCTTCACCTGTTTGGTTGTGCTTTTCTATAGCCCTTTAAGTGATTTTTGTGGGTTTTTTGTTTGTTTGTCTTGTACTTTTTAAAGTGTCTTATTTATGTGCTTCTTGAGGGTCTCCATCATCCTCCTGAAGTATTATTTTAAGTCAAAATCATGTTTTTCTGGTTAGTTGGGATATCCTCTATTTGCTGTGGTGAGAGAACTGGGTTCTGATGTTGCCAGGTTGTCTTAGTTTCCAATTCTTAGATTCTTGTGCTTGCCTCATGTCATCTTATCGGTGCTGCTGGGTGATCTTGTTGTTGCTGACTGGAGCTTATCTCTCCTGTGGGTTTGTGGGCCTGTGGTCTTTGGAGGGTGATTGCTCCTGTGTGTTTGGCTCTCTGGGTAAGCTCTGAGCTCCGATGGGGTACTGGATCCTGATGGAACTGGGCCGGGTCTGGCCTTGGGCAGGAAGTGTCTATTCCCATGTAGCACTGCTCCATGCGGCCTGAAAGTTCCGGGCAGCCTCTCCCGGATAGTCAGTAGGGAGGGAGTGTGGATTCGCCCCTGTCTCTGGAGTGAGAGCCATCCTGCGGCTCTCCTATGTTTCTTTTAATACATGGAATTTAAGAGAGCCATATAAGCATCCCAAGGTCTGAAGTTGAGACCTGAATCTGGCACATTCCAATTTGTTATTACATTTTATTGATCAAAGACTATCTCAATGATAGGCCAGATGAGAGAGGCTAGTGGACGATTGAAGTCCACTGGTAAAAGCTACAAAGTCAAAGCTACAGTGTAAGGGATGTGGATACCAGGCTGGTGATCATATTTTCGGGTAGGGGTGCTGTTACCGAAATTTTTCTTTTACACATGACAGTTCACTGAAGTGTAGAGGATGCGCACAAATCAAAAACGAACAACAAAGAGCAGCGGCAACAACAACAACCAAAACCAGTAAGATTTCTGTAAGGTCAGTTTTCCAAATATTCACTCTCATGTTTGAGAATTTCTAGAAGAGACTCATATTAAGGAAATAGAGAACTGCAATAATCATCCACATAAGAAAGAAGAGACTCATGAAAAGAATGTAGAAGTGTTGCAAAGACTTTTGTTTGTTTTATTAAACAAACATAACTACCAAATAAATCCCTTTCCTCCATGGATATTTTTGTATTGGTCTTGCCTCCCTGCTGTATCATTTCAAGCTGTCTTTTGCTGTTCATATCTCTGGGCTCCAGCCTGCCGTTGGTCTTTGGCAGACCTTACAATATTCTGCTGACTCCCGAACGGTGCTGTAGCCAGAACATCTGCTGGTGTGAACACTTTGGGTGCACATTCATCAGCTTTCAATTGTTCGACAACTAAAAGATTTTTTTTAATGGCATCTGTACTCTCTAGAGAGCTCAGATAGTTTCCTTAAGTAAGACTTAAAAGAAATTCTAATCTTGGTTCTCCATATCGTCTTTGTAACTTCTTGTGATTACTTAAAAACTGGACTAACTAGGCACCTCACATCATTCTCTCAGTGATGGGAAGTTTCCCGACATAATGTCCCCAACTTTGACCCACAAAGCACCTCCAGGAATCCAACCCGAACTTACAAACAATACATGATAATATTATTATGTCTCTGTCAACTGTGGAAATCGTATTTGATTTTTAAAAACAGGACAAGAGTATTTATACATCCTAAGATTTATGTGGCAACCCACCCTCACAAGCATTAGACAAAATAAAATGCCACAACTTAACAGTGTTATGTTTCTTGTGAAAACTTGAAATAAAATGCATAATTGAGTTAGGTTTTGAAGAAATATTAAGAAGTCACTCTGAGAGTGCTCGTCTTAGAATAGAAAAATCATTCAGAACCAAGTAAAGATTTCAGATACTCATCATACTGCCCAATTGATTAAAAAATTTATTGCTTTAATAACCCAAAGTTCAATGGCTATTACCAATCCCCATGCTCTTCTCAATTGTTTGGTTCTAATGATTTTGGATTTTCGAAGACTTATAAACCTTATATGCAAAGATTTAATTGGCTGCTCTGAAGGAAGGAAGAGCTGCTGAAAATGCCCAGTGTGCAGCTCGAGGAAAGCAAAGCATTTATCTATCTCTGTCTGTTGAGAGGCTTGAAGAGCAATAATTTTCAATGGCTCCCTTTAAAGCCACATTGCATTAAAAAAAAAGACACATGCTTCCTGCAGATAGGATTTTCAGACTGCCTGGGATTTATTATAATTTTATGAGAGAAAAAGAAACCTTAATAGCTCAGTGATCAAATGCATTATAGAATAATTTTAGAAAACCCAAGCATTTATACTTTTTCTAATTGTTCCTTGTAAATTTCACACTCCCCTCTTGTACAGTTACACTATCGGGACTTAGAATCTTAAGTTGTAGCTTTCACTCGTTTTACAATAGCACAATGAGTGTTTTATTTCCTGGGAATTCTTTCAGGAGGCACTAAGAATAAGGCTCCGGGGTCCGGTGTCTGTTTTTGGAGTTGTTTTCTGTGTGTTTTGTTGTCAGCTTAACAGAATTAATGAGATTAATTCCACACATTCTCCAGAATATTATTAGATATTAATTTCATATTCAGAGGTGGTCGTTTTAGGTAGAATTATAAACTAATTTTTAAAGAAAGTGAACCTACCTGGAGTCACTTCATTCAATACTTGGTCTTCATCAGACAACTGAAATCTATGAATGTTTCCATTATCTTTATAGGCCTCTATTAAAAATGTAGTTATGTATATTCTCAGTAAAGAACTACTTGATTTTGAACATTATTTTCCCATCTATTTCTTTATCTGCCTTTTAAATAAGCCCACGTACTGGTACACTTCTGCCACCACTGCTAAACAGAACTAAAAAGGTGGTTTAAATACAAAGCATGCACCCATACTGACCACCAGCTCGAAATGCATTCCTGGACACTCAGTTGTGTATGCTTTTTATTAACTTCTAAAGATTAGTTTTCAAAATATTTTTAAAAATTTACATGTATGCAATTTAACTACTAGGTGTGCTAACACACAAAAGTTCAGTGCCTCACTTTTCAGCATCTTTTTTAGTGTGTGTGCATATGTGTGTGTGTGTGTGTGTGTGTGTGTGTGTGTGTGTGTGCTCACGCGCATAGTCTTTCCTTATTCGTGAATGTGTTGGAGGCCAAAGGTTGACAATGGGTGTCTTTAATTGCTTCTTACCATTATACACATATATATACACGCATGCATCACCTACATAAACATTATGACTTATTCTCAGAGAATTTCATGCATGTATACAATGTAATTTGATCATATTAACACTCACACTCCTCTCTTCCAACCCCTGAATCGCTCCCTCACATTTTCTCACACTTTCATGCTTTCTTTTTTCCTTTTAAATAAACCACAAAGTTCAAATTGTGCTGCCCACCTGGGGCCACCTACAAGATCGTGGTTAACCTACCAGTGATTCAACCCTTAAAGAAAAGTGTCTGACTAGGGCTATCGTGACAAGCCTTTACCCTAGCACACAGAACTCTCTGAGTTCAAGGTTAGCTTGGTCTAGCAGATGGAGTTCCAGGACAGCTGGGGGTACAGGGAAAGACTCTCTGGGGAGAAGAATTTCAGTTAAGGAATTTCTCTATTAAAGAGGAATACTCCTCCACTGTTGGTGGGGTTGTAAGCTGGTACAATTACTCTGGAAATCAGTCTGATAGTTCCTCAGAAAATTGGACATAGTCCTACCTGAAGACCCAGTTATTCCACTTTTGGGCATATAACCCAACAATGCTCCAACATATAATAAGGACACATGCTCCACCATGTTCACAGCAGCCTTACTTATAATAGCCAGAAGCTGGAAAGAACCCAGATGTCCTTCAGTAGATGAATGGATACAGAATATGTGGTATATTTACACAATGGAGTACTACTCAGCTATTAGAAACAATGACTTTACAAAGTTCCTAAGCAAATGTATGTACCTAGAGAATATTATCTTGAGTGAGGCAACCCAGTAGCAAAAGAACAGATGTAATATGCAGTCACTGATATTTGGATACTAGCCCCAGCAAACTCTGAATACCCAAGAAACAACTCACAGACCATATGAAGCTCAAAAAAAGAGAAAGGCCAAAAAGTGAAAGCCTCAGTCCTTAGAAAAAAATATAAGTGTATAGCACCCTCTCAGATTATGGTACACCTAGACCATAAATCATTAATAATTCAAGAGCTAAGAATATAGCTTTGTGGCAATTCTTGGTATTTAAAAATCATTATGTTTAATCTTCACACACCAAGAAAACTTTCACTATTTTCATGTTATGTTTTATTTTACATGTACTTTATGCTCATTGTAACTAGTAAGAGATTTCAATGCACACTACCAAACCTTTAAAAAAATCAAGTACTGACAAAAATATATATTCATATAGTTTTATGCAAAAATGCTTTAAAAATATATACATTTATCTCTGTTTTTTTAAAAAATAAAGTTGTTAAAAAAAGAAATGTCTCTATCAGGTTGCCTGTAAGCAAGTCTATCAAACATTAAAAAATATGTTAATGATTGATATAGGAGAGCCCAGATCACCATGGATGATGACACCTATGACCAGGTAATCTTGGGTGGTGTGGAAAAGCAAGCTGAGCAAGCCAGTAAGCATACCTTCTCTGAGGATTCTGCTTCAGTTCCTGGCTCCAGTTCCCCTTCCGACTTCCTTTGATGATGTAGAAATGGATGAAGAAATGACCCCTTTTCTCCCCAAGTTGCCTTTGGTCATGGTGATTGTTTTATCACTACAATAGAAAGTAAATAAGACACAAACTTAGCCACAAATATAACATCCAAAATATAAGTAACAAAACGAGAAGAAGCAAGTAAGACTGCCTTAAACTGAAAACTTCTGCCTAGCTAGCAGAGTAAATTAAAGGCAACAACAACAAAATAGAATGGGAAACATATTGACAAACCATGTGCTATATAAGTGATTAATCTTTAAAGTACATGAGGAATTGCTACAGTTTGACAGGAAAATTAATAACCAGATTGAAAATAAACTAGGCAGTGGCACCAGTGGTTGTGTGGGTGTAGGAGAGCTGGCCCTGCCTCTCCCTGGTTGCCTTCTGGTGGGGGACAGAAGTTGAGAAAGACCCACGTTTTCTTGCATGGCTGGCCACCGGTAATGTGACTATGTTCCAGTGAGCATAGAAACAACACAAAATGGCTTGCTGTTCTTTCTTTTCTTTTTCCTCTTTCCTTTTTGAGGGGGAGGGAGATCACGGGGGAATGAGGCAGATATGGGAGCATGGGCTGGTGCATGATGTGAGATCACCAAATAATAAAGAGATGAACTAGGTACTTAGGTAGATCTCTCTACGGAGGACTAACGTTTAGAAGGTTTGGGAAGAAGCTGTACATTAGTCATCATTAAGTGAACAGTAATGAGAAACGCAGAGGACCCACATACATTGTGTAATGCTACACTGAGAACAATATGCTAACACGGGATCTCTGCTGGTTTTAATTCATTAATTTGGGTGGAATGTGAGATATTTTGCTTAACATAAATTGGAAGCTATCTTTGGCATCTGGAGACATCTAAGCACCCTCTAATGAGTAGATTTGCCAGTTCTCCTTCTGCCATTGGTGCTCAGTTCATTTCCATATCTACATGAAAGCGGAACCTGTCACTTTTCTGTTCCACTTATCCTTATAACATCTCAAGTATCAAAATGGTTTTTTTTAAAATGCTAATTTGTAAAACATCAGAGATAAGATTCAAGGATGCTTGCTTAGAGGTTTATTTATTAGGGAAAAGACTTATCCTTTGAAAATTATTATCATAGTTATCAGTAAGAACCTAATTCTATGTTTATTATTAAGGCAAATTTCCCATTAGGCTCACACAGACGGATGTTGATTGCAACGGGATATCAGACTGAACAGGCCATGTAATCGGCTTCAAAGTGTCAGTCAGGGAACCAGCAGGGCAGAGGCTATTCCGTGGCATGATTCAGTGGTTATGTATGTATTTATTTTCAGGATTGTGAAAGACTTCCTCTTGACATCTTCCATCTTCCTTGTACAGGTAACTGTTCTGGATAACTTAGAAGCAATATTTAGTACTTGAAGCTCACTTATGTGAAAATGGCTTAGATGTCCAAGGAGCTACATAAACTCAATGAATATGTTGAGAGTCATTGAATTGCATGCTCTCTGAGTTAAAGTTGTTTGTTCTCAGTCCCCACTGATGAGGACTTCTACCCCACCATCACCTTGCTATAATGTTTTCCACCTCACACCAGGAAAACTGGAGACCTGCAATGACAGCCCACTCCAACCTGCTTACTGACATCCCTGTCTTCATTTGGAGGGCTTGACTCTGTGCCTTCAAGCCATGTAAAAGCTCTGCAAGTAAATAATGAGCATGCTATTTAGCTTAAATCACGCACAACCATTAAATCTTTCAATACAATAAACACTTGACTTTTAAAATCTTTATTCCCAAATGTGTGATATACTCAAGACACAAACATATTGCCATAGAACATAATTTTTCACCCAAAGTGTATTAAGTCATCAAGTAGAAAATTATAGCCACTTACAACTGTGTTTCTATGTGCTTGGCACTTTATCCCTAAGATCTTTGTAGAACATTCTATAATAGTTCCAGCTCACCGTTTTTTTCATTCCTTTATCCAATCTACAAACATTTGGAGACCTATTATATGATATGTACTTTTATGTTCTTGTCACCTTTAGAAGAGAATGTATTTAATCCCTGGCTTTCGTTGCTATGAGTCTAGAGAAGGGTCAGCCAGTAGACAAATAAAGAGAAATTGAACCAAGTACAAATAAGTAACAGGTGATACATTATTTAGGACAACCTTTTTTAAAAAGTTATTTCTAAGCTGAGACTTGACTGAGTTGGAAAATTAAAATGACAGGGAAAAATAGTTCCATTGAGGCAAAATGCACACAGTCACAGATTACATGAAGTCTTGAGACTAAAAATGTCAAGGAATATTGATTGTTGAGTTTTGTCAGATAGGTCAGTTCTAGAGCATGTCAGGTACTTGTAGGCCATTGTTAGGAGACTGGGGTTATTCTCAGAGAGTAGGAAGTCTTGCTACAGTGAAGCCAGGGTGGACCCAGGCTGTGGGCTCATTGTTTGTGTGGTTGTGCACTAACTCTCTGAGATGCTGGTGGAATTCTCAGGGTGACTGCCAAAGACTAGCTAACATCTACAAATCTGAGCTCAGAGGGCAGGCTTGGGGTGGAAATAAACTGAAGGAGCACAGAGACAGAGTGTGAAAATAAAGGGCACTGAAGGGATCAGCTATGAGAAGGAAAAGAAAAAATAAGATGTGGGACTGAAGCTTAGAGAGGGGCAACAATTAAAGCTCAAAGAGAAAGAATGGGCCACAAAGATTGAGTCAGGAAGATGGCAAGGAGGTAGAAAGACATCCAAGAAGACACCAGAAGTGGATGAAATAATCATGGAGTTGAGGTGGGCAGAGGAGAGCAATGGCGAGTCTGCTGCATTGAATGCTGGGAGGAGAGTGGTTTTGGGTTTTCTAAGCCATAGCATCAGGACGAACATTAAATACCTCATTCCCTTACCTATCTCACGTGGCCACACTTTTGTTGCTTCTGTTCATCTGCAAAAATGACAGTCACTAGGTGAGTTGTGAACACTGTGAAAGGAAAAGCCTTTCATCTGCTGAATCTGGATCATTCTTACAATTCTATTTTGCCATCGTCTGTGGAACCTAAAATCTTCAAAAGTCACCAGTCTTCAAATGTGAATCTATTTTAGACATAGTTTATTATTTTTGAAAATTATCTATGTTCATTTTAAAAGATATTAGCTCTTCACCTTCAATGGCTTTGAATTGCAGTATTGTAAGAGCCTTGGAATATTAAGCTTATCACAAAGTTAGGACAAGTTTTCCCTAGAGCATAGAGAGTAGTTTTAAATTCAAAGTAGAAAAAAAAATTCCATATCTTAAAATAGAAGCAAATTTTTTTCTCTGTTTCACATTCTTTCAAGATATCCACAATCCTTTTTAAACTCTCTATTTATTATTAAATACAAGCAATTTAGCTCCTTTGTAAGGTTATGCAAATAGCTCATCCAGAATTAGCATTTAACATGTGGTTCTTATATCCACAGGAATGTTTTGTATAAAGTTGTTTTAAAAAGATTCAAATCTTTATAATTAGGAAGGGAAAATATATTAATAGGAATAAAGGGATACTCTGCTAATCTTCCATATGTAAATTAGCTTATAATTTTCATCATTTGCTTTAGAAGCTACAGAACAATGGAACTTTTATTCTTCAATATTGCTGTTTCTCTCCTGCTGGAAAGTCTGTGCTCCCCCTGCCTCCATAAGGACAAATAGGAACTTATTTTAGTTTTGTTGGGAAGAGATGGTTGGGTAATTTCGTAGTGAGTGGCAATCTCAGGACACACTGCAAAACTGCTCTTGTAGTCTCATGTCCTGGTTTGTTTTGCTAGTGGCCTGAATTCCACCCACCCTTCCCCGGGTCCCAGTTTCCCTACCCTTGCCCCAACATTTATATACACTTTCATTCATTAGCTTTCTTGTCGCCATGGTAACCTATCTGGCACAAGCAATGTGCAAGAGGTAAGACTTACTTAGGCTCACTGTTTGAAAGGGTGAGACAGTTTACATCATGGCTGACAGTGAGCAGAAAGGCTCGGGAAGGCATCAGGAACTGATACAGCTCTCCTGGACATGCCTTGCATGACTTACGTCTTTCAAATTAAGCCCAACCTCCTACTTCTCATCTCTGTGCAATGATGTCACCACATTCTGAATCCATCAAGAAACAAAGCCCTTCCTTAGGTCAGAGCCTTCAAATGCATTTTCCTAATCTCTTAAGTGTTTATTAGTCTTATTGGGTTGATAAGTAAAATTAACTATCTCAATACCATTGGAAAATGTATAGGGGAACCACTCACTTCTTTGATAGGCTCTCTATTTACTGAAAAGTCTTTATATTTTCTTGCGAAAAGGATGCTACAGGCTGCGGATGGGTAATGGTCAGCCATATAGTTAGTACTGACTAGTTTCTTTCCAGTCTCATTGATCTTACATAGCAAGGTATTTCCACTCAGGGTTTCAGAAATATAATGCATAGTCCTAAAAATTTACAAGGGCACTGAGTGATTTCAACCCAAGCTAGACTGAAAACTATTATAAAGATTTAGTTCCTGAGCCTAGAAGTGGCAAAATGACTTCTGAAGAGGCACCTTCAATAGACATGTACTTAAATAGGATTCTTACAGTTGCCAAGTAGTAAGACTCAAGAGGTGTATGAAATGTATAATTGATATACTATCCTCCTTTAGTAAACATCTAGAAAGTGACCAGCTTTCAGGGAGAACTCTTGCAAACTAGATGAAAGACGAAAATGGCACCCGCTCTTTGCAAAGATGTTACTTCCCAGTGGCAAAATGGATGTTCAAGCTGACATTCATCTAGGTCATGATAAACTCTAAGGAGGCCAGTCCATAGCATTCAACACCAGAAAGGAGGCAGGCATCCTACAACCACCTCCAGAGCCAAGGAGAGCTTTAATGACAGCTGCGTTCTTCTTTTCTTACTACCACCACCCCATCTAAAATGCAGGTGTCTTTCCCTAGGGAGTCTTCACCGTCTCAGCCTCATCTTCCTGGCCACATTTTTTTCTGCAGCCAAAGCTATACCTCTCAAAAGGAAACTATTTTCTCACTAAAAAGTCTTAAACAGCTTTGTATTATGCCCTAGCGTCCAAACTCTTAATCTAGCTGCTTCTTTAATCCTGATCTTTACTTGAATTTCCCTAACTTTGTCCCATTTCTTCCAACTTCTGGGTTTATTTTATTTTATTTTTTGTACATTAAAACAACTTGTCCTTCCTCAAAATCCCATGCATGTAAGTATCAAAAAAGACATGTGCATACACTTATGAACACACACACACACACACACACACACACACACACACACACACACACACACTACAAGCCTCGATCTCCACATACTCTCTGTTTTTTTCCCTGAGCTATCATTACTGATTTTTTTCTTTCTTCTTGTCCACAACATCTCATTTTCATCCATAAACCTACCAGATGAAATCTCTAGGATTTGGAAATGACTGTGAGAGACTGTCCTCCTCAGTAGCCTGGCAGGCAGGAGACTGCAATGAAATGCTGAGACTTTGAGTCACGTTTACAGGAGCTTTCACTGACTGTTGCCTATAAAGAGGGATGCCTTTCTCACATACTAGTCCTCTCATCACTGGCTTAGGACACCCATGATAGGAGCTGTGTAGACAATAGAAAGATGCTGTCATTCCCATCCACAGCCCTGGAGAAATCCCTGGGAGAAATAGAGCCAACAATGACAAAACTCTTAAGTGAAAAGTACTTTTTTCCATTTTTTCTCTAAATTATGGAAGTGTTGGTGACATCAGAAACCCTTTGGATTTCAGGCTTCTTATTGCTTATCAAATTCCACTGCCTAATTTTGCTCAAAAAGAAACCGATGCCCAGGGAAGGACTGTGAGATGCTCTTGGCCTCAAAGGTTACAGATTTGTTCTCCATTGACCTTTCTCCCAGATCACCTGACCTCACAAACAAGGTTTGCTGAGTTAATTGGGTAATTTGAACTTTGTGATACTTTTCTAGTGTATAATTATTTTAGATAAGAGTTCTCCTGAGAGAATATCTTTAAAAAAAAACAAAAGACCAACACTGGTGCAATTAAACCTGTTAGGCCAAGGCCTCCAAGACATTAATTCAGTTTGGGTTCTTTTTTCTATGCTCTGATAACCAAGCATTGGGATATATTTTCCCTTAAGAACAAGGCTTTACAGTACTAAGGAGTGTAGCTGGACTTTTGGCTACTTTATGGGTTCCTTTTCCAGTGCCCTTCTCCATCCCTATTCTACCCTTCCAAACCACCAATACCAGGCAGGAGAGAAAGAAGGCTAGAGGGGAAAGGGGGTGGCAATATTATTAGACTACTTCCTGCTGATTAGGGATATCAGATTCCTTGGGGGGAAGTTTGGTCTTTGCTGCTAGGATATCAAATTACTTCTTCTAGTCTCTTAGTGTGCAACCACTTGACAAACTGCAACACCAGCAACTGATGGAGTCCAACTACCAACCAGCCAACCTTATTAGGGCTCTAGCATTTATATATCCTCTGAGAAGTTCCCAGAATTCTAAACACTACACACTACAAACTATCTGTAGGTGGCAAAACCATGCCCCTGCTAGAGCAGGAGGCAAATCATAGTCAGCTGCTGTGGACAATCTAAAGCAGACCCATATCCCACACCTGGGATTAAAACAAAAACATATTCCTATGACATTTTTGTGTTTGTGAAGAAATCAACATTTTCACTACAAAGGAGGGAAATGTTATTTTTCTTCTTTTATGTTCTCACAGTAGAAGATGCCTCTAAACTCATTTAAGTTTCTTCTGTTACTACTGTTGCAAGCCACATCTACACTAAACTCCCACCAAAAAGGCTATGATTCAAAAATGTGACATTAAATCTCCATCATCTAAATTTTTGACAGTCATGTGATCAGAAGAGGCGCTCACCATGAGAACATAGATTTTCTTCATCATTTCAAAGCCATATTAGGCAACTTCAAAACCTACGCCCGCACTCTTCTGATGCTACTATCCCAACGATACAGATTATTGCAACTAACAAGGATTGATTGTAAAAAACTCATACAGGATCGAGGGTAGGCGGTATGTCAGAGAGTTGAGAGATTTGCCTCTAAGCCTTATGGGGGACTTCTGTATTCTGAGTCTGAGCTGTCATTATGCCATGCTGGACAGGAAATGCAGGGCCTTCTATGACAATCAAGCACTCTTTCACTGAAGGACATCCGGACCCAGCACTTTGCAGTTCACTTCATGTAGCTGCTCTTTCTTGTTGTTTCTGAGGAATTTCTCTCATTTTGCCCATTTCCTCCTTTATGACTCTGGCTTTATTAGAATGTCTGCTCATTTATAACCTTTAATGCCTTATGCTCTCTGCAGATGGCTCTCTTTTTGTCCTTTCGCCTTCAGCTTTCCCCCCTTTTAATTATTCAACTCTTGAGTTTTTATTTCACTTCTAAATTCCTGAGAGAAAACTCTCATTGCCCTACCTAATTAACATCACCCCTTTAAGGACAAAGCTGTTGTGTCAAACACCTAAATAATCCTCGGGATAGATGCTTACTGGGCTGGCATTTCATTCCCTTGTTCTAAGGGATGGTGTGGTGTGGAACATGTTCTATAACACACTTAAAGAGCAATCCAGATCTACTTTTCCTGACATGGCTAGAGATGGACACCTTTCCTAGTTGGCTAACTTCAGCCAATTGGATCAAAGTCTCTCAAGGAGAGTTTGATGATGTTGGTCCTTCTCCTCAGTCCTGTGAGACTTTGATCACAGCATCTCACCTTGATGAATGGGATGAAGTGAATGTTAAGCCTCTAGATAAGTAATAGACCATGAGCACTTCTTAACTCCCACCCAACAAAGCTTCCAGATCCCTGTAGAGAGAAACTGGTAGACTAAAAATAATGGGATGCATCATCGACTGCTTTTCTTATTTCTGTGACCAAATATCTCAAATACCATAAAAAGGCTTGTTATGGCTTTCAGTTTGGGGGAGGGGTAGAGACCATCATTGTGGAGAAGACATGGGGGCAAAGGGGTGAGGAAACTGATCACATTGTGCCTCAGGTAGAAAAAGGGGGCTCAATAGGGGTGCTCAGCTCATGTTCTCCTTCGTATTCAGTCCAGACTCTTTTTTTTTTTTTTTTTTTTTTTTTTTTTTTTTTTTTTTTTTTTTTTGTAGTCCAGGTTTCTAACCCATGGAATGGTGCTGCCCCCACATGTAGAGTGGTTTTCCCACCTCAGTCTAGAAACTCCATCACAGACAGGCTCAAGTGTTTATCTCCCAGACGATTCTAGATCCTGTCAAGTTGAAAACCAATGGTAACTATGATAGAATGCTTTTATTCTCGTGTGTTTAACTTCATTCCATGCACTCATTTAGGTAGCACGAAAACTAGATGTAATATTTTTTTAAATTAAATTATAAGTGTATCTTATTGTATAATTTAATTTTAGAAAAAGTTATTGGTTTAAAACTTGCTTTAATATAATTTGGATATTGAAAAAACGATGCATCTCTGTCTGGGTATCTCTTCGGCAGAGGGTACAGGAAACTCATTCCTGACTATACAAAGTAGTCATTATTACTAAATGTAGTTCAATCTGGAGAGACACTAAACCTTATACATGGGAAGAACTTGCATTTTAACATTTTCAGGATGCTATTAAATATCTTAGAGATATCTATAAAGGAAAGTACATCCTAGAGCTTGAAATAGAAAATGATTGGGGAAAAGTAGAAATAGAGCTAGTATTCTTCAGAAAGGAGCTGTATCATTCCATAAATCTTTGTAAAGAAGTTTTCTTGGGCTCTTCTCTAAGCATTCAAATGCTTCCCAGGAGAGTGTTGACCTTAAATTAACATTTATAGAGTTTAGCTGACACTGACTTTTGCAGTTTAGTGGAAGGTCTAACGTTGAAGAAGGTAAGTTGTCTAAATTGATATTGTATATTAAGTTTTGAATAAGGGTGTATTTCTACAACTGCCACCATTTTCATTTATTTTCCCCTCTAGAACAATAATAACAATTGGCAAAATAAATGCAATGCATTTTCCATCATGAATAATACATTTTTATATGTTAACCTCACAGAAGCAAAATTAGCTCAACAGTAACAGCAGCATTCTTGTAGCCTTCTTCAGAAATGGAGCATGTAGCAATCTGCACTATGACCTTGGGCGTGCTGTTTTCTGTAGAGAATGTGATATAAACACAGTTTGTAAGACATATTAGCCAAACACTAAAATAGTAAAGAGGTCCCTTGAAACACATGCTGTGATGTATAAATCATATCACAGATCAATGGAAATGAGTGAGACTTCAGTCTGTTCGGACCATGAGCACATTCTCAATGGAGTATCCAGAGAGTAATGCAAGAAGTCTGAAGATGGCTTTGTAACGCTCATGAGCTGGCTCTTGGTTGTATTGCAGTCTTCAGGCAGCATACAAATACAAACATACACACACACACACACACACACACACAGAGAGAGAGAGAGAGAGAGAGAGAGAGAGAGAGAGCAGGATGCAAGAGATATTCCTACAATACATAACCTTTACTTAACAAAAATTTGTGGCATAAATACATAGAGGGAAAGCCCAATCCTCCAGTGTTTAATACAGTCAAAATAACAGTGACCTTACCTCTAGAAAATATGTCTAAATATCCTTAAGTGAATCCCTCCTTTTGGGTACATTGTAGTAAGCTCATCAAACTGATAGGGTAACATATAAGGCATACTATTAGTTACTGCTATAGTCTATTAATTAGGGAGAAAGGTTCATGTCACAAATTCTTTAGTATCCCTTACTGGTATTCAGGATATTTCTAACTCTTTAGAAAGTTCATGGTCTTGGGCCACAGGTAACCTGAAGAAAGTGACTGTTTTTTTTTTTTTTTTTTACTGTGTGCCTCATTTAGTGCAATCACATAAATGAGGGTAAGAAACAGATGATCTTTTATCAACCTAGCAAATAACATCCAACGTTAGAGAAAACCATGAACTGCTATATTTGTACAAACATCCAGAAAATTATTATTATTCCAAGTATTTCTGTGTTTTAGAGAAAACATTCACAGTTACAGCCTCATTCCACTAAAATGGAGCCAAGGAGCCAAAATACTTGTTTCCTTAAGACTAAAGAACATACAGCGTACATACGAAATTAGGAATTTGCTTAAGTGAGTCGTCAAGTCTGACTTAAATACACTTGCTTTTACCTCTTCTTACATGATCATAAGCTGGCAGAGTTTGCAAGTGGCAGTTTTTCAAGCCCTGGGGGAGAGTGGGGTGATTAAAGTGTTTCTTGGACAGGCTTCATTGGTCTTTAAAAAGGGGGAGAATCTAGTTAACATCTGGTCGTGTTACATTATTGAAATGCATTCCAGACATCACTTCCTTTGGTCAAACTGCTGGACTCCTATTCCTCATCATCGATCTTCTCTGGTGTTTAGAAAAGCAGAAAGCATGGCCAGCAAAAAAACCTGCCCTCTTTATAAATGCCCTTTCTGATCCAGGTGTGCAGTATAAAATTTCATGTGCTGTTCGTAGTTGGGGTACAGAAAGACATACAACTGATAAGCTATATGTTAAAAATTAGAGAGCAACACTCGGACTACTGTATTGTACTTTATGTTCATATGTGTGTGTGTGTGTGTTTACATATGTGTGCATATAAAGGAGATACATTGTTTGAGACAGGATTCTGTTATAAAGCTCAGGTTAGTCTGAGACTCAATATGTCACCCAGACTGACTTTCAACTTATAATCCCCTTGTATTTGCCTCCCAGATATTGGGACTATAGATGTGTGTCACTGTGTCAGGCCCAATGTGGTGTTTAATATCATCACTTTTATAGAATCTAGGATCATATGGGAAAAAACTTTTTGAACAAGACAGAAAGGGTTAATTTCTAAGATTAGGTTAATTAAGGTGGGAAGGCCTATGTAGATGTATAGATGGCACCATCCCATGGCTGGGGTCTTGGACTGAATAAAAAGACAGAAAGCAAACTGACAGTAGCGTCATCTCTCTCTCTCTCTCCTTCTTGAGTAGTGGTTACATCCTGATGTGACGTGACCAGTCTCATAAGCTCTGACTATGATGTCTCTCCTGCCATGATAAACTATAAGTCCTTGAGACTGTGAGCAAAGACAAACATTTCCTTTCTTAAGTTGTTCTTTGTAAGTTTTTGGTCACAAAGAAGAGAAAAGTAGCGAATATACTTCATAACTAGTAGTAATAGTTTAGTTTTTATAGCAATTCAGGTTCTAGAAAGAAAAGGGGGAACAAGCGTAAATATTTAAGGCAGACTGGAAAATATTTGTGCTGTACTTTGAAGGCTGAAAGATCAGAGAGACAATGCCAGTGTCCAGAGAAATAGAACTAATAGTGTTTTTGTTTGTTTGTTTATGTCTGTCTGTCTATCTTCCTTCCTTTCTAGATATAAACAGATAAATAAAATGATTCATTGGCAGGCATGTACTACATACTGGAAATTCTACCATTTGTGAGGTAGGGACAGGAGGATAAGGAACTCAAAGTCACCCTCAGATATATGGTAAAAATGAGGCCAGGCACACACACACACACACACACACACACACACACACAGAAAAACATCAAAAGAATGAGAATCATTAAGAAGGATAGGTTTCTACCATTTTAGAGGCCAGAAAGTTCTACAACCTGCCGTCTGACAGCATGAAGCCCAGGAAAACTGATTGTGTAGTTTTTGTCCAAAGTCAAAATTCCGAGGGCTAGGAGTGACTTATTTCTGAGGTCAAAGAAAACAGTTGACTCAGCTTAAAGAAGAGTGGGAGGTAGAGGTAGGGAGAGGGATTGAAGGAGGGGTGAGAGAGAGAAAGAGAGAGAGAGAGAGACACGCAAAGAGAGAGACACAGAGAGAGATATCTTGAGACATGCAAATTCTTATATTGGTAAGTCTCTCCAGGGGCATAGAATTGTCTCCCATCCCATGACAGAGCTTCACTATATTATAATAGGTTTCATTGATTAAGAGTCCTTTGCCTTGCCTTATTGATATAAGGATGGTGTGTGTTTGTGAGTATATGTGTGTGTGTGTGTGTGTGTGTGTGTGTGTGTGTGTGTGTAAAAGCTAGCTAATTAGCACATGATTAATAAAGTAGGGTACTTTATATATAATATACTTAATTATGGAAATTTTTCCAGAAATATCACATGATCAACATTAATTAGTCCATTTAATTTTGCAGCATTGTATTAGAATATTATTCATCTTGATTATTAAATTTTTGTCACCCCTTCAAATTTTGTCCCTATCATCAACCTGATGCTTCATTTCAGATCCCACACTAAGTCAGAGTTTTCATCATAGCAGATCCCTAAATGATTAAGACACAGGACAAAAGTGCAAGAATCTCTGTAGTGGACCCAGGAAGTCGTATTGGAAGCTGCATATGGAGGGGCAGAGCATTGAGTAGAGGGGAGGAGCAGCATATGGAGGGGAGGAGCATTGAGTAGAGGGGAGGGGCATCGAGTAGAGAGGAGGGGCATCGAGTAGAGGGGAGGGGCATTGAGTAGAGGGGAGGAGCAGCATATGGAGGGGAGGAGCATTGAGTAGAGGGGAGGGGCATCGAGTAGAGAGGAGGGGCATCGAGTAGAGGGGAGGGGCATTGAGTAGAGGGGAGGGGCATTGAGTAGAGGGGAGGGGCATCGAGTAGAGGGGAGGGGCATCGAGTAGAGGGGAGGAGTATCGAGAAGAGGGAAAGAGCCGCATGTTGAGGGGAGGAGCACTGAGTAGAGAGGGGGAACAGCATGTGGAGGGTGAAGTAACGTAGAGGGGAGGAGCCTCATATCGACAGGAGGGGATATGGATGTGTGTTAAAAGACACAAGGACTGTGGGACAGCTTGGGCTCACTTCGGATATCTCTTCTTCATATCTTCCTTATAAACTCTGTGAAAAAGTGGAGAGGGAGCTGTTTCCTCATGGACTAGGCAAGATACCTGCTCTTCAGATGCCTACTTGATAAAGTGAGGCACCAAGCCAGGGCAGGAGTGCTCCTCTTATCCTGTGAGAAGCACCGTGACCCGTGTTTGAGAATAGTGGAGTGTGGCAATATTCTGGAACAACTCATTTGCTGTGAAAAGAAGCCCTGGGAGGGAGACTGCTTTCTCCTGGAGGGTGCTGGTGCCCTCAAGTGGTTTTGTGGGCTGCAACCCGGCTTAGAAAGAGGAAAACACAAACCTGTTCTGAAACTAGAGGAGGGAAGACAAATCGGAGCAGGGTCTTCGTGGGGCCAAAGGCTGGTATGCAGTATGCTGGTGAGCAGAGCGGCCAGTGGACATGCATCAAGAAAACTCACTAGCTGCCGTCGCTGGTGGGACGGGGCAGGCATAGGTGTCACACAGTTATTTGTGTTTGAACTTTTGGCAGTTTACTGTGCTCTAAGCGGTGGCATTACATAGGACTCATGACTGCCTGAGTCCTAGATTTGAACACTTCACTTGGGCTACATTATCAAGCGAGAGTAATCATTGCATTATTATACCCCTGACCAATGGCTCTGTCTCCGCGCTCGGCTACTTTATTTCATCTGAGCCTTTATGCCCAGCTGTATGTATAGCAAAATTACACAGACAATTGATATGCCCTTGACCTGCTTATATCATCCTATTAGAGAAGATGTAGAGTCACTATCTTGATTAATAAAACAGAAATTTCATTAAAACTTTATTTGTTCGCTTGTTGTCTGATGTGCTTTTAAAGTATAGCAAATGTAAAAATAATTTCCCGTAAGTCTCTTTCTGTACAGGAATATATTTATTGAAAGTTATTAAGTGTATACATTATATATATTCACATATATGTATACACTTCTAAAAGCTGAAAGTACCAATGAAGATTATGCTTATAAACTTTCACTTAACAGGCAAACATACTCTCTAAGAAATGAAATTTTTTGCTCAAATAATTAAGCAGTATCAGGTGGTAAACGCAGCGATTAGAATTCTACACTCGAGTCTCTCCTGTCCTCGGGCTCCATTTTCTCTGCCTCTTTACTTCAGCAGAGAAAAAAAGTAAACTGCAAGAAAGCAAACTATTTTAACTATGAAAGGTGACCTGAAGAAAAATCATTTCAAGACCAAGTCCGTTGCAGCAAAATTCATTAGCCTCCTCCAGGATGAAAGCCGGTGTCTGGGTGACATTCCAAGGTTACCGTTACTTGTCAGTCCAACAACTTGCAGACTGTACATGATGGGGAATCTTTGGGGTTTGGCATCAAAGGAGAAAGGATGTAAAAATGGCCCTGATGGATGTTCTGAGGTTGTTTGATCTAAATCCAGAGAAAATAGCAGCTATCACAGCTGATGGAGTACCCGCTACGACTGGGAAGATGAATAGAGGGAGGAAAAAAATTAAAGTCAGAAAAGCTTGTGCCAGACATTTTATCATATCTTTTTATTTTATTTTTTACAAGCCGTGCTTGACAACTTGGAAATCCCTTTGTGTGGTTTATAAAATAGTGATTTCTAAATGAAGGCCCAGATTCACCAACAGACCAAGCAATTATGTAAACAATTTCTGTTCCCCAATATGGCTCGCCGTCGTTGAGTTTCCAAGTCAGATCACTTCCATGAGGCGGAACAGTAATACACACGATGCATATCTTTGAAGTGTGGCTTTCAGACACGGTGAGGTGTCAGTTTCCTAGTGATCTGGTGACAAGAAAGGTACTTGTGCCGTATTTCCACTTCTGATTTATACTCATAAAGGAGTCAACTGAAAGACAAAAGTGCTGGCTGATAATTTTTCCTCTTGTGTTATTTTCCCTGATGAGTGCTGTGTATTCTCTGATTGCCTTACCATGGCTGTTTGTTAGGGCAGTGTCATCTTGTACACACACACACACACACACACACACACACACACACACACACACACAGAGGCATAGGTCCTCACACATAATTCTTTCAAGTTACAGTTAGCCATGAAGTTGCTCAATGTGGCTGCTTTAAAAGACTTTACTTGTGCCTGTGCTGATGGGTTTGTCAGTTTCCAATCTCCCAGAGAACGCGTACGCAGCGCATTGTGCCCTTTGTGTTCTCTGCACACCATGAGTGCTCGATAAATGCTATTGACCGACAGACATGTCTCTCTCCCTGTCCCTTTGTCTCTGACACCTCTGTTTTCTTTCAGAAATGGTATTTTTTTTTAAGGTGGCAATAGTCCCCACTCTGGGCTTATCAAAAGCTCTTCCCAGCCTCTAATTTTTTCTTTATGTAAGACTCTTTTTTAACAATAGACAAAGCACAGGTGGAAGGAAACTGATATTCTAGTGCTCCTTAACAATAAATCCCGTTTTTAATTGGAGCGTGGCCAGGGTCTTACAGAATAAAAGCTTTTACCCCAAGAACAATGAAGGCAGGAGCATCTCTGTTGAAGGAGCCATTAAAAAATAATAATGCCTCCTGTCTGCCCTACCCACTCCAGCAACTGAATTCAGGCCAGGGTATTAACGGACGGCCGTGTTTTATTTTCCCTCTGTTATACAATGGGTCAGAGACGCTGTCTATATTCAGTGTCTGTTGTTCTCTCACAGAACTTAAATAACAGTTGGTCCTCCTTTTGAAGGAAACACCCCAATCACCATTATTTTTTAACCTTACCTTAGGAAAAGACTTGGTGGTTCAGTGATCCCCAGAAATGGGAACTTTTCAGAGGATTAAAGTGGAGCCTGCACCAAGTCAAACACTGTTTGATCTTTCCCAGGCCATCCGTGTGCCTTGGTGGCTGTTTGCTTCCTCTGTCACAGCTGTTATGGACTGGGGCCCTGCACTGATAATAGCGACATCACTGCACACATGTCGCCTCCCTCCTTCTGTGTCAGCCGCCTGCAAAGGGTGCCGGTGAGGAACATCTCAACTTGCTTCAGTATCTGTTCTTCAAAGATTCCTCTCACAGCAATTAGAGCTGTCAGCAGCGTTCTCTCCAGTGTTGTTCCGATGTCCCATTTCCCCGTCTTCTAACAGTCCTTGTTTAATACTGACCGGACCGAAAGAATATTCAGAAAAGAATGCATGAATACAAGTCACGAAGAATGTTGGTAGCATTTCTCTCACTGTTCATTTGCTGGCACCGGGTCTGCCTGGAGCAGACTCTAACACTGTATCTATAACCACTGAACAACCCTCTCCTATTCAGGTTTTGATGGGACCAGCATAAAGAAAATGATGACCTTGAGATGTGATGCTCACATTTGTACCGCCAGCACTTGGGAGACAGAGACACAAGAGAGGCCAAGACCAGCCTAAACTACATGGACATGTGAGACTCTCTCTCAGAGAAGTGAAAACAAAGAGTAAAATTTAAAACAATGAGGTCTGTACACGAGGACTCAACCAGGATTCCAGGGAGAAAAGTGTGTTTAGGAATCAGTCTCCAGAAGTCTCAAAAGATGGTGCAGTAGGTGCCTGAAGCCATGGAGGATGTGGGACAGGTGTCCTCTCCTCACTTCCTGTGGTTTATGGATGGTACCCAGGTTTCTCTTCCTCTGTTTGAAAACACAGCCAGTTATGGATGACAGGACAAGGGAAGGATAAGCTGAAAGGGATGTTGGGGCCCCAGCTTGCTGCCCTGGTCTCTGTCCCTGGGGCAGGTATCTATGGAGGAATGGTGGCTCAGGCTAATGGCCATCCCATAGAGGCCGGACAGACATTGCCAAATGCACTTGTGAAAGGGTCTTAGAGGTCTCGCCTTCTGAGTTTTTGAACCAAATAGAGGAAAGTGAATTTATGAGGGTAAGAACAGCAGCTGCATTAATAATTTGCCATGTAAACAGCTACTAGATTGTTCTAGGGCCAGGAAGATGATAGTGTGCATGTCAGGTCTTGACATGGGAGGTGGCCACAGAGGAAAGCCATAGTGCATATATGATGACGGCACACCGTCACACAGATGGTAGGGAGCAGAGCTGGGATTAAACAGTCTGGTTGGAGTCCGCTCTTGTGACTACCAGACAATTGCCACCGGAAAATATCACGTGACATGTTCTCACCTTCAGGTCTCGTCATTTTTCCCCACAGAAGTGAAGAAGTGGTATGTTGGGGTCTGCATAGTAGTTTCCTTGGTGGGATTCGGTGCCATCACTGGGCTCAGGGTGTCTGGATCTCTGTGATGGCTTCTACAAGCTCAAGGATGTTCTACTAAAGGACACAGGCTTATGGCAAGCAGTCCTGTGTGGAAGTCACAGCCCCATCACTGTGTCTCCTCTTGCCACCATCTTCCCACTTCCACCCACGTACCTGCTCTCCTCATCAAAACTATTTGAGTGTAGACGGCGAAACCCACCCCCCTTCTCAGACAGGCAGTACAATCCAGCAGGGAAATCCTCTAATAGTCATGTCTGCAAAGAATGCAAGGTCTGGTAATTATTCAGGTGAGAATTTTTTTTTCCCTCCCGGGAGACCAGGCAGTTATTTTGACAGCTAATTTCACCGTTAGAGATTAAGTTTACATTGTCAATGAATGGGAATGCACCAGGTAATAATCATGAGCTCCAAGGGAATAATCCTGATGCCATTTCCAAATGTCCTTTATGGAAGCATATGGCCACATCCTCCACTTCATCGCGAGGTCAATCCATACTTGCTCTTTAATATGGTGTGTTCTTCATGCACCAGCGCAATTTCCAAGCTCCTCACATTTGCTTTCTTCCCCATGGTGCTGGAAAGTTGCTTAAGCCTCCGATTATTGCTTTGCCATGAGCTCTGATCACTCTCCTGGATAGCAGGCTTTCAGATGTCATCTTTAATTTGCGATATTAATATTGAACTCCATCACCGTTCAGCGATTTCACTGAAGTATTTACATATAGACTAGCAAACTGTTTGAGTTGTGCATTGCAAACTGTCCGTCCCTAATTGGAACCGTAAAGTTTCCCACAGCATCTGGATGACATGGATATGATTTCTGGTTAGAAACTGGCCACGGAAGTTTGCTTTCAAAAACAAATGAGATCTTGCTTTTACAGCTCTGGATTGCCTCAGCGTTCAGACCATTAGTGACGGGTGGTGACGGTGATCTGAGAACCGCTTTTTACTATCTCGCATACTTTTAAGAAAGATTAACTATCTCGAAGGGTTTTTTTTTTTTAAAAAAAACTGAGAACCACATTTAAAATTAATGAACTAATTAGTTAAGAAATGTATTACTTTATTATGGAAAATGAAAGCTTGCACCATAATGACCGTACGAAACGCAGCGCGTGTCCTTTTATTTTATGACATTACAGGAAGGGGGACTTGTTAAGGAACATTTAGACTGCTGCTATTAATTATCAGATTTAAAGATCACCTCGCTCTGTGAGAAAGATGGATTAGCAGTCACCATGTGTGAGTTTCCAAAGGATGAAATAGAGAGAAAAAGGACAGAAAAGGGGGCATCTGCCCAGCTGTGTTGTTAGATGACCTTGTGCCCCGGTGTGTTTAAATTGCTCACTTCCTATAACTCTATAAACTTCTGTGTTTTCATTTGCTGGATTAGATTGAAGTGTCAACTATATTTGAAGAATGGCATTGGTAATATATGTTCATGTTCGTCTTTGCTCTTTCTGCTTTTATTTATATAGAGCCAGGATAATTTATTTCTCCCGAAAAAGCTTTCAGCAAAAAAACATTTTTTAAAGTACAAATACTTTTTAACAGGGCTCTGGGGTTTGTGATGATCAAATCAGTCACTCTTCCTTTTCAAGCTTCTCTCAACCTTGCCTACTTTTTTTTTTCCTCTTAAACTAGGAGGCCAGAAAGAATGCAGGGCGGTACAGTGGCTGTACCCACGCCAAGTGGACCCGTAACAGTGGGGACAAGAATCTGGCTGGATCTGTCTGTGCACATGTTAGTGAAATGAAATGAGGAATTACATAATTATGTGGATAATTTCATTTCAAAATACAAGTCAGAAGCTTTTCCTCTTCGAATACTTTATTCTCTTACAGTAAGCCAGACATTCAACTGTGGGCTTCCTTCCTTCTTCCTCCTTCCTCCTTCCTTCCTCCTTTCTTCCCTTCCTTCCTCCTTCCTTCCCTTCTCTTCTTTCTTTCCTTTCTTTTCTTTTCTTTCTTTCTTTTTCTTTTCTCATAGTTCTAACTAAACAAAAGGATTTTATTTCTTTCTCATGAGCCATTGGGAAGGAAGCCCTGGTATTTTGAGGTTAAGTTGGGGTGCTTAATTATTCATACAGTTACTCCCTCTGCATTTTCTTTAAACAACCCCCCTCCCAAATTTGTATGTTTAGGTTAATTGACACCAGACCTGTTTCAAAGTTGTCTGGGAGGTAATGGAGAGAGGCAGAGAGAGGGAGAGAGAGAAAGACACACACACACAGAGACACACACAGAGATACACACTCAGACACCCCCAGACACATATACACACGTCCACATGCACACAGAGAAAGGAGAGGATTGCAATGTCAGTCTCCTACAATCTAACAACTACCCCAAAGTAGTTGCTGTGAAGTAGACAAAGACGCACAAAGAAAAATTTAGGCAAAGGGCTTGCCTGTCCTCTCTTTCTCCTTAGAGACTTGCTTTAGTTGTCGTTGTTTTGTCTGTTTTCTTGTTGTTGTCTGTTGTTTGTTTACCTTTTAAGATTTTCTCCCAGCTCACTGGAATCTGAGGTAGTTTACAGTTCTCTTAAAGGCTGCAGAGACCGTGATAAATATGGTGAAATACCCAGGTTAGGTCAGTTCATCACACACTAGCCTGCATGTAGCTCTGTTCTTGTGTAGCCAATAACAAAAATTCACAGTGTACTTAGTGATGCATCTTGTTGGCTTTTATCTGAGATTTACAAATCAGGGTGGCCTCTACTGACCTTCCAACTGAGCAAGAGGGAGAAGTGCGGTTATACAACAGGAATTAAAACACAGATCGAGACTGAAAAAAGAATCGCTTAATGAACGATAGTTTTAGGTTTCTTCCTATGCATATTACTTAAGGGGAGTCTTGTTTTTTAGAAAACATACATGTTTGGGGGAATCTATCTGTTTCCTAAAATTTTAATTTGGTTTTGTGGCATTTAGAATGAATGCCTACATTTGGGTTTGGTCTTCTCTGTTGGAGGTATTGCTGTCAATTTTTTTTTTTTTTTTTTTTTTTTTTTTTGATACAAGAACCCTCACTGGCCTGGAATTCACCTATTTGAATAGACTGGCTGGCCGGTGAGTCCAAAGGATGCTCCTCAGGCCCAAAGTGGGATCCAGCTCAAGGGGAGGCCCCAAGGCCTGACATTATTACTGAGGGTATGGAATGCTCACAAAAAGGGACCTATCATGACTTCCCTCTGAAAGACCCAACAAGCAGCTGAAAGTGTCAGATGCAGATATTTACACCCAACCAATGGACAGAAGCTGCTGACCCCTGTGGTCGAATTAGGGAAAAGCTGAAGAAGCTGAGGAGGAGGGTGACCCTGTAGGACGACCAGCAGTCTCAATTTAACCTGGACCCCTGAGATCTCTCAGACACTGGATCACCAACCAGGTAGCGCACACCAGCTGATATGAGGCCCCCAACATATATACAGCAGAGGTCTCTCAGGTCTGGGTTCAGTCAGAGAAGATGCATCTAACCCTCAAGAGACTGGAGGCCTCAGGGAGTTTGGAGGTCTGCTGGGGTGGGGTTAGAGGAATGGGGACATCCTTATAGAGACAGAGGGGTCCAGGAGGAGGTTTGGGATTGGAAACATTTGGAGGGTGAATCGGGACAGGAATAAAATCTGGGGTATGAAAAAAAGAGTTAATAAAAAAAGATCCCAGAGATAGATATTGCCACATACATCTTAATTTATTTTTATTTTTAGAATTAATTCTCCTAGATCTACTGCCAATTCTCTCCAATTTTATGTTTTTTAAAGAAACAATTATATATTGATCATTTGACATCTAATAGATTCCTGATTTAACAAAATTTGAACAAAACTCCTGAGATTTTAACATCCCCCACACTATACCTAAGTGCTTCTACTATAGTTTTCTTAATTTTATGTTTTTGGAAAAAAATTCTTTAGCTGTTTAGTCCAACAAGTTAAGTCTTCCTTGACCCCTTGTATTTCTAAGATGCCACATTCAATTTCAGGAAATCAATTTAGTCTGTCCTCAAACTGTGGCCAAGTGTGGACCAACCTGACAGCTTCCCACAATCTCCACCCACCTACTCGTCTGTCCTGGGTTACTAGAGTGAGTCTAACTTTTATCCTCACAACGATTTGCTCCTACAACGTCTATCTGGACAGAGGGACTCTCCAAACACAAGCAGATGCTGACAAACCTCACAGAGGCTTCTCTGGCCTCACAGTAGAAGCTCCTCCCCTCTTGCCGCATTCTATTTGCAGCATCTGGAACTTTTGACATTTGCCCTTTCTTGGGATATTTCTTCAGGTGTCTCAAAGCTTTACTTCACTGTCCTTTTGATACATTTGTTCAAAGGCCAATTTACCATGAAGATTTCTTTGTCACCTTATTTAGAGCTGTTCCCTACTTCCTGTACTCCCCATCTTCCTTTCTGTTTATAATGCATAGTACCATAAATTTGAATATAAACACATATACACATTAATACATTTACTATAAAATGTTACATTTTGATAGATAACAATGCTATGGTAAATACTATGTATTTTCATATATGCCCAGACTTACCCTATCTATACTTTTTCTGTGTATATGTGTGTGTACATATACATGTATATATATTCTGTATACAAGCATAAGCTGTCTTTTGCACTAGAATCTCATTCTGTAAGGGCAGACTTTGGTTATACATCTTATTGTTGGATACATGTCCTTAAATAGTATCTGGAACATAGTAAAATCTTGGTAAATTATTTTTAATAAATGATAAAATAAATCAGTAAACTAATAATATAACATAGCTTATTTCCTTTTGAGCACCTCATAGGTGAGTCTTACTAAGTATCTTTTCAATACTAAATACTATGAAGTTCTTGATATTCCAGTGTGTATGTGTGTGTGTGTTGTATTTGCACGTGTGTATGTGTGTATTTACCTGTGTTTTATTTAGTGTTACTATTGTTGTGCTAACAATGACCAAAAACAACTTGTCGAGGAAAGGGTTTATTTTGCTTACACTACCAGGTAATAGTCTATTGTGCAAAGTCATGGCAGGAATTGTACAGAAACCTGGATGCACACTGCTTGTTCCTTATGAATGGCTCAGCCTGCTTCTATAGCAACCAGAATCATTTGCTTAGGGGTGGCACCACCTACAATCAGCCATGTCCTCCCACATAAATCCCCTGTCAGAAAGTTCACTACAGGTTTGCCCACAGGCCAATCTGGCCTGAACATTTTCTCAACTCAAGTTCTCTCTGCCATAAGGACTCTAGCCTGTGTCAAGGTAACATAAAAACTAGCATCATGCATGCATGGAGGTCAAGAGGAGGATGCTGGTTGCCCTGCTCTGTCATTCTGCCTGACTCCCTTGCAGCAGGGCCTCTCACTGAGCTAGGCTCATAGCAAGCCAGAGATCTATCTACCTCTCAGTTTATGGTCATGGTGTTGGAGTACCTGGAATACACAGATTCATCTAATTTTTAATGTGTGCACAGGGGATTCGAATTGAGATCCTTCTGCTTGCACATCAACTTGCTTTGCACACTAAGCTATCTCCCCAACCCACACATTCTGTTTTTTAGTGGCAAAAGTGGCTACCCCATATGGCTTGACTCGTATGTCATCTGTATTAGACTGTTTTTAACTTTAGCCAGTTTCTCAAGAACTGGCATGATATGTGTGTTTCATGTTCTTCTCTGTTCATGCTAAAATAAGAGCCCATGTGAGTAAGAGTCTTCCAATATCAACCATATTTGGTCAGTAAATGCTAGGAGGGAAACACACAGAAACAGTAAAACTGCAGAACAATGCAGATACTCACCTCTCCTTTCCATGCGTCTGAGTCTAGGTTGACCAAAATATGTCACCAGTCATAAATAATTATGATGATATTTCCATGTGCTTGCCTCTGATGTGCAATACCACATGAGACAGACTGACTTTAAACAGTAATCTTCAACAGGGCAGGGTACGTGAAAATATTAATGGTTCATTTGAACATTTTTCTAAATTCAGGGTTTTATGTTGCTTGGTGGGAGATTAGAAGATGCATTTTGGAGAAAGGCTTGACCGTGGGTAAGGGTGTGGCTGATGAACTAGACAGTGGGAGTTATGCAGGAGCACAGGCAGTTCAGGGATGGGTACTTTGGCTCTGGGTAAATGGGCCACCCACAAGGTCTTGGCTGATTTTGTGTAGCTGACAAGGATGGTCATGAGGCAGCAGGGACATAAAGGCAGGAAGTGAAGGATTTACAGAGACTCTCACCTATTCCCCTGCCCCTGGAGAGGAACTCCAATCCTTGGGCCCAGCCAGGAGTTGCATCAGCTATGGAGGGTAGATTCTATGCTCAAATCTTCTCAACATATGAATCAAGCCCTTATAAACCATGAACTTTATTTTCCTGTTGGAGACAATATTTTCTGTGATTTAAATATGATTATCTCCCTGAAAGTTTGGTTTTGAACCAAGTTCCTCAGTGTGATGTGGGATTGAGAAACTGAGCCTAGAGGGACACGTTTACGCCATGAATGTGGAGCACTTACCAATGGATGCATGCCTGGCTTTCTTGAGTTCTCAGTGTCAGAGGACCTGATTAGCTACCATGAGAATGGGTTTATTCCGAAGCTAGGTTACTCCTCTTCTTGCTCCTCACACGGCCCCTCTTGAACTGAAAGAAGCATGAGGCTCTCACCAGGTACAGATGTCAAATGAAGACCATTCAGCAAAAGTTAACTCTTGTATAAATTACCCAATCTTGATCTCTTCCTACATGAGCAGAAAGTGGAGTAAGATCCACATGGAAGCTCTAGTACAGGTGCTTGTCCCAATATTGTACTTGCATAGAACAGGCCCACTCTTCATGTTTACTTTACCTTAAAGCAGTGAGCAAGGAAGCAATTCCCAACGTCAAGCTAGGACAGCAACGGCTTCTGCTGCAAATGCAAGTTATCTTTCTTGGACTAGTGGATCACAGGACACAGGCCGACACAAATTCCTATGCAGACAAATTTTCATATTTTGTTTTGCTTGACATTTGAAACTTTTTAGGCAAGGCTCACAAACTGCGGGAGAATTTCTACATATCCTCTCTGTCCAGCTTTCTCCAATAATAGCCTGTTACATAATCATAATGTATTGTTAAAGTCTGAAAACTGACAGGGCTATATTCCTATTAGCAGGGAGAGGGACCTTAGCTTATAATGACCTAGGAAGGACTAGTCTCTTCAATTGCATCTGCTTTTGCCTAAGGCATTACAAAGTCACCCAGAGGAGCACCTCCTTTTTACACTCTCCTCTGTCTTACAGATGAACTACGATCATTCCGAAGAGGACGGTTGGACAGTGAATGAACAAGTGAGCTTTGATCCATCCATGTCTCCCAGTTTTGTGTCTCTTCTGGCATCCATCATTGCTTGGGCTGTGGGTCTTTGCTGGTCTCTGGGACATGTGACTTTCCAGTCAATTCTCGTTACCATAGTACCAATCTCCGGTCCCCAGACACGTGGAGGACCGACCACGGGAGCAGCCTTTCGTCTCCAGATTGCTGCGAGAGGACAGGCTGTGTTTTAGCTGATGAGCTCCCATCTCTGTAAATCAGCCCCAGCTATTTCTACAACACCATGTGGCTTCTTCATTTCCCCTTGCCTGCCGTCCACCTCCGACTTTATGATTGCTGTCCACACAACCTAAAAATTGATTTTCCATGTGACTTGACTATAGATGGAGACAGCTGATGAAAGTGCTTCTGGCATGTCTGAAGCCATGTGAGGAAATTATTCTGTCTTCCTTACCTGGGTGTTTTAAATTTCAGCTTCAGGAATTCAAAGGATTCCCTGCATCATCTTGAATAATCTCCTTCAGGACCATGTAAAGATTCATTAAAATGCAGAGGGGACACCTCGTGGACAATAGAATGTCTTATGGTTTTCTCTTGTGAAAGCCCTAACATCTTGTTAACGCCGGGGTGTGGCAGTGGGTCGACACAGTCATCTACAATATACCTAAAGGTACATTGTGCAAAAGAATGACAATTATTTAGGAGGTTCTTCCATGGTTATGGGTCCCTAGTCACAGGAATTTGACAAACTGGTGTTAATAAGTACTAAGGTTTCAATTCTCCTTCTAAGTTCATATCTAATTGCTATTCAGGTAGGTTTTGTGGGTAAGATGCTTACGTGTTTCTTTATCTGACAAAGCGTTGGTGAAAATGGAAGAGAGGAGTCTATAAAGCTGTTTCTTGGTAAGTTAATGGAGGAGAGTAAGCCCACTTTACCCTCAAGCCGACCCACTCTGACCCTATGGACCACGGCAGCCATTAGAGTAGAAGTTGCAGGCAGATGCCACCCATTCACATTAAGTTCAGAGACTAAAATATTTAGTAGCAACAAGGTTTTAAAATGTCGTTTCTGAGAGTCAGCCTTGTGCATTTATGAGGCTGTGGAAATGACCTGTCTTATCAGTTAAAGGAAAACCAGTTTCTCAAGTGAAGATAACGTGGGAGAGTTGGGGGGCTTGTGCATTCATTTCTCAGTGAGAACAAAGCACGTGCAGGTCTCTGACAGTTTGCTAAAGGATATGCATGAGGAAAGGTATGGAAACTACGTGGAAAACTGAAGGATAACACAATGTTCACATAAAGAATTCGGGTTAGGTGTAAAAGGGGGGTGGTTGCAATCCAGGAATCTATGTTGATCTTGATAACTAATATTTCTTTTGTTTCACTTAAATTGTGTGTGTGTGTGTGTGTGTGTGTGTGTGTGTGTGTTTGCATGTGCTTTTTTGTGATGATCTCCTTTGCTGTAAAGAGAACTTTCTTTAATGAGGGGTGTGTATAAGAATAAAGTATCAAATGTAGTAACAAATTATCCTGATCCATCTAAGTGGTGGGGGTAGATCCTTTTCTAAGGTCTATGCCCTCACCAGCCCTGGGAAGCTGGCTAGGTTTCTAGTGCCCGGGTTGATTTCTCTTCCGTTCAATGGGTCTTGGTTGTCACTGGCATGTAAATGCCACTCCGTACACCTTTCTGCACATCTCGCCATGCTGGAGCTTGTCATAGGTGTGGGAGCAGGGTAGGACTCTTTAATTGCATCCTTCTCTTGGCAACTTTTAAAGCCTTTTCTGGAACCATGAAAGCTAGACTTACTGAAAGAGGCTTTCATGTAAGATCCATATTGAATCAGCTGAGTTTTGTGTTCCAAGTGTATCATCTCTTCAGTAAGAGTGGCTTACCCTCAACCCCTGAGAGGAAATCACTTATAATGTGTTTTGTTTGGGGAGTCACTTGAGTTCTCTTGACCAACAAATTATAAGGAGATTTCTCATGTCTCGTATTGGGTCTGTGATTTTTGCGGGAAATATTGGGATCCCAAATAGTTTAAGTCTCTGTCTCTCTCTCTCTGTGTGTGTCTCTTTGTATATATACATACACTTCTACATATTGTGTACATTTTAGGTAAATATAACATAATATGATTCCTTGAGGCTTTGTGAATAACCGAGGTGTCATTTGTCCCTCTTTCTCCTTCTTCTAAGTTAATTTCCTTACTTCCTCTCACTTTGCAGATGCCCCCATTATTCCACTTGTCATTTCACATCCCTGTATCCTCCCACTTCCTGCCCAAGCCTTGATGTCACCTATGCTCCCTTTATCCTTTTCTGATTTCAGTGATTTTTCCATGTTGTGTCCTCACATATGTTGAGAACTAATAAACGCAGATGAGAGAACATGTGGGCATATGTCTTTCTGACTCAGCCTTATCTTACTCAATGTAATTTTTTAGGTCGATCCATTTACCTGGAAGTTTCTTCTTCTTCTTCTTCTTCTTCTTCTTCTTCTTCTTCTTCTTCTTCTTCTTCATCATCATCATCTTCTTCTTCTTCCTTTTTCTTCTCCTCCTCCTCCTCCTTCTTATCCTTCTTCTTCTTTTACAAATAAATAATATTCTATAGAGTATCTGTACATTTTTATTATCCATTCTTCTGTTGAAGGACATTTAGGTTTTTTCCTTTCCCTGGCTATTGTAAATCATGTACACACACACTCATGGTGTGCGTATGTGTGTGTAACAAATATAATAAAAGGTAGCTGTCAGTCTGAGAAGAGGTATGGTAGGGATTTGAGGAACGTAGCTTGAAGGGGCTGGAGGAAGGAAACTGAGGGAGGACTGATGAGCTCTCCAAGGTCCTGACCTAAGCACATGAACTAGTTGTTTTCAGGCCTGTATGCGGATACCCTGTACTCTGCTTGATGCCTTCCTGTGCCTTTAGGCACTCACCTTAGAAGCTTGTTTCATCTTTGCCTTCTTGTCCAACGGTCTGAAATCTAAGTAGAAATTCCTCTGCTAAGCTAAAGACCCGGAAAGAGCCTACTTTATTTTTACTCTTGTTAGCACTTCTTACTAATATTCTATACTAGATTGATATTTAAATTCCCTTTCATCGACAGGGCCAAAATGCATCGGGAAAGGATGAAATAGCATGCAAATGTGTTCATCACATTGATTATTTCTTCTTGAAACATGTTTCTAAAATATTAACCTAGTACCTATGGAAAAGCAATTAGAGCCCATCTTTTCTATATTTAAAAAGCACAATTCAACTCATTTTCCCATTTATTCAAAAGCCAGTTTTATCTTATTTAAACACCTGTTTTTTTTTTTAATAAGAGCACATATACTCTTATTTGCTGGCACTTTGATAATTGACATTAATTACACATGATTAATTTCTCTTTAAGATACTTTAATGTTCATAGTTCCTCTTTTTGAGACAATATCATTAAAATATAACACTTAATTTTAAAAAATCTGCAGGAAAAGTGAGCTCTTTTTTTTCATATCTTGATAATTCTACAGCAAAAAATACTTTATACTCTTTTTGAACAAAATCTTTTCCCTTGCTGTGTTTGTTCATTGAAGCATGCAAACAATATGACCACTAATGACTGATAATAGTAAAACCCTAAAAGTTAAAGTCAGTATGACGTACACAGTTGTAGAACATACCCCAGCACCGTAGGCCCTCAGCATTCCCTCAGTGATAACAACAGAAGACATGGATGACCATTGCTGTGAACTTCTTTCCTCGGATGGAAAATTAGCACACGGGATTATTAAGGAATGACAGTGACAGTGACAACGTCAAACATACAGCTGTATCATCCGTCATTTAATATTTGAGCTCAGCCTGGTGGCCCAGGCCTACTTCCCAACTTCTTTGGAGACTTAGACAAAAGGATTGTAAGTTCAAGCCTTTTCATGACTCAAAATAAGAGTAGAAAAAGGGCTGCCGATGTAGGTCATCCGGTTACTGCCTATTTACTGCGCATGCGTGAGGCCTCACATCACTGCACCATTACCACAAATGAACAAGAAATCCCCTCCCCTAAAGAACTTTGGCTGGGAGGCATATTTACAGACACGAGAGAGTATTTTGAGAGGGACGTGAGGTGGTAGAACCACTTCTTACACTTCAGGTGTGCAGAGCTGTGTGTGGAGGTGCACCCCTGTGATCATGGCGCTTGGGAGACTGAGGCTGAGAACAGCCTGAGACGGAGAACACTAAGAAACAGGCCAGCAAGAGGGCTCAGAGGAAAAGGTGCTTACCACCAACCCTGACCATCTGAGTGTGATCCCTGGGACTTAAATTGTGGAAGCCGTCAGCTCGCACAAGTCCTCCTCTGGCCTCTGCGGCTAAGAACCCATTCGTCTTTCCCATTTACGTGTTTGAACGTGAAGCTCACACGCCCCTTCTGTTACAGACGAGGATGCTGCCTTTCTGCACCCCACCGTTGTGTCCACACCCATTTCCTCGCTGCCTCCTTGAGTGAGCTTATAGATCATCATCTCACAGTTTTGTCCTTTGGGTGGACGGACTCTTCACATGAGGCTCAGCTTCATTTATTCATTGTGCAATGCGTTTGGAGTTCAGACTGCAAACCTTGTCATCTTTCTTCCCGTTCTGCGTCTTTTGCCACTGGTTATTCTCATCTCTGATTACTTCCCTCGGGTCCTATTGATGGAGGCGGCCCCTCTCCACTGGCAGGGAGCCTACTGCTAGACCGTTCACAGAACCCTGGGAGGGAGAGTAATTGCCTCCCGAAAACTTTTCACTTCCTCTCCCGTTTGCTGTCTTATCCTTCTGTATTGTACTCAACACGGGCTTCATCTTTTTGCAAATTGCTTTTCCCCCCTTTTCAGATTAACTCACACCAATCATTAAAATTATTTGAAGTACCTGTATTACGCATCTCTATAACTCCTGCACAATAGGTAGACTTCTGCCACCCGGCTTTTGTGCTGGACAGTTTCTTCACATCCCTTGTTCTGATAGAACTATTTGCTTTGCATGCATGCTAAGAATGTTTAAACTTAACTTAAAATTGTTCTTGGACAATAGGCCAAAAATAGTGTAAGATATTTCTTTGTATTACTTCTTACAGATGGGACATATGAGGAAAAATTCTACTGTACATAAATAAGACTTCAGGAGTGTACTGGAAATCCTAGAATTATGGCATATATTACAATGATACAATTTTATAAAATAAGGACAAATGAATTATCTATTATCAGCAAAAAAATCAAACTAGCACTTTTAACAGGTAATTGTCTCAACATTATAAAGGGTAAAATATTTCTATTATATGTTACTCACTTAAAAGGAATTCTTCCTGAATTTGACTTGAGGATGTTTTGCATTTGTGGAATGTGTTTTTTTCTGTGCAGGTTTGGAGTGGTAGTTTGTATATGCTTGGCCCAGGGAGGGGCACTATTAGGATGTGTGGCTTTGTTAGAGAAAGTGTGTCATTGTGGGCGTGGGCTTTAAGACCCTTGTCATAGATAACTGGAAGCCAGTCTTCTAGCAGGAGAAGATAAAGATGTAGCACTCTCAGCTCTTCCTGTACAAAGCCTGGATGATGCTATGCTTATACCTTGGTGATAATGGACTGAACCTCTGATCCTATAAGCCAGCGCCAATAAAATGTCCTTATAAGAGTTGCCTTGGTCATGGTGTCTCTTGATAGCAACGAAACCCTAAGTAAGACATTTGGGTTCTTATACGTGTTTAGGGGCTTACCTTTCCTTTTTAAAAAAAAAAAAATTATTTGTTTGTTTGCTTTTTCTATAATTAGGTCTTATTGTATGTCATACTTTATTTTTTATTGTTTGGGATTTCATATATGAAAATTAATGTGTTTGATTAAGTCCACCTTCCATTTCCTCCCCATGATTTCTGCATCCCAATTTCATTTGTTCTTTCTTTTTCTTTTTTTAAGAACTCACTCAGTTGATTTAGTGCGGCCAGCACGCCCTTGAATGGAAGGCTATCCACTGAAACATGGTAGCCTCTCAGGGGCTGTATCCCGGAAGAGAACTTCCTATCCCAGAAGTTATCAAGTTCCAACATCCTTGGCTAGTGGTGTAACTTTTTGCCCCTTCCCCATGCTGGGACTTTGTCTGGCCTAATTTTGTAAAGATCTTGTGCAGGTCCCCATAGTACTGCAAGTGCATGTGTACTGTTGCCCTGTTACATCTAGAAAACATTGTTTCTCTGAAGTTACCCATTGCCTTTGGGTCTGTTAACCCCTTCCATTGACTCTTTAAAAAAATAATTCTTGAGCCTTGAGAGGAAGGGGTATGGTACAGATGTCCAGTTTAGGAATGATCACCTTGCTGATTTGATTCTTCACATTGACCAGTCGTAGGTCTTTTTGCCAACGGACACCCGCAAAAATAAGCTTCTGTAATGGAGACTGAGTGGTACACTGACCTACAGGGGTAGTGATAAGTCTTTAAGAGTCAGTTTAGTGCTATACTCATTTAGCAAAATCATGGTAGTTGGGTCTCCACTACGGCCTATTCCCTACCTAGTCTTTGGTTCTTGGCCCTGTAAGTTGTTAATTGTGGAGTTGATCTTAAATCCAACCAGAGGTGGTGCTTACTCCATACCCATACCACTGTTGTACAAGTGGGCCAGTTGTTTGTTACTGCAGTGTTTACAGCTAGATAAGACTAATGGTTACTTCCCTTCCATGATAGCATGAGTAGAACCTTCCAGCAGCCATATTGCAGAAAAACGGGCTCGGGGGTGACGCTGCTTTCTTGTTCAGAATGTCATACCTGGGCTATTCCCACAGGCTACCCACCTTTCCCTGGAATTCCTCCTGCGGGTCAGGAGCCATCTTTCCCCGCTGTGGGTCAGTATCTGTACCCCAGTGGCTTTCCACCAATGGGAGGAGGTGCTTACCCACCAGCACCAAGTGGTAGCTACCCAGGAGCTAGAGGCTACCCCACACTTGGAGGTTATCCAGTCCCTGGGGGCTATCCTGGAACTATAAATCCAGGAGGTGTCCCAGCCTATCCTGGAGGCCAAAGCTTTGGGGCCCCACCCAGTGGAGCAGGCTTTTCTGGCTATCCACAGCCACCTGCACAGCCTTACAATGGTGGACCAGCCCACGTTCCAGTACCAGGTGACTTTCCTGGATCACAGATGCCTTCTCAGTATCCTGGAGGACAAGCTCCCTACCCTGGCCAGCCTATTTCAATGACTCCAAGCACCTAAGGAACAATCTGCCCAGCCTCCAACTTTGATGCCACGAGAGATGCAGAAATTCTCCGCAAAGCAATGAAGGAGTTTGGGACCGACGAGCAAGCAATTGTGGATGTTGTGTCTAGACGTTCCAGTGACCAGAGGCAACGAATTGAAGGAGCTTTTAAGACCATGTATGGCAAGGATTTAATTAAAGATCTCAAGTCAGAGTTAAGTGGAAATATGGAAGAATTAATCCTTGCCCTGTTCATGCCTTCTACATACTATGATGCCTGGAGTTTACGAAAGGCAATGCAGGGAACAGGAACTCAAAAACGTGTATTGATAGAGATTTTGTGCACAAGAACAAACCAAGAAATTTGAGACATTGTTAGATGTTATCTATTAGAATTTGGACGGAACCTTGAGGATGGCATTAGTTCAGATACCTCAGGACACTTTGAACGTCCTCTCGTGTCCATGTGCCAGAGAAACCGTGATGAGAGCCAGGGTGTAAACCACCATATGGCTCAGGACGATGCTCAGCGACTCTATCAGGCTGGGGAGGGGAGGCTAGGAACAGATGAATCCTGTTTCAACAAGATCTTCACCACAAGAAGCTTCCCTCAGCTGAAAGGCACCATGGAAGCTTATTCCAGGATGGCTAATTGAGATTTGCTAAGCAGTGTAAGCCGACAATTTTCTGGATACGTTGAAAGGGTTTTGAAGACCATATTGCAGTGTGCTCTCAACTGTCCTGCCTTCTTTGCTGAGCAACTCTACTATTCCAAGAAAGGCGCTGGAACAGATGACTCCACCCTGATCAGGATTGTGGTCACTCGAAGTGAGATTACCTTGTTCAGATAAAACGGATGTTCGCCCAGATGTATCAGAAGTTCAATGATCTCAAGTGACACGAGTGGAGATTACAGGAAGCTGCTCCTGGCCATTGTTGGCCAGTGAGGGAGATTTTTCTCCCCTTTAAGGAATGGAACTCTTCGGGCCTATCCTTCCAAGCAATGAGACCTGCATGCAGCCATGTCAGACACCAACTGACCAGAGTAGATTTTTACTGAGGACTGTCAGGGGTGTGCTGGGTTTGCACATGTTACTGCCTTAATTCTAATGTTTTTTTTTTTTCTTTCTCTATCCAATTTGTTTAAAAACCGTATCAATGACGTAGTAATGCAATATTTGTAAAGGTCCACTCTCACTGCAATTATTTTAATCCAGATTACAGAAGTCTCTGATGCAGTAAAAATAAAACATGAATCTACAGCTACTGTCCCCATGTTCTCACTCTGAGTGGAGCCTTGGACCGCTGAGCTGGATCTGCTTGGCCTAGCTGTTTCTCTATGACTCAGACATCAAGCTGCCCCCTCCCAGGTGCCTCTGCCTGCTGGGAACTTTGTTCACATTCCCCACAGCCTGGTAAAATCATGACACAACAATCAATAATTTATCAAACAGATTTATATGTGAAATTCTCAATCCCCAATACATCCAAATAAGCTTACAACCAGTTGACAAAGATAGAAACCACCCTCCTTGATAAGACAAGTTGACCTGTAGAAACCCTTGAAAATATTCATATCTACCTATCGCCAGTTAAGACCACTTGGGTCTAAATCCTCTTCGCCAGCTCCATGTTGATTCTTTTTTCTTCCTCCTTTCTCCCGCCTTACAAAACTTTGTCCCCGCCCCACTCTTCTGTCCAATCATGTATTGCCTTGACATCAACCTCTACATCTCTAATTCTGTGTAATGTTAGTGAGAGAATGAGAATGATGTTTGTTAAAACATGGTGTTCTCGTTTGATTTTTCAGTTCAGGAATAAGCCACGGTAACTCAGTTTCCTGGTACAAATGTAGTAAAACTCAGTCTCAGTAATAGTAAGGACTGAAAGGCCATATGGTGTTCAGCTAAATAAGAGAGTCTATGCAGGCAAGCTCTTCGGAGGTTCTGGAAATGTCACTGGTGTTCTTCAGACCCCTTTCCATCCCAATCCCACCTGTTGCCAGTTGTTAGTAATGAATACCACTGTGTGGTAGGAGTGCCTTGTTGAACACCACACAGCTCTTGACAGTGGCATCCTGTGCAAGGCTGGCCCTCTAAGCCACTGAGATCCCAGATGTTACATTATCATGGTAACCAGAATGTTCCTGAGACCATCAGGAGCTTAACTGGAAGTACAGGAAAACTAACTGCTGCTCCTCCTCCCCTCCTTCTTCTCTCCCTCCTCCTCCTTTTCCACAGCCCAGGCCCATGAGTAACCTCATTACTTCTGTGTTTCTACCCAATGGATGAGGGAAAAAAAGCAATCACTATTCTCCATTTTTTTTTTTTTTTTTTTTTTTTTTTTGAGTAGGCAATGTCTTTTATTGTTCCATCTGATACTTGCTAACACCAGTCTCGAAGAGCCTAGAAATGAAGGTCTGTCACTCCGTTTGTCAGGAATAAAACCAAATTAAAAAACCAAGTTTGGAAAATGACCAAGAAATTCTGGTTCATTACCATTTCCATATCTAATGGTTCCTTCAAGATAAAAACATAACTCTTCCTTCCATGATAGATTTCCTACTGAGATTAAAGAAAAAAAGGTTTCTCATCCCTTCCCCAAATTGTCATTCATACTGCTAACAGAGCCAATCTTGTTAGCAGCTAAATATCACACTGCCTTTCATTTAGTACAGTCAGGGTCCAATGAAAGGGCACATTCATGGTCTAGGTGACAAATGGCAACTCAATTGTTAGACTCAGTGTTAGAGGGACAGAAACATGTCAGCACTAATCAGTCAGTCAGACTTCCACAAGTTAAAATTCATCACACCGCAGGAAGTTGTGTGTCGTCTGCATTTGTCATGCTGTTCTCCTGAGTCATCTGTTCCCATGATCTGTTCCTCTTGGGTTATAGGCTTCTCATCTGGAAGGTAGCACTTGCCAATTGCCTCTTTAATCTGATTATTGGCTCCTTTAGGATCTAAGTCCATATCCCAAGAGAAATTCATCAAGGCGAGATGAGTTTGACCCAACTTCTTGTAAACCTTTTCTATTAAGTAAACGAGGGGGCTAGAGATATCACTCAGCGGTTAAGAGCACTGACTGCACTTCCAGAGGTCGTGAGTTCAAATCCCAGAAACCACATGGTGGCTCACAACCATCTGTAATGAGATCTGATGCCCTCTTCTGGTGTGTCTGAAGATATACCTAAAATAAATAAATCTTTTAAAAAAACAACTATTTCATAAAATTAATGATCATAAGATAAACACATAATTTTCAAAAAAAAGTGTATGAGGGATTCTTTGGGGACAATCTGTTTCCATTCTTCAAGTTCTTGTAAAGCAGATTTGTATTTTTCATTTGCAAATAAAACCAAGGCTTGTGAAAAAAAAAAAAAAAAAAAAGAAGAACCTTCCAGTAGCCAATAGGGGTGAAGCTTCCGTGTTGATACAAGCTTGATTTCTCCATGTCGTATGACTCACATATGTGTTATCTTCAGCATTTAGGTTCTGCAGCATCACCAAGAGTAATGACAATAAACTACAATATTTGGGAGTCTATTAGACCTAACTTAGCAGCAACTCCAGAACAGGTAACGCATTCCAGACAATGGACTTTTTATTTGAAACCTATGGTGTCTTGGAGAGGCTCTGCCCCAATGTTATAGGGTAAATCTACTTAAATTTGGGGTGTGTGTGTGTGTCTCTGTGTGTGTCTGTGTGTGTGTGTATATGTGTGTGTCTGTGTGTGTGTGTCTATGTGTGTGTCTGTGTGTGTGTCTGTGTGTGTGAGTGAGTGTGTGTCTGTGTGTGTGTGTCTATGTGTGTGTCTGTGTGTGTGTCTCTGTGTGTGTGTGTGTGTGTGTGTCTGTGTGTGTGTGTCTATGTGTGTGTCTGTGTGTGTGTGTGTGTGTGTGTGTGTGTGTGTAGGCTTCTATAATAGTAGCTTTATGTATGGCTTTTCCAAAAGTCTTCAGTGTTACCACTCTTCTTACTCCCTCCTTGTCTCTGACTTCACTTTTCCCAATTAACCTTTCTTGCATTATTACTCCGCACTGCCCCTTTATACCACTTACATTCTATATTCCTCCCTAGAACTATCCCCTCCCATGCTCCCTTTACTGACTTGCTGGTGTCTATGGGTTAATTTAAACACACATGGCCAAACATTTAAAGCTAGTATCCACATATGAGCAAGAACATGCGATATTTGCATTTCTGGATTTGGGTTACCTCACTCAGAATGTTTATTTACAGTTCTATCAATTTACCAGAAAACTTCATAATTTCATTTCTGGTAACAGCTGAATAATATTTCATTGTGTAAATGCACTGCATTTTCATTATTCATTTACCAGTTGGTGGAGAAGTATGCTATTTCCACTTCCTGGCTATTGTGAGTAAGATCATCTATGAACATGGATATGTAAGTATTTCTGTAGTAAAATATAGAGACTTTTGAATATGAGCTCAAGATCAGTATAGATGTGTCACACTAGTTTCCATAGTTTCATTTCTGTTGCTATGATAAAATATTCTGACTAAAGCAAATTGGGTCAAAGGGCTGTATTTTATCTTACAATTTTATGTGATGATCTTTCACCATGGGGAAGTCAAGGCAGTCAGCACTTAAAACAGGTAGTTACATGACATCTACAGTTGAGAGTAAAATAAAATGAATTCATGTATGTTATTATTCAGCACAACCTTGACTCTCATGGAGCCCAGGACCCAAACCCAGGGAATGTGCCACCCACAGTGGGCTTGATGTTCCCATATCAATTAACACAATCGAAATAATCTGCCGGAGACAAGCCCAAGGACCAACCCAATCCAAACAATATCTCATTGAGATGCTTTTTCTAAATCGTGTCAACAATATAATTAAAACTAACCATCACCTTGCCTATTCATGTATATAAAACTGCCAATATTTTTCTGAGCCACATTCTAAGTCTTATTTTCTTAACATTTTCCTTCTGAAAGTTTTTTTTAAAGGTAAAATTCACAAAATATTACACATTCCTAAGAAAAGATGAATGAGTGGCAATTAGCACATTTATAGTATTGATAAATATTTAGTTCCAGAACATATTCCTTACCATTTACCCATTCAGTAGTTACCTTCTTTTCCCAATAGTCTCCATGGATTTCTTTAGCTTAAGCATTTCATATAAACAAAATTTAATATGTGACTGATTCAACTTTCACTTAGCATGACGTTTTCAAGATTCTCTCATTGTTTTAACATCTATCAGTACTTCATCTTTTCTGTGACCAAATACTATTAAACTGTCGTCTGTTGATGGACATTTGGGCTACCTGCTCTTTGGCCACTATGAACAGTGGTTTCATTGATGCAAATGTGTACATTAAGTACCTGGTTTCAAATCTCTTGAGCATACATCAAGAAGTATAATGGCTGTATAATATAGTAATTCTACGTAGAATATTTTTAAATAAAAGAGCTGCCAAGATACCTTCTCTTTAGATTGTTAATGATTTTGTCAACATAAAAACAAAATTTTCAGATAATATGTTTCTGGCCAGTATTTCTTGAATGATATCATGTTTAAAATTGAAACCATTAGTCACTTGATGAATTGTACCCATTGCTTTGAGGGAAATGAGCTTTAAAGAAGCGTGTTACAATCAATTAGTAAAGCCGAACAGGTGATGGTCACCATAAGAGTCTTTGGTATGACAATATCAACCAACCACAACCCCAAGAGCCCCCAGAGACTAAGAGACCAGCCACTGAGCACACATAGAGAGACCCATGGCTCCAGTTACATACGTAGCAGAGGACAGCAATGGGAGGAGAGGCCTTTGGTGCAGTGAAGGCTCGTTTTCCCAGTGTAGGGGAAAGCCAAGGCACTGAGGTGAGAGTGGGTGGTAGGGAGAGGGAGCACCTTCATGGAAGCAAGGGGAGGAGGAGGAGGATGGGATTGGGGGGCAAAAAGATAACATTTGAAATGTAAATACAGAGATTATTCAATAAAATGATAATAATAATAATAATAATAATAATAATAATAATAATAATAATAATAATAAATTCTCTGGTATGTCGGATATTGGCAGAGAAGAAAGCAGTAACTCTGGTCCTGTCTCTACAAACCTCATTCTGCTTTGTGGTTACGACAAAGACCTCAGGAGAGGAAACCCCACAGAGAAAGAAGCAAGAACGTAAGTTTCATGCAACTTCCCATTCATTTCTTCTTTTTCCTGGTTCCAGTGTTTTTTATTTTAACCTTAAATCCCACCATCAAATCAGCACAAAAGGAATCCAATAAGAAAAGTGGGAGTGGGACAGAGAGGGGAGAGGGAGTGCCCTGAAGTTATCAGTGAAGCACAGCACCACCTTTGTCAGTCCTTTGAACATGGACTTCAAATTCCCGTCTGATGATTCTCATTCTGGACCATTGCTAAGAACACAGTCCTGTCTACTCGTGTCTCTGATTTTTCACAGTTAGTATTTATGTCTTTCCTGTAGGAGCAGATAAGAGTAACGGACAGAAGTGACCATGTCTTTCTCGGTGTATGTGTCCATCTGTGTACCTAGTATTCTTAGGTAAAAGGCCCAAAGTGACACAGCTCTGCAGCCCTAGCCCTTAACACACTCAGAAAAAGGGTCAAGAGTCCAAGACCCTTCTCAACTACTGCTTCCACATGAATCTAAATGAATCCAAATTCACTCTTTGTCAGATTAGACTCTTTTCCTCTGCCCCTTGTAGTTTGAACTCTTGACGATCAAAACACAAAGATAAAATTATATATTATGGGGACCAAGTTCTGCTGTCTTTATTCTTATTAAAAATGAATATATCAGTTTAGATTTCTTTGATAATGGCTTATGATTTGGGAGTATAAGCATTGAAGGTTCATTTTGTACTGTAATGCTTCACTAAGACATATCTCCCTCAACTGAGAGGGCTCCTTCCTAACGAGGCTCTCCCTCTGCTTCCTACAATAACAATCATGTTTGTCTGCAAGACTTTAGATGAGATACTGTGTTTCCATTTCTCATCCTTTTTCAACCTCTTGTCCTTTAAATGGCGGTTTTATTTTTTGTAGTGTGTGTGTGTGTGTTTGTGTGTACATATACATTAATATATTAAATATAATTTAATATATAAACATAATTAATACAATAAGCATATTAATATATATATTAAACACCTGCACGACTCTTTTTTTTTCTCAAAGCTGCTTTTGAAATGTGCTTCAAATGGCTTTCTGAGCTCTGTCTCTCATGTTACTGTTGAGGTGTTTTGTTGTAGATGAGACAGAAAATAGGAAAAAGAACACTTAGGTGGCTGTGTTTGCCATTTAAGAAATATAATTCTAGCTCAGCACACTTTTTTTTCAGGTTTCTATGTCTTTGACACTTTTGATGTTTAAACAGTTTATGTAAGAACTGAGAAAAGTGTGTTTAAATATGCATGAGAAGCGATGCAAACATCTCCTCTCAACCACTTAAAACCTACGTGCACAGGACTGAGTTTGGAAACAGACTGCAATGCCCTCGTTCCTGTGATTAGGAGGAAATGCCTCCTTTTGCCCTTCGTGAACACTTCCCCAGCAGATTAACAGGCTCATTTTTCAGCTGTTGCTGGTTTAAGGAACACATTTAGGTCTTTCAGGCTGATCTGAGCCACTCCTAGTACAACCTGTCTTGTCCATTTTCTGACCTTGTCTTTGGCCAGGCCTTATCTAGGTCTAGAGAAAAGATGGGACACTCTGAGGTGGTATAGCCTCTCGAGGACAGCAGCGTGCCTGAGAGACACTGGAGCGCATGTAGTCACATCACTGATGGTGTAAGGAGGAGCTTCCCACATTGTCCTCAACCATCTCAGTACTAAGATATTTCAACACTGCATTAAGAATGTCTAGGTCCCCATGAAATCTAGGTGTCATCTGTCCAAAAGCTCCAAGTGTCCTTGGGATGGAGGTGATGGGAATCAGCCTCATCACACTGTGGGAGCCAAGGGGTGTCAGTCTTCTCTCACTTTGGGATGAAGAGTAGACATGCTATGAGTGATCATATCCAAATTTCATGGCAGTGAAACTTTGATTTTCATCTCTCGAGACTGGGAGCAAAGTTCCAAGGATCAGACACTTATTTCATTGATCCACTGAGCTTCTTTCAACTTTCCTGGTTTGCCTGGTTTACCAGAAAGTCTGGGTATGAATGGGGTTAGTGATCGTCCTTGTTTATACAATGAGGAACACTCATAAAAGCAGTGCAGTTTTGAAAGGCCCCCTTTCTACAGACGCCCATGGCCATTATTAACCATTCCTGAGTCTACTCAAGATGAATCCTGTCAGCTAAACTTAGGCTGCATTAGATGGGAAGAGGGGACATCGCTGGACACTTATCTAAGTACCATTGACAATGTGGCATCAATAAATGTATTTAAGATGTAGCAAAGGGACAGTAACAAGAGCAGTCGCCCCAGAACAGGACCTTAGAATGGTGCAGTTGATTAGTACCTTGAATCTGTTTTCCTTCCTTCCTTCATTTCCTCCTTCCTTTTGTGTATGCTGTATACATGTGTACATTTTTGTGTGTGTTCATGTATGTACATATGTGTAAGCATGTACATGTGTAGGCACATGTTGCCCAGAGGCTTTTCTCTATTGTTGTCCCTCTTATGTTTAAAAGCCATGTCTCTCAATGAGCCAAGAGCTCATCAATTGGCTGACTGGCTAGACTGAGCTCCAGGAACCCTCCTGTCTCCATATCCATGACGCCATCTTGGGACCCAGGTTACAGGTGTGTGCTGACACGCTTGGCTCTCTTGTTTTGTTTTATGCTTATGAATGTTTTGCCTGAAAGGATGTCTACACACTGTGTGTGTAACTAGTTCCCCCATGAAATAGTGCTGGGTCCCTGGGATCTATAGTTATAGGTAGTTATGAGTTGCTATGTGGGCTAGGAATGTAGGTCCTCTCAAAGAGCAGCAAGTGCTCTTAACCATCACACCTGTTTTGGTGTGCTTGTTTGTTTCTTTGTTTGTCTGTTTTCCCAAACAGGTCCTGGTGATCTAAACTCAAGTCTTTGGGTTTATGCAGTAAACTGAGCCATCTCCCCAGAGCCTTGAGTGTCCATTTCTTCTGTGAAGTGGCAGCAATGTTATCTGCTTTCAAGCTGGAAAAATATTTGGAGAATTATTAGATGACTAATAATTATTAGATGCCTAATAAGTAATAGATTATCACTTCATTTTAAGCATACCTTAAAGTATTACCATTTCAAAACCAAATTCACCTTCACAGAACCCACTGAATTGGAAAGCACTGAAGGAGTTATAATCCTCAAATTTCCCATCTTTCGGCATTACCAAACCGAACAGTAGATATTCCAGAGGTCTCCTAGAGAAGGTTCAGACAGCTCAAACTGAAGTGTGGAGGAAGAAGCACATTTTCACCTCCTCAGCAATTAATCTGTCTGCGTCTTACTCCTCTTTCCCGAGCTCTGTGCACACTCTGTGGTGCCGGAAGCCTCCTAAACAGTTTTTACTCCCTTGTCCCCCTAATGACAAATATTTCAGCAGTGCTGATGTTCAAATGTGAAAGGACTAGAAATGGAGGAATAAAATCAGACCTTCCAAGATTTACCTAAAAATAGTTTCAGGGTCTGTTTGTCCCAGTTCCATTGTGTTTAACTATACAGTTTAATCACACTGAATACAAAAGCACATCATGAAGGTGGCCATGCCAAAGGCCACACACAAGGGTGTTTTCACTCAGTTTTCTGTAGAACGGAGTGACTTTAGAATGATTTTCTCTCACATGGAAGATAAAATATGTGCAATTTGATTCTAAAGCTGCTGTGTCCCCACTGTGTGCTGGGCATTTTCTGAGGAGGTAGAGAGTTTTCCAGAGACTTACTGGCCCCTACCTTCTCAGAGCTTAGAAGTATGGGAACGGGGGAGGGGGAGAGACGTTTCACAAATACAGAAAGCTATAAAGCATGTAGGAAGTGCAGCAAAGGTTAAAGGAAAGTATTTATGGGAACAACAAAATAATGGAAGCCCAGGACTCCCTGCAGAGACCTTTAGGAAACCGCTAGAATTGTGGCATTTAAACTGGATAGGATTTTGACAGGAGGGACACACAAGGTTAGGAGCTTCCTGAAGAAGAGAAGAGCATGAACAAAGGCATGGCGGCATCGGTGGCCTGTGGTGGCTGCAAACGCATGGGTGGTGGGGGGCACATGCTGTTAACATCCTTGGTAGCACTGGGGTGGGGGTGGGCTCACCGCCTTTCACTGCTGGGGCCAACCAGAAGGCAAGTGGAGGTGTTGGTAGTGCAGCTCAGTGGTAGAACGCTTGCTTGCCTAGCCCATGTGAGCCCCAAGTCCACGTTCCAGCACAACCATCAAAGAAGAAAGAGGAAAAAAAAATAGACCACTGAATAGGTAGTGCCTTTCTTCCTTCTGGACAGAGATGTTTCTAGGGTAAAGCTGGGGGAGAGAAGAAGAATTGCAAGGCAAAGGGGAAGCAGTTTTCGTCAGGAGGAAATCCTCTGTAACTCAGTTCAGCCGGCTTCCCCAGTACGGCAGCACGCTCACACTGGGTACCTGGTGACTTCATCATGAAGAAGGTTACTCGGGATGGACAGTGCTGTGACTACCTACTCCTCACCCTGCGTGGCAAAGACAGCCAGCAGTTCCTAGCAACTGAAGGAGGAATGCAAGGGAAGCCACAATAATGTTAAACAAAGTGAAAACTTTTATAGTCAAATGGAGTATTTTATCCTATAAAATGGATATACATGCAAACAAATTTTAAAAAGCAGGGTCCTTGACATGAATGAATGCCAAATTGACACACTGCTACATATCAATCATGCTCAGGGGACCCCAGAGTGAACTTCAAGAAGGTCGGGCACAAATGGATTCCATTCTAGTCTAGTCATCTAGCTGAAGATTATTGCTTTAAAGGATCTGATGCAGAGGCCAAGGGAGATTGCTCAGTGGAAAAGGACACTTGCTCTACAAACATGAGGCTGTGAGTTCAAATCTACAGCACCTGCATAAGAAAAGTCAGACATGGCAGCACGTGCCTGTAACTCTAGCATTAGGGGTTGGAGCCCAGGAGCTTTCTGGCCAACCAGGACAGTCAAACATCAGGCTGGCTACCACCAGTTCAATGGTCTCATAGCAACCAAGTGGAGGTGGCTAAAGGGAGACACTCAATGCTATCTCCTCACTCAACATGTACATGTGTGAGCATGTGCACCTGCACACTCTTGTGCACACACACACACACACACACACACACACACACAATTCTCTATATGCCCAGTGATTCACTATGGCTCTGCTGTTCTGCTATTCCTAGTAAGCATGAGTGTGCAATGTTGAGTCTCTGTCTTTTTCATTAAGATGGCTACAACTGCCCTGATCTCAACTGTCATAAACTCCCTCTCCCCGATTTCCGGTGACCCCAGAGGAAAACCTGAGCATAAATGAGTTTCCTGGAGTACCAACCAAAGACAGGAGGCAACGTGCCTGTCCTCTCTTGGTTTCCTATTTGTGGTATTTGTTGTGTTACTAAAACAGGATCACATAGCAAGTTGTATGGCATCTGTCTTCCTATAAACTACCCATTGGGTCTTTGGTTTTTCACCTGACCATCTTACACATAGCTAATTTATGCAATGAATGAAAATAGTAAACATTACAGCATCTATTATTTATTGCAGAAGTTTTATAAAAATTTTCAAAAGAATTTATAAAGGGCATATCATTTATTTAATATTTTATTTTAAGCCAGACTTAGAAGAATTCTACGGACCTGAAGGGTTGGTTTCTTTTTTTTCTCCTCCTCAGTGTGACTATAATCTTTTTCTTCCTGGTTCTTCCTTAGAGTCAGGTTCTTGGGAGACACTGAAGTCTTAAATACCTGTTCTGCCGAACACGTAGTGTTGGTGGCAGCTGACGGCTCTGGAGAAACTCTGCTCACACGCAGAAGATTTATGCTTCCGAGCCTCCTACAAACTGCTAAAAACTGCTAGCTTGTCTGATTTGCCCTATGTTCATCAAATAAATGTCAATAAATCTGTATTGATGGAGATTTTTGCTTAATCAGTGAGAAACTCCTTTATCATGGGGAGAAGACAGTGACAGGGCAGTACCCATGGGAAGGAGAATGGCTACAGGGAAGATGTGTGCATAGGGAAGGTCATTCATGTGTTCAGTGGAGTCATTATTTTCAACACACTGTGCAATGGTCTGGGGACAACTATGAGCACAGTAAGTCTGTCTCCTGCTCCACGCATTCTTAAATTTATGTTCTAATTTGCAATAGCAAAGCAAGCAGACTACAAGAAAACCAGGAATCAGATTACGGGAGACATGCTGTAAGGGGAGAGTAGACTGCTCTCTGACAACTGATTCAGACTTGGGCTTGGGATGAAGGGAGAGGAGAGGAGAGGAGAGGAGAGGAGAGGAAGAGCACACACCATTTTGACTGAATGCTACAGGAAGATTGGCGGGTCCATAATGAGATGTGGAGTGTCTTGTAAACTGTATCAGGCTGCCACTGAAGGGTGTGCTAAAGGGTCCAGAGAAAGGATTAGCCTATTGTGTCAGAAACTGCAGAAAGAGTGGGATGAAGGCATAGAGGCGTCAGATTTATTTAGTGGCCTAGACGTCACTAGGTACCCAGAGAGGAGCAGAGCTTTAGTAGGATGGTGGGCACAGAAACCAGACTGATGCCACCGGAAGAAAGAATGAAGGTGGTGGGGATGGGATGAGTTTGGTTCTATTTTGCTGCCCAGTGCAAAAAAAACAGAGAAAGCTGGAGAAAGTAAGAAGAGAATGTGGAATGAGAGAAGATAACGGTCACTTGAAATATGACACAAGACTTTGCTATTGTATAAAGAGAAGATGAAGCCAGAGGCAGGAAAGGATCACAGACTCTGAGTGTTAGAGCAGAAACTGGAGACAACATACAAGAGCTGTGACAATGAGGGAAAGAGGCAGCTCAGGAAGACAGGGGCACGAGAAGGAGGTGGGGCTTCTTGCTTGAAAGCAGGAAGAAGATTTAGCTGATGCTTCTTTGTGGAAAATGGTCAGAGCAGTGATATGATAAGGAAGCGTGGCTCAAACTGTGGGAAGGTAAACTCACAAGGAAATGTGTCGGATGCTCATTTGGGGGCTGTGGCTAATAATTTGATTGCAACTGATCACCTTAGAGTCCTTGGGTGTCATTTTCCTAAGCAAAGGCTAACATCTTTTATGCAGCTATGTGTTCAAACAAGTTGTTTTGACAGCCGAATATGCAGTAAGAAGAAAGGGACATTTGTCGCGAGTGGTCACTGGAGTGATGGACCATAAAATCTAACTAAGGAAGCAGGGACATGAAGGCACAGAAGGAATGGTGAATAGGAGGAAGTTGTCACTTGCATGTGTCAAAGGGACGAGAGAATCATTGGTGTGTTCAGTAGAAGTAAGCTGGAAAACGGCGGGGGAGCTGAAAAGCTAGTGTGTTGAAAATGCAGTCTTAGGAAAAGGAGGTCCAGGGGACAGGCACAAATCCGGATCCAGCTCAAGGGGAGGACCCTTGGGGGTGGAGTGGGTGGGAACATCTTTATGGAGGTGGGGGGAGGTGAGGGGGAGGAGGTATGGGATGAGGAACAGTTAGAGAGAGAACTGAGAGGGGATAAAGAGTGGACTGTAGCAAAAGACTAAATAACTTTTAAAAAATCAAACAAGTAGGAAAGGAAGTGCAATCTTAGAGTGTTGGCTACCTGCCATGGCAGAATTGTACCTGTAGGTAGATGGCTTAGGTAGGATGGAGCAATGGCTGACTCTTGTCACAGAGGCTGGGGTATGCTATTCCGTGGTCTCATGATTCTGCTGTTAGGATGAAAGTAAAGACAGCAAGGCAAAGTGAGAAACCACACCAGATAAGACAGGAGACTGGGAACCATGAGAGTGTGGCTTTGGTGTGAAAATGAGCTCTGCTTTTTTTTCAACCCTATAAAGGGTGCAAGAGTTCTGTCCTGAGGAATAGCCAGATGGGTAAGTGTTCAGAATCCAGAGGGACAAGAAGGCCTGCTGATCAGAAATCTATGAATCTAGAATTCTAGAAGACACCGGCACGTCTAGTCGAGAACAGAAAAAAAAGTTGGGTAGGCTCACCACTGTGTGGGAGGTTGAGTCTGAAAAGTAACAGGAACAAAGCCAGGGTTAGGGGTAAGTATGGAAGGGAGCCCATCTTCTGACAGTAGACAGAACCGGACTGAAAGACAACCTCTTCCGTCCGAGGTCTGCAAAAGAAGTCTGCTGATTTCCCTCGTTGCTGCTCTGGATTTGGCTTTCGTTAGGGAACAAAGGGCTGCCAGGAGTAAAGAAGAGCCTTTGAAGGGACCAGAAAGATGTATTTTCAGGTCATTTGCAGAACAGAGGAATCCACTTTTCTGACCAAAATATAAACTATTCTTCCTCCTGACAACTTTGAAAGGGGAGAAATCTAAGAAGCAAGGACCTGCCTCTTACACGTTCCCCTCTGAATATGACCACTGGGAGGAGATTGAGGAAACCTGCCCTTTCTCCTGGCTTTCCCGTCTTCGCCGAGACTGTGCAGATGCTGCAATCACCGAGGGTAGGAGAGCCGAGAACGTTCTGGAGCAGTGGGACTCACTGTCTCAAGGGAGGCATGAAGGGTGTTAGCAGCAGACAGTGAGTGAGGCAAGGGTACCAAAAGCTGACACCAAGCAGGACACCTATACCTCTGCCCTGATGGGAGGAATGGGAAATAGAAAAAAGAAGTAATTTATTCTACGGAATGCATAACATTATTTTATAAAAATTTGCCACGCCAATCAAACTCAGTTTCTGGTTATCAAATTCTAATTTTTTATTGGATACTCTCTGCATTTACATTTCCGGTGTTATCCCCTTTCTGACAATTCCATCCCCCTCCTCCCACTGCCTCCATGAAGGTGCTCCCTCTCCCAACCACACTCTCCCACCTCAGCACCTTGGCATTCCCCTACACTGGAAAAACGAGCTTTCACTGGACCAAAGACCTCGCCTCCCATTGATGCCAGACAATTCTATCCTTTGCTGCATATGTACTTGGGGTCATGGGTTTCTACAAGAGAACTCAATAGTTGGTGTTTAAATCCATGGGAGCTGTGGTGGGTTTGGTTAGTTGATCATTTTGTTCTTCCCATGGGGTTGCAGACCCTTGCAGCTCTTTCAGTCCTTTCTCTAGCTCCTTCAAATTCTAATTTTTACAATTATCTTTGTTAGACACAATGAAAAGTTTTTTCTCTCCCTTACTGATGATTTAAGAAGTGAAAGGGGGGAAATTAAAACAAGAATGGAATATGCTAAGAAAGAAGGAAGGAAGAGAGAGAGGGAGGAAGAGAGGGAGGGAGGGGGAGGAAAGATAAAAGGCTTTTCAATTCACAGCTTGAAAAGCATCAAAAGCAGGAGGAAATTATTTTTAAAAGGATGCTGTGGTCCACTTATGTTATCAGAACACAGTGAGGGAAGCATAAACCCAGGTCCCCCAAAATACACAGTCACTTGCTTTACCTTGGGATACCCCTGACATTGAGACCTAGATTAAGGATTTATATTTGTAAATCTTTATGATAATTCATAAAATAATCCTAAGTAAATTTCAAATCCTATGTAACATTAGCACATTTTAGGAAAAGGATATACTAGGAAAGAAGGAAGAGGAGGGAGAGGGAGGGAGGGAGGGTGGGAGGGAGAGAGGGAGGGAGGGAGGGAGGGAAGGAGGGAGGGAGGGATGGAAGAGGGAAAATAAAAGGCTTTTTCTGTTGCTTCTCTTCTTGCCTGTATTACAGCTCTCAGGAATTTGGCTGCTGTTAGGAGTCTTAAGCGTCAAGGTCATGCTCTCTGCTCTTTCTTTCTCTTGACAGCACTGAGACACATGGTGACAGCAGGTTTGCAAAGTTACTGACCCAGAGCACAGAGGTGGACTGTGACAGGCTAGAAGGGTGCCACGGCCTGGCTCATGGGCCAGTGGACAGGCAGGAGCAGTGCTTGAGACAACCCAGACACCCATGCGTCTGAGGCTGTGGACCAGAGAGAGGGGCTGAGGAGAATCTGAAGCAGAGACAAGACCTTCAGCAACTAAGGTTGAAGAGGATGCAATTCACAGCAAGAGGGAAGCTTTATCCTTAGCAGGGCTTCAACCCTTCCTACTCCCACACTGCAGGGATTTTCTTTCTAAGAGCACGTTGGCTGCCGGCTGAAAAGGAGCAAAAGACCCACTAGTGAGGTGCACGGGGCTGTCCTGCTTAGATACCGTCTCAAAAAATTCCTATCAAATCCTCCTGAACCTTTCCCCCTGAAGTTTTGAATTTAAGATAAAAATTCTCCCGAGGTTTGCCTCACTGGACTGGTACGAGTTCCCAGCACATAGAATGTATTTTAATTAACCAGGCAATTATGTTCTCATGAATTATAAGGAGGACCATTAAATTACATCTTCTGCCCGCAGAGTCTTATGTCCTTCTGCAACCAAAGGCATTCCCTTATCTCTCCTTACTACACAGAGGACAGAGGGAAAGGAAGTTTTGCAAATCCACCCCTGCTCCCCTGTCCCTTTTTTTGTGTTAGCATACCAGGCCACACTAGACTCGTGTGGTGGTTTCGTATGTATTCCATTCACATTCGGTCGTCTCAGCACTTCTCCTTTCCTATCTGCCTGGCTCTTCCTTCTCCTCCCCTCTCCCAGATCCTCCCAGGAGACATGAGTGATCATGTCACATAGAGCCTACTGCCCTGTGCTTTCCCGGCCTTCCTGTAAGATCTCTTTCCTGTTTTGGTCCCATTTCTCTCTCTCTCTCTCTCTCTCTCTCTCTCTCTCTCTCTCTCTCTCTCACACACACACACACACACACACAGACACACACAGACAAAGACACACACACACAGACACACACAAATTCACACATACCCACAAACTCACACACACACACACACACACAGACACACACAGACAAAGACACACACACAGAGACACACACACAGACACACACAAATTCACACATACCCACAAACACACACACACACACACAAATACAGCATTTTTTCTTTCACATGCACACACTCACAGATACACACACATAAACTCTCACACACACTCACAAATACATACATTCACAAATATACACTCTTTCATACACATACTGTTTCTCTCTTACACACACATACAAATTCACACACACACACACAGTATAAAATGTAGGATGTTCATGTGAGGTCAAATATGCAATACTCACTGTTCTGAACCTGGCGTGTTTGGATTACCAGTGACTTCTGTTTGCATTAATTTCCCTATAAATGTCCTAATCCAACACTTGTGCTTTTATACACAAGAGCCAAGATCTTGGAATAATCAGACAGGTTCTTTAGAATTCTTTCCTATAGAGAAGTGACTCAATATTAGCTGGATTTATTTATAAGAAATTGGCCTTATTAGCAAAAATAGGCACTTACTACATACCATACTAGCATTTTTACATTCATCATTTGAGTGTACATTTGCAGTAGTTTTAGATTGAATTTTAATTTATTTTGTAGAAGAGGAAACTGAGTCACAGAAAAGTTGAGCTTGCCTCTTGCAGCCAGGGTATGTGGATAAGAGCATGAACACCCTCAGTCATTGGGGTTCTAAGGCTAGCATGAGAGAATTGCTAACGAGGGTGGAGTTTGCAGAAGGAAAGTGTGGTGGTTTGTATATGCTTGGCCCAAGGACTGGTACTATTTAGAAGTGTGGCCTTGTTGGAGTAGGTGTGGCCTTGTTGGAAGAAGTATGTCACAGCAATAAAACCCAAACTAAGGCAGAAATAAAGCACATAGAGTCAATGATACATTAACAATATGCTGTACAGCACAATCCCTAACTTCATTCTAAATATTTATCTTTATACCACAGACAAGTATTTCTCACCTCTCATCAAGGAAACTTCTCCTTGTAACAGATGGAGACAATCACAGACACTCACGACTGATCAAAATAAAGAGTTGTGGATCCCAGTCCCAACTGATACATTCATAACACAACCCCTGCACATAAGGCTCAGGGACCATTGCTGAAGGGGGTGTGAATTGGTAGCCAGAGAAACAAGGAGTTTGCTGTGAGATTGTGTCTCCTACAAATGTTAGAAGAATAAGTCTCGTTATCTCTCCAATACGGCTACCTAAACATGACCTGAACGAGGATGAAACCAGTAATATTACAAATAGGAGGGAGCTCAGGAGGCCTCAACCCTAGACAAAGAGCCACCTTCAACTACGGATTGTTGCAACAGTTCTCTATTAAACACAATATAGACCAAAACCACAAGTAGCTTTGTCGAGATTGAAAAGGTTGTTTACATATGTAGGAAAATGCACGTGCGCTCTCTCTCTCTCTCTCTCAAACACACACCACACACACACACACACACACACACACACACACACACACACCTGTATGTATCAACAAAGAAAAATAGGCCATGAATTTTAATAAGACCAAGATGGATTATGTAGGACAGGGTAGGAAGGGGAACGTGAAGAGAGGAAATGATGTAATCATTTAAGCTTAAAAATACAAAAAAGAAGTAATATTGCTCACCAAACCCAAGCACTATTTCTAATGCCAAGAAGTACTTACTGGCAGGAACCAGCTAGAGACACCTCCTCAGGGACTCTGTCAGAGCCATATAGATACAGCTGACTATCAGTCTGAACTCAGGGACCTCAATGAAGGTGCTAAAGAAAGGACTGAAGGAGCTGAAAGGGTTTGCAACCTCATGGGAAGAACAACATTATCAACCAGCCAAACCCTCCGCAACTCCCACGGACTAGTACACCAACCATTGAGCTCACATTGGGAGACCTATTGTGTTGCATATGTGGCTGAAGATAGCAGTGTCTGGCACCAATGTGAGAAAAGGCTTTTGGTCCAGGGAGGGCATGTTTTCCCAGTGTAGGGGAATGCCAAGGCAATGGGGTGGTGAGGGTGATTAGGAGGGGGTGCACCTTCCTGAAGGCAAATGGAGGTGGGCGGGGATGAGAGTGAGGTGGGGGAGATAACATATCAAATGTAAATACAGAGTATCTAATTAAAAAAAAAAAGAGTGAAAAAAGTTGTTGTGTGCTCTGTATATGAGAGAAAATGTGGTATTTTTCTGAATATGACATATTTCACTTCCTTTGGTTTCCAATTCTGTCGATTTTTCTTCAAGTCACATTATTTCACTTATATAAAAAAAAGTTTGGTGGATTCTTTGTGAATTTCACATGATGAACCCAAATCCCATTCATTTCCCTGAGCCTCAATAGCCCCCCTCTGCCCTTGCAACCTCCATACCAAAATAATACAAGAAAAATAGTAATAAAAACTAGAACGGGGAGTGGGGGCCTAGCCACAGCCGGAGCCCGAAAGAAGATGCATCACTGTAAGGGACACCTTTCCCCAGAGCCAGAACCATACCTGAGCTACCGCTGGAAGAGGAGGCGGTCTTACAGTCGGGAACATGAAGGGCGACTACGACGCCCATCTGGAAGGGACCCGACAGAGATCACAGACAGTCCAGAATCCATGACCATATACTCTACCAGCGGAAGTACCGGGACACCGTGACAGCGACACGTATCGGTGTGAAGAGAGGAGCCCACCCTTTGGAGAGGACTGCTGTGGGTCTTCACGTTCTCGACATCGGAGACGGTCGCGCGAGAGGGGGCCGTACTGCAAGCATGCCCGCCACTGTCGCAAACGCCGTACCAGGTCTTGTAGCAGCGCCTCCTCGAGAAACCAACAGAGCAGTAAGCGCAGCAGCCGGAGTATAAAAGATGACAAGGAGGGCCACCTGGTGTGCCGGATCAGCGATTGGCTCCAAGAGCAATGTGAGATCGTGGGGAACCTGGGTGAAGGTACCTTTGGCAAGGTAGCGGAGTGCTTGGACCACGCCAGAGGGAAGTCACAGAAATTAATATCCTCAAGAAAATCAAGGAGAAAGACAAAGAAAATAAGTCCTTTTGTGTCCTGATGTCTGACTGGTTCAACTTCCATGGTCATATGTTCTTCGCCTTTGAGCTCCTGGGCAAGAACAGCTTTGAGTTCCTGAAGGAGAACAAGTCCCAGCCTCATCGCCTACCACGTGTCCGGCACATGGCTTACCAGCTCTGTCCTGCCTTCTGATTTCTACACGAGAACCAGCTGACCCACCCTGACTCGAAGCCAGAGAACATCTTGTTTGTGAATTGTGAGTTTGAAACTCTCTACAGTGAGCACAAGAGCTGCGAGGAGACGTCAGTGAAGAACACCAGCATCCGAGTAGCAGACTTGGGCAGTGCCACACTGGACCATGAGCATCACCCCACCATTGTCGCCATCACTATCGCCCGCCTGAGGTGATCCTTGAGCTGGGCTGGGCTCAGCCCTGTGATGTCTGGAGTATCGGCTGCATTCTGTTCCAGTACTACCGTGGATTCACACTCTTTCAAACCCAAGAAAATAGCGAACACGGGAGCTGGAGAGATGGCTCGGTGCTTAAGAGCACTGACTGCTCTTCCAGAGGTCCTGAGTTCAATTCCCATCAACCACATGGTGGCTCACAACCATCTGTAATGGGATCTGATGCTATCAGAAGACAGCTACAGTGTGTTCATATACATAAAATAAATAAACAAATCTTTAAAAAGGTGCCAGGCTACCTGGTCCTCATGGAGGAGGTCATGGCTGAGGAGCTTGATGAGGAGGTGAGAAGGCATCGGAAGGAGAAGAAGGAGCTGCAAGCTAAAATCCAGGGAATGAAGAATGCTGTTCCCAAAAAACGACAAAAAGAGGAGGAAGCAACTCATGGAAGATGTTGCTAAACTGGAGAGAGAAATGGAGCAAAAACACAGGGAAGAACTGGAACAGCTGAAGCTGACTTTAAAGGACAGTAAGATAGATTCTGTTGCTGTTAACATTTCAAACTTGGTAATTGAGAATCAACCACCTCGGATTTCAAAAGCACAAAAGAGACGGGAAAAGAAGGCTGCATTGGAAAAGGAGCGGGAAGAGAGGATAGCTGAGGCTGAAATTGAGAACTTATCTGGAGCCAGACATCTCGAGAGTGAAAAACTTGCTCAAATATTGGCACCCAGAGAATTGGAAATTAAGCATATTCCATCTGATGGTCATTGTATGTACGGAGCACTTGAGGATCAGCTGAGAGAACAAGATGGTGCTCTGACTGTGGCTACCCTAAGGAGGCAGACTGCCGAGTGCATGCAGAGCCACTCAGATGACTTCCTGCCGTTCTCAACAAACCCCAGTACAGGAGATATGTACACTGCAGAAGAGTTTGGGAAGTACTGTGATGATACTGTGAACACAGCTGCGTGGGGTGGTCAGCTAGAGCTAAGAGCTCTGTCTCACATCTTACAAACACCAATCGAGATACTACAGGCAGACGCTCCTCCTATTATAGTTGGTGAAGAGTATCCAAGGAATCCGTTAGTACTAGTATACATGAGGCATGCGTATGGCCTAGGAGAACATTATAATTCTGTTACACGGTTGGTGAACTCAGCTACTGAAAATTGCAGCTAGTTTAAAGAACGTTACACTGTTCTATGGAGTGTGCCAATCTACCAAGAGCTAGATCGTTGTAAATGCTACTGAAAAACACAGCTACCTTCGATGAGTTTTATGAATAAGCTTACTAACAGGCTTTTTAGAAGTACATTGGACTAACTTTTTAACCAGTGCTCTCAGTGGCATTCTTACAACTTAGTCTATTGAGGGGAATATCATTCATAGCCAAGGTGTTACTCTTCCCACTAATTAGTTTTAGTTCTGCACATTCTGTCTTGGAATAAATTTTGTTTTAAATTTTGGCCCCACAGCTTTATGTTCCAAAAGTAAGGATTTCAATTTAATTCTTCTTAAAAGTCTGGAGACTTGGTCTCTGTCATCATCTGTCAGGTGAGCACCCAGATCGTGGACATGCACATGGTAACACAGGCCACACATATCTATGCAGACCCCTGCTGCTGTAAGGCCACAGGCCAGGACATGGTCCACTGTAGCAGCCATGGCTTCAGGCGACAGTACACTCACACCGAGCCTCCCGTTCTGCCTGTCTTCACTGTGCACACATCAGTCTACTTCTCTCTCCCATCTCTCCACCACAGGCCTCTGGCTGCCTTCGGACTTGCCTTCCGTGCATGGTGGCAGGCCGGGGTCATCCTATTCCATTCATTTTTATGCTGAAAAAAAATGCTTGTACGTGTAAATTCCACATCTGCATTTACTTGTCTGTATCTGGACAGATCCCATAGCTAAACATTTGAAATGAAGAAGAGGAACAGCAAGGGATGTGAGAAGGTGACAGGGCACATTTGGTGTAGGTACATGACATACCCGAATGAAAGGGTCATCATGAGACCTGTCACTTTGCACTGTGAATAAACACTAGTAAAATTTCTTAAAATGCTGTGTGTGTGCATATAGTTTTGTCATTAAAAATTCAAACTTAAAAAGAAAAGAACATTCTGTGTAGAATCATTACTTGCTTTGCCTCAACTAAACCAGTGTTTTCCCCCGTGCTATAAATAAATTAAAGCAATCCACATATTAACTCTATCTGAAAGGCACTAGATTTGTATAAATTACAGATGAGCATCTCAGCTAAAAAATAAAATAGAAATATAAATAAAACAATAAAACCTAGAGCATTTAAAAAAATCTTCTTAAATGTTAACAACTAACATTAAAGTCCTTAAAAACTAACATTAAAGCTATAAGACTTACTCTTTAAGGTAGAGTTGAATAGTGAAAGTTGTCTTCTGAAGGATGTAGGCATTCCTCCTTGAAAGTCTGAAAAACAAGCAGGATAGAGGACTGGAAGAGGAATCAAGATATTTTGTGATACCCGCCTTTCTCCTGTATTTACCTCTGTTATGTGTAAAGCACTGTGTTAGGCTTGAAGACAACCTATTGTGGAAAATGGGCAGAATCATGTCCAGAAGAGAAAAGCATTAAACATTCAGCTCCAAATGGGAAGTTAGGAATGGTGAAGGCGAAGAGCATAGAGAACGTAGGAAATGATGGCCGATTTCCACGTGGCCTTGGGGGAAAAGGAAGCCATATGCAGTGCTATATTCCCACGTCACAACTGACAGACAGAGGACGCTGGACAAGGAGGTCTCAGATAGAGCAATCAGAGACACAAAGGTGCCCAGGAGATGCAAGATCTTGAAGAGCTTCAGGAACAGGGGGAGAAAGCATGAGTCTGAGCAGAAAGGGAAGTGAGAGGGAACAAGGCAGGCTGGAAAGACAGTCCAGATCTACAGACATCTAAAATTACTGGAATTTTATGTTAAAGGACAAGATATTGAAAGCCAATAAATCTCAAAAACAAACCCTTGTTGCAGTAAATATTAAATAATAATAATAATGTTTACCTCTTTATCGGCCCCGTACCTCACTCTGCAGTCCCGATTTTAGTACAGAGCCGTGCGCACCTCTGTCGCCCGGTCCGAGCCGCCCCCACAGCCTAACTCTGTCCACTCCACTCCCTTTCCTTGGCAGTTTTCCCCTGCCCGTTTTCTGCTTCCATCCCGGGGTGTTTGTTCACCCCAAAACCCATACAAACACAACTCTACAGCCCGATAGCTTTTCATGTAGGTTTATGTATCCAATTCTCCATCCACAACCCTCTACACAACAAGATTACATCAAATAGACAAAAATATAAACTGCCCTTCTATATGAGATATTAGACTTATAAAATCCTTAATGTTCATAGCTTTTAATGCCAGTTAAACCCACCTGGATCAAGCTGGTCTTTCTGGACATTCATGTTGGAGTTTCTCTTCCCCCTGGTCCTCTGACCCCTCCTTCCTGATCTCTCTCCACCTCTCTTCCCCCGCCCAGTCACTGGCTTTCCTTTATTTTACAAACTAAAACGGGAAGATTCAGATTCAAAAGGTTCAAGTCACTTCTTGAGCACATGACTAGGCAGCCCTTCTTGGGGAAGTGGAATTAACATTAAAATACGAACAGCTTCAGGACAACCCACAAACCCTTTTTAAAATATTTTATTTATCACTTAGTTATTATTAATAGTGATTGAGCCTTAAGATGTCTCTCTGACTGGCCTGGAGTTCATTGCATAAGCCAGGCTGGCCTTGACAGTTAGAAATCCTCCTGCCTCTGCTTCCTGAATGCTGGGATTATTGATGTACTGTTTTAAAGCCACACCTTCACGGAAGCAAGGGAAGGGGTAGGGGACAGGGGCGTGTGGGGAAAGGGGATAACCTCTGAAATGTAAACACAGAGAATATTCAAAATAAATAAATAAAAGTCCTTTAAAGATCATTTCAGTTTCTGGGTTGCATTTTAGGGGTGAAACTTAATAAAAAGAATTAGAGAGCCTCATTAGTACATGATCGCTGACAGGTAGGCAAGACCATATGTGCAAGGAGAGAGGAAGCATGGGAACTGTTATCTACAGTTGATCTGTCTCATACGAAGTCATCCCATATTATGGGTGTTTCATAGACAAATCTTTTCTAAACACTATAATCCTGCCCCCCATGTGGTTTCATATTGGTAATAATTGATAATACTTCCTTGTGATTTATGCTAAGTTCAGGGCACCAGCGTCTCATTGAATTCTCCCTCTAACTCAATTGGTACAAATTTTGGACATCGATAAATGAACACTTACAGTGGTTAAGTGACTGGCCCAAACATATGCTCCACTAGGAATCCGTAAGGAAACAGAATCCATAGAATGAGAATTTATTAAAAAGGGTGTTTGTTAGGGTGGTTACGTGATGCAGAATGGGTAGTTTGAAAATGGCTGCCCGTACACTGGAGGCATTGGAATTACAGCACTTGCTCAATACATGAGGCTGCAGGCCTCAGCAGCATAATATGGTACTGAAGACCCGGAGGAGCCCTGAAGCTGCTAGTCTTTGGTCTGGGTTCGTATGAGAGAGAGTACTTGGACATCTTTATATCTGGGCTACTACCGGAAGGCGATGGTCATCTGGGTCAGGGGTGTCTCCCTCCTTATCCATTCCATAAAACACCCTTACAGACACTACCATGAGCATGTCTCTTAGTTGATCTTAGATCCAGTCTAGCTGACAACCATTGTCAACCATCATATGAGGCTAATGAATAAAGGTCCTTGGAACTCAGTATCATCTGTTTTCAAAGTTTGTGCTAGGCAGTCCAGTGTGACACACCTGATGTCATAGTATTATGGTAGATAAGCTTCCCAAATGTCCCACAAGGACTCTTGCCTCCTAGAGTTCGTTCCATATAGAACCTCATTCGTGCCACATGTGTAATGTGAACCTAAACACTTTCCACCCACAGGTCTAACAAACTGAACCCAGCAAACGTGGGTGGCCTGCCACTCAGAGACTGGATTAGAAAACAGAAACTTAGGTGTTGGTAGCACTTTCTTTGGTGGCATTCTCTTGACTGTCTTGTTCACTTACTCTAGTAAAGTGAGCTGCCATGTTAGGACTGCCTTATGAAGAGGAAACTATGCCAGCACCCATGTAGAACTGAACATTGCCAGCAAGCATGTTAGTGAGCACACAAGGGACCTTCCCCAGCATGGGCCTTGGGTTCTCTGCAGGCAAGCTGACACTGGAGTTGACTTGTGAGACTGTGAGCAGTAGAGATAGTTGGGTGTTGTCCAGATTTTGTTGTTTTGAGGTACCATGTTTTTTTTGGGGGGGCACCGGATCCACAGTAAGAGGTAACTTATACAAAGGGTAATAAAATTTTAACAGTAACTCTCATAGCTTTGTGTGTATGCCATCATTTAACTTACTTTCAATGAAAAAAATTAGGTTTCAGAACAGGAGAACTGGAAAAAGATATTTCTAGTATCTTCATCCAAAGTATAACAGCTGCACACGAAAGTGCCGTCTGCATTTTTAACAAGAAAACCTGGTCTTTGCTCACCTGGTTTTCATTACCTTAATTCCCACCTCTAAGACCATTTGAAACAGGCAACCTAGCAAGGGAGTTGGGTTCTCCTTGGTGCTAAGCTGTTAGTATAGAAGCATGGTTAAACCATCTGGCCTGCTGTTCTCCAGTTGGATTCCTTAGCCCGTGCTGCGGCTTCCTAATTCCTGCATCAGTTCCCATTCCAAGAGAGGGACACGGGCTTTAGGCTGTCAGTCAGTATTTTTGCCAGTTTGAGATCTATGTAAGGGATACAAGTTTTTCAGAATTAACATAAGACCAGAGCTCAGATTGGGCAGGACCACAAAGAATTTTTTCTCAGAAGTTTTCCCAGAAGGAGCTAATTACTGTGGGAAAGAGTATTTTCACGTTTGGCTTGAATAACTAGAGAAACAACAAAATGCAAATATTTTTAAAGGAAATGGGGGGGATTAAAGGGAGAAAAACTTTTGATTGTTCTCTCTGAAGTGCACACTCGAAGAAAAAAATAGTCATGGAGTGTATGCTTCCATGTGAAGTATTGGGGAGAGAAACATAGGACACAAAGTAAAACCAATTTATAAGTTTTTGTATGTATTTATTGAATATCTACTGTATGCCAGGAAAGACTTGAATGTACAGGTTATGCTACAGGATAAGAAAAACCCAATCTCTTCTCAAAAACAGCCTAAGTTTTAGTGGGAGAGACAGATAAGTAAAAGCAAAAGCAATAAATCAATAAATAATTACAGGTGGTGATAGGGAAGGAAAATAAGAACTAGGACTTTGTTTATAATGGATGTTCAGAAAATACTAGCTGCAGAACTGTGGGAAGAGTAAGTCATTTGTGTCTCTGGCAGAGATCTTTCCAGATAATTAGAATAGCAAGAACAATAACTTGAAGAAGCTTGGAATGTTCTAGAACAAAGTTTGCTGAGCTTGGTTGAAAGATAAGGCAGTGACAAGGGCAAGATCATCAATGATTTGTAAAATAGAAGACCTGGACTTTTATTCTTAGTTCAAGATGGTTTGCGGTCCAGTGACATGCTATAGTTTGTTCCCAGAATGTGACCTACGGCTGTCTGATGAGGAACAAGGACGGGACCTCAGAGTAGGAGGTGTTTGAACCACTTCTGGCCAGAGATGAGCTGGCTGGGAACAGAGTAGTCCAAAAACATGGAACAATAGGAAGGAGTTTGGAAGTAAAAAAACAAAAGAGTTCACTGGAGGTAGAGTTGGATATGGTGTGGATGCATCATGAATTAAGAGAACTTCGTGTCTTGTAACTGGGGTGTGAGGATGATGACGGGTGAAAGTCTGGTGTCAGGAGACCTTTGCAATCAATGTCTGAGATGTGTGTAAATGAGGCAGGTAAAAACATAGAGTAGGTAATCAGAGTTCAAGCTGGACAGTTATATATTATCAATATGAAGCCAGACACAGCCCACATTTACCATAAATACATTAATGAGTCAACAGAAATCACATACTTTTTCATGAGCCAGTGTGATTCCTCAGTGGGGTTGCATGAGCTCTTTGTTTTCAGGACCTTCCCATTGCCACACCATAAAACCATGCCCCTCTTCCCCCGAAAAACCATCGTCTCTGTGCAAAGAGCTAAGGCCGATGTCAGGAGGCTTTTGGTATTTTCCACTTTTGTGTGTATAAGAAGCCCAAGCACAGAGGGCACCATTTGACTGCCCCCTCCTTCCTGTTTCACACCTTTCAAACTTTAAAAACTGTAATTCTTCAATAGAAGGAGTTTGGGAGATGGGTTTAAAATTAATGAGGCCTTTACTATAAGATAGGTCAGGACAAGGAACCATCCCATGGGAATTAGAACAATCCGGCCAGATCGTCACTTTGCAGCAGGTGACAAAGCTGTGGGTCTGAGTATGTAAGTAACTTGTTCAGTGACATATGGTCAGGACCCAAAAACTAGGCTTTCTTTTGCCACCCAAAGCCACATGCCGCCATTAGAGTGTCTGTAAAGCCCGGGGCTTCTGCTTCTCCGAAGCTTCCATATTGCCCTAGTGTTCTGAGACTCCATTTACCATCTAGCTGCTCTGAGTTCAGCAAACCGCATGTCCCCTCATCTGTACTGCCGCTGTTTCGGCTGGGGTTTGGACGCGCTCTGCTCCTCACCTCTGCCATTTGATGGCATTCTGCTATTGTCTCAGCTGCTTAATAAAAAGCAATTCCCAGGACCCCTTTCTGAATGTCACAAAGAGCTGGGATGGCCTTGGCAGTTGCCTGGACCTCCCTCTGCAGACAGCGAGGACTGGCTGTTACCTAAACTGTTCATTTTCTTCTGGCCACAATCCGCAGGACACTAAGTTCATTAATTCAGAGGCTTGCTTAATGGCACCAATAGCTTACTTGGCTTCCAGTTTCCCCTTTGTCCTTCCACTGTATGTCTGTGTCTCCTTGTTTCTTCCTTTCTTTCATTTCCTTTTTTTTCTTTCTGATTTCACTCTTAACTTCATCATTTTATTTTCAGGTTATTGTAAATGATAATCTAACGTTCTTTTTTAGTCTCTGGTTCTCCTCCTATGATTTCCCTTTTTACCTTTGAAACAATGCTCTTTGAACCAGTGAATACGTATTTATTCCTTTTTATACACTAACAGACTGGCAAAGTATTTCACCATACTATATTAAAAATACACGTTGTCATTAAGAGATACATCTATCTTATTTGGATACATTAGCAAAAAAAAAAAAAAAAAAAAAATACCGAACTCTTCTGTAGCAATTTCTGCCTGTCTGTCACTATAAACCACAAGCACATACATCAATTTCCCAGGCACTCTGCGAGGCTGCTATTATTATCTGCTTGTTGCAGGTGAAGAAACTACTGAAAAATAGAGCAAGAGCTCAGAATAGAAAGTCTATATACGGTTTTGCACGCGGAAATAGAACCCAACCCTAGTCACCTGATAGCAGTTTCTATCTGGGGTACTGTATGCTGGGAAGAGGAAAGAACCAGGAAACTGGGTCTCTTACTCTGCAGAGGTAAGTCCTCACGGGAGGTGAGAATGGTGTTTCATATGGAGAGAGCTAAGGAAGCTATGACGGTAGAAGACTCTGCCCTTCCCCTTCAATAGCGACATAATGATTTCACTAACTTGGAATTTCTGCTGTACTCTGCTAGGGCTGCCATAAAGGAATTTGCATATTTTTATGGGATGGAGAGACCAAAATACATGGTGGCCCCAGAAAGTCACCATACACTTATTGGATAGACAGTGAGTGAGTGTGCTTGCTCGTTTTATGTCAACTTGACACAAGCTAGAGTCATTTGAAAGGAGGAAACGAATTGAGAAAATGCTTCTATAGAATCCAGCTGTAAGGCATTTTCATAATTATCTATTGTTGGGGAGGGCCCAGCCTGTTGTAGGTGGGCATTCCTGGGCAGGTGGTCCTGAAGTAAAATACACACCAAGCAAGCCAGCAAGCACCACTCCTCCATGGCCTCTGCCTCAACTCCTGCCTCCAGGTTCCTGTCCTGTTAGAGTTCCTGTCCTGACCTCTTTCAGTGCCAAAGTGCTATGGAGGTGTAAGGCCTTCCATATCATGTCCGGCTTGCTTTTGGTCATGGTATTTTGTGACAGCAATCGTAACCCTAACTAGGGCAGTGGGTTAGAGACCTATGTGGTAGTTAGCAGTGTGGGTGGGGGATCACAATAGGAGAATCTTGGGAATATCCTACTGAAATGTAAGATACAACCCTCAGAGAATGGAAACTATCTTTCTGAAAAAGAAAAAGAAAGAATCAGCACACACTTGTATTAAAGAACACCTAGGAATTGCTCGGAGATTATGAGAAGAATGAGATAATAATTTCAATTTTCATCTTAGAAGTTATCTGGGACATATCTGAGTGGAAGAGCACTTATGTACTAAAAGGCCCTGAGTTAGATCCCCAGCATTGCCCTGTGTCTGCACACACACACACACACACACACACACAAACACAAACACACACACCATATACACACAGACACACAACATACACACACAGACACACAACATACACACAACACATACACACAGACACACAACATACACATACAGACACACAACATACACACAGACACACAACATACACATAGACACACAACATACACACAACATATACACATAACACATACACATAGAAAAACAACATACACACATACACACACACACAAACACACTATATTCTAGAAAGAGATGATCAAGGAAATAACGAGTTGGGAATGAATGTTGGATAGCTCATTGGTGAAGGTTGTATTTTATGTCTTCATCTGTGCTGCTCCAGAAAAATCCTTTAGATAGCAATGAGAAAGACTGGGTGTTTAGTGCTCACAGTTCAGGTTTGCTTGCAAATGCCTTGCCATCTTTTCAGCTCACTCCTGAATTTTTCCTTTATCTTTTTTTCTTTACAAAATCAAAACTCCTCATCAAGCAGATGTCTTAGTTATTTTTGTTGTTGTCGTTGTCCTGAAGCATCCCCCCAGGAGAGGTAACTTAAAGAAGGAGGGGCTTATTTTGGTGAACACTTTCACAGGGATACAGTCTATCGTGGTGAGACCTGGCAGGAGTCAGGGTGGGCATCATGTCAGGAACAGGATGCTGGGTAGTCACAGTGCGTGTAATGTCAGGAAGCACAACAGAAGACGGGGCATGTGGGTGAGATAAGTCTCAAGCACACACCCCCCCACCTCTGTCAGGCACTTCCTCCACTGAGGCGCCCCCTTCTAAAAGTCCCACAACCTTCCCAAGGAATGCCACCAGTAGGGATCAAGCATGTGTAGAACATTTCAAACCACAACTGCATAAACCATTCATAAACAAACTTCTGGTCTGCGTAGCTTCACGCTTCATTCCGTCCCACAGGCAAGCAAGACGTTAGCTATTGTACAGTTATTTCCTATAGCTCAACATTTGCCCTATAACCCCATGTCTTAGCCTTTCAGTTCATTCCTTAAGATTTATTTCACTCCCTCTCTCCCTCCCTCCCTCCTTCTCCTACCCCCAGTGTATGTGTGTGTGTGTGTGTGTGTGTGTGTAGGGTGTACACGTGTGTAAATGCAAATGCATTTAGATGTCCACACAGGCCAAAAGAAGGCAACAGGCCTCTTGGAAGTGGTAAGCTGCCAAATACGGGGACTGAAAACTAAACTCTGGTCCTCCGGAAAAGCAGTAAGTGTTACTAACCACTGAAATGATCTCTTCAGCCTTTCCATTCAATCTTTGGTCTTTGATTTCCAGCATCTTCTGTGACACCACGGATACACCATGCTTTTTTCTTAAGTTTGTGCAGCATACATACGGTCTTTTTTTTTTTTTTCCCCCCTTCTGCACATCACGTGATCAGGGCTCAGCGCCGAGAACCATGTGCAAGACTCAGGATGTCAGGAGCGCTGGCAGCTCCGCACAGCGTGAGTCTTCGTAGCTGGAGCTGATTTTAATGTGGCCGATTGATCGCAGAGTGTTGTTTATATCCTGGAGATTGCGTTGGTTATAATTGACTAGGGAATGGAAATGAACAGCAGTCAGAAGAAAACTACTGTTGTGGCTCAGCAAGCTCTGTTCAAGAGTCTAGGTGAGAAGACAGCCAGGGAAGAGAGAGAGATAAACTGTCGGAAAAGCACCTTGCGGATGCTAGGTCGGCTGGGGTTGGAATGAGGCTATTAGGTCTGCAGTACTGTAGACTTGTTCCTCAAAAGATAAGGGGCAGTTTTAGTTGTCAACATGAGGAGTGTGGGTGGATTTGCTGGAGGTCCGTGAACGGAGTCTGCAGTGTAAATGTACCCAGGAACACTGGGCTCTCCTTTGGTTAACACGAGAGTTTCACATCTCTAATCTGTTCCTGCCCAAAGGACAGGCGTGTAGCTGGAGGAAAAAAAATATTCTGGGTATAGAGCTGTACGTAAAATGATAGAGAAAGCCTTTGTTGACAATGCTGTCTGAAACCGTACAGCTTCTCCCTCACCCTGTTTCTTTCTATTGTTTTTGTTTTGAGACTGGGTCATGTGTAGCCCGGGCTGGGCTCGATCTTCTGATCTTCCTGCCTTCGCCTCCTGGACGGGATGCCAAGTCTGCGGCACCACACCACCTCACTGAAACCAAGATCATTGTTTAAGTCTCTTTCCTTTGAAGTGAGAACTGCATCCCACTACCTTGGCTGTCACGTGCCCCTGAAGAGTGGTTGGCTTGTCTACTACAGTCATCAGGCTTCACTTCCATGTCAAGCAATTTCTTAATTAAGAAAGAAAGGATGTTAAACAAAAGGGAAATGCTGGCCAACTACTGCTTTTTTACGCTCTTACAAGCAGATATGCATCTTAATCTGAAAGTAGAGTATCCAACACCATTCCAAGAACTTAGAATACATATCGCCTCTTGGCACTTTTGAATTTAAAAACACATCTCTTAGTAATGAAGAGAGTTTGCTCCAGCTGCTCACCCACATCAGACTGTCTTTTTTTTTTTTTTTTTTTTTTTTTTGGCATTTTCAAGGTTTTCTCATGATTCCTAAGTTTGATGTCATTACCCAGCAATGTCACGATGTGTCTGAAGGAAGCATCGTTTTTAGATCCTGTTCAGTGACAAGGATTACCTCTTTAGCTTAAGTCCTGTTGTCTTTATATATTTCTGGAAAGTTCTAGGTCGTTTTGAAAACACCCGAGCAAACTTCTTTGTTTACTTTTTCACCTTTCTCCCGAGTTTTCTTATTTCTTTGTGTTGTATCCCGGGTTGTTTCCAAGGGCTACTATTCCATGTTTTTTCCCCTGTATCAAAACTATTATTTGACAAATCTGTTTAGTGTTTCATTTTTCTACTGACCCTATTGCTTACTTTCTGTGGTTTGTAAATGTCCAACCTCCCTCCATTTTAATAGACTACTGGTTTAAAAGACATACTAGCGCCCTGAGCCTCTGAGCCTTATTTATATCCAAATCTCTAGGTACAGCTGACTCCTGTTACCATAGCCTGGAAGTCTCCTCTTTGTTTGCTCTTACTTGGCACTAAATCTCAGCATTCCTTGCTTCTGAGTCCATCAACTATAACCTGGCCTCCAGGGGCCTCCTCTATGGGGGTTTTAAAAAGTCTTTAAGGGGTTTCTAAACCAACTATCAGGCTTCCTTTTTTATTTGGTTGATTGGTTGATTGTCTTAGCATATAATAAGGACTATGAGTTCCAACAGAATCAGAGAGGCCCTGCCTTCTAAAGCTGGAATTACAGGTGGACTATTACACCCACCTAGCACTTACGTGGTTTCTGTGGATCCGAACTCTGTTCTCACAGTTGTTCAGCAGGTGCCGTAGCCACTGAGCCACAGCCTCGTTTGATGTCTGTGTCACCGGGGACGTGAAAGAGCTCAGTTTTTTCACCTGAGCATTTGACCCTTTATACAGACTCTTCTGCCTACAATTCCAGGCAGAGGCCCATCCTCTGGTCTATTTAGATTCATTGGCTTCCTAGCAGGGAAATCCAAAATTCTCACTGGAGGCTGCAAGTCAGGTCCTCACTGGGAAGAGACTCTGCACCTTGAGTCTTATCTCTGCAGCTGTTAAAGACCTGATTATGACTTGGTCCTCCCGGGCACTGGAGCTATAATCCCCTTTTACTCAGAGACTTCCTTATCGGTGTAACCTGGAGAGTTTTCTAATGTTGAATTTGGCTATATACCATCAACATAATTTAAAATGTTCTGGTGAGGATTAGATGCTTCCGTGATGGAGGGACAGGAAGCTGGCTTGCTTCATCTGCTCCACTTGTCATCGGAACTGGAAGTCACTCTTTACAGGGGGGGAAAAAAAAAAAACACCTTTTTTTTTTTTTTTTTTTTTTTTAACCAACTCTGGTTCAGATGAGGTGCTTAAGAAATGGCTACTGCACTGATGTATAATTAAAGTATACATCATATTTTGGCTGTGCCAAATCCTAGATTTAAAAAAAAGCTTTAAATAAGCTTCATGGAAAACACAAAGAGCAAAGACTAAGGCTGTTTTTGGTGCCATGTCAATTTGCTTACTCATTTTTATAGTGACATTTTTTCCTCTTTTTACTGTGTAATTGCCTGTTAGACTTACCTCAGAAATTGGTTCTTTATAGTTCTATAATTATGTGATAGAGGCGTGGGCTTTGGTCTTGGCAGCTTGAGTCCCAATTCTAACACCTGACTATGCACATTGTCTAGTGGGTAGGCCATAGTCACTTCCTGACAGAATGAGCAAATGGTGAATGACGTTGTCTTGTGCCTGTTTCTCCCATGCTGTGCACAAAGACAGAGAGACCGCACACAGCACCTGCTCTGACAATTAGGTGAGGCCCTCCCCGAATCTAGCATCACATCTAACACAGACAGAGACTCAACAAGTATTAACGATTATGGTTTTTATTCCATAAAGCTACTTGAAATAAGAATCCCCTTGTTTGGCCTTAGAAGAATTTCAGGAATTATGTATTCCCTTTGCTTCCCTTCTTTGTGCCTTTATCATTGTAGTCATCCATATCTTCTTTTGAAAAATGTCTGCTCCTTACAAAATCATGTTCTTGAGCTTGATCTCACTGCTATGATTTTTTTCCCAGTCGAAAAATTCAGACTTTTTTCTGTATTAGCAACAAAGAATTGTCTGTTCTCCAGGCATATCTTTATTATTAGTAGCTATTAATTATTCAAAAAAACTAAATCAAGAAAATAAATGCCAAACAGAAGCCTGGCATGTCTGCACAAAATGAAAATACCATGTCATGTTACTAAAAGAGAAAAGGGTTTTCTGATTTAATACATATTAAAAACAAAGGAGAAACAATAAAACCAGCATTTCCCAACTTCATTCTGATTTCCACTTATTACTTTTTAAAAGGGAGTTAAAATGTCTTAAAGAAAATTAGATCTTTGTATGTTCTGTGCTATTATATTTCCTTTAATATTCAACTACAATTTATGTAATTTAAACTATAAATTTGAGAATGTATTGGATTTTCCTGCTTGTTGTTAAATGCAGAAACCTGTAGTGCCATCTTGTGACACAAAGCAAAACTGCAGGCCATTATCTCCTTTGAACACTAAAACCACAGCGAGGAAAGGGTGTAGAGCTTACAGCTGTGCGAAACAAAGATTGATCAGCATATTTCTGTTAATGTGGATAGACTTAATTTTAAAAGACAGAATCTAATGGGCTTACTACCCTCCAAGATGCTTCTGCAGCACGGATAATAGCCAGACAGGACAGGTTAATACAATGAATTGAAACGGTACAAGCCACATTATCAAACATCAGAACGTTTAAATCCTACAGCAACGGGAGGAAAAGGTGGTCTTATGCTCTGAGTCACAAGCCTGCATCCATGGTTGAGCCAAAGATACTTCTAAACACAATAAGAAAAAGAAGAAGGTGTCGTCAACCCTGGGTAAACACCTTAACACCTGCATTAACCCATCAGAGCTATATGAGGCAGGGATTCCCTCTAGTCGATATAGAAAGAGAATCTGGAGCAGTTAAAGGAATGATTATAACTCACAGGGACTTGTTAATGAAAGTGATTCTTGGATATTTTACCTCGAGATAAAAAGATACAGGAAGCATTAGTTTGAAGGATTAACGTGAAGCCCTCAACAAATGACTTCAGGGCCTGTGCAAATGTAACGAGACAGGAACCCGCCACCACATGCCAACTGTCCCTGATTGCTTGGGTGCACACGTGTGCTTGAAAACCGCTATGCATCACACTGGCCTCAAGAGGCATGAAGCCATGCGTGTAAGAAATGTGTCTGCTTTGGAGGCTTCGTAGGGCCAAGTGGAAAGCAACAAGAAAGACTGTTTTGTTAGACCACCCGGAAATGGAGACTCGGAAGCAGCATCTGGGAAGCCTTCACGTGGTGGCCAGGAGGTGGACAGGTGACACAGAGTGACAGCTACGACACTTGAAATGAACTCTCATTTTCTGTAGCATTATTTTGATGGGCGGAAGATAGCTCCCAGGAACTATGCTGAAGAACATGCCAAGCACCAAGAAAGATTTCAAACAAAGAGACATCTATCACCCTTTCACGGCCGCTCTTATTAACAATAGTTGGAGCTACTTTGCTGATGTAAGGCCCCATGCGGGCTGTTCTCAGCTAAATAATTTAATCACCTCCACTCCCTATATGTCTGAGGAGACGTCCTGCTCACACAGTGAGACTCACGACCGGAGGAATCTTACTCCTAAAACCTTGCTTTGAATTTTCTTGCCTTCATGGATTTAACTTAGATCCTTTAATGCCGTAATAATTTGGTTTCATATTGAATGTCCTCTGGGCTTTCATTGTCATTTATTTTTTTAAGAAGTTTTTTATGACTTCAAAATAATCCTTTTGGTGAAAAGGCAATTCAATTATAGTGACAGCATAAAAGGCGCCTGATATGATACAATTCTCCACTGAGATCAGATTTACTGCTAAACCCAGATGATTTTATAAAACCAAAATTTGTATTTGCATTTCGAGACACTTGACTCAGAGACTTGCTCAGAATCGAAGGCATCAAACAGACAAGAATCTCTCATCAAAATAAGGCCGAGCTAAAATTAAGAGCTTAAGAGACCCTTGGGGGAGCTCACAGGCACAGCCCAGGAAGGCTTGAAAGCATGATTGTTAGACTCCAGGTCCCCTCCTGGTATCCTTTCTCTCACAGGCAGAAAATACCTGACTCTTTTCACATACTGAGGAAGTTTCCCATGGGGCATGAATGCCACACACACACACACACACACACACACACACACACACACACACACACCCCGGCTTCACCACACTCATCTTAATAGGTACAGTTCCTGGAAGAGCCAAGTCTACATTAAAATCCTGGCTGCAGTATTGCATGGCAGACAGTTCTATGCTGTGCATCTCTAGTTATCTATAGAGGGGGTGATGGCCGTGTTTATTGTGAGTCTTCTAAGACTATAGTGCTCAGCATATATTAGTTTTCCCATAGGGTTAGCCGTGATCACCCATACAAAGAATTGACATAGACCTGTCTTTGTTTACATGTAAAGGCTTATATACCTCAAGAGTTCATAATGATGAGAGAATAAAATTCAGTATTGTGTGTCTGGAAACATGAACTTTCTGAGGATCAAGAATGAATTATTAGATGACAGACAGGGAATTCTGTGAGGCGTAAGAGAGAGGAAAGAAGCATGAGGTAAATGGGGGGGAGAATGGCATAGCAAGCAGGTGGGTTTGTCCATCTTAGCAACTGCAGATACCTAGTAAGTTTTTAAGGAAGGAGTTGATAGAAGTTTAGAACAAGACCAGAAATCTGAAATGAGCCAGGAGAATCTTGGGGGAGGTAGCTTGGAATCGGTATATAAGAGAGGTTTGTGACACCTCGCTTCCATTAAGTTCTTCATCTTTTTGTATTGTTAAAAACCAAGTATTATAATAACCCATGGCTTTCAGCTCTTTATCTGCCTGCCTCAACCTACCAGAGTGTTGGTGTTACATATTTGGTGTCATGTTTTTTTATCATTGTACCTGTCCCAGTTCATTATCCTAATTACTTATATCCCCATTTTCTCTAGTTTCTGCCCAAAATGGCACCCCAGGACTGGTGTTGTTCGAAGTTCAGAGTCACAGGTCCATATCAAGTCCTGCCTCCACGTCTGCACTTTTGAATAAGATGCAGGCTGTCTGTGCACCTTACAGTTTACATTGCACCTCTTTCCATAGACCTTAAGCTTTCAGCCTGGCACCTAGCCATTCTTAATGGAAATGTATACACTGAACTAAGTTGAGGTCCTGGATACTGCAGATGGAGCACTGGGTGGAAATGGAAAAAGGAGTATCAGCCAAGGCTTTGAACTAGAGTTCAACTCCTCCCGTGAGTACAGAAATGAGGGGGAAAATCTTCTAGTTTGCTGTACTTGCTGAAAAAAGGAGAGAACAAAATGACTGAGGACCTGAGCTGAGTGCTCTGAGAAAGAGGAATAAGAACCAGCCATCTAGACTCGGCATATATATCACAGGGCTCATCCCAAAGCAGTTCAATATGTCAAGTGCTTAAAAAATGGCTCTTCATCTCCTATCCTGGAGTGTGTGAGGCAACCAGAGAGGCACAGAGGGAAGGGCAGGTGATCCGTATCCTGTTTGGAGGCCTGGCGTGTGATCACGCAGTTTTACCCAGAGAATCATCCCAAGAGCCTTAAACTGCAAAAGGATTAAGTAGAAGCAGCTTCTGGCCCGTCTTCTCAGACCATGGTTTTAGTTAGATCCACAGAGAAGCTGGGCTTTAGTCAGACATCATAATACCTCCTTCATTGGGAAGGAACTCAATGTTATCTCATGGATAAGCTGATGATTTTAAAGTATTTTAAAGACTAATTTTAAAATATTAATTTCTTAGATTCTATCTATCTATCTATTTATCTATCATCTATCTATCTATCTATCATCTATCTATCTTCAGAAAAGATCTTCTGTAGCCCAGGCTGGCCTCCCATTCACTCAGTCTCCAGAGAGCTCAAACCACGGGAACGTACCCACTATAATCCAACTACTTCTTTTTTTTCCTTCTTTTTAATAATATCCTTGTGTTTCAGCTTAGCTTTGAAAGGATAGGATTATCTTTTACCCTTTATCTTTAAATGAAGTCTAGCTAGAATTTTTAACTAACTCTTCACAACCTACCTCACATAAATTTCCCTTTAAGTTTGTGAGAATCCCCTCGTCCTGTTACCTTGTGCCTGAAATAATCTTGTCATTAGTAACTTGACATCACCATTGAGCTTTAGGGTCAGGTAAAACTGGCCTTGATTTCTTGATTCATCCCTTGGTAGTCACGTGGCTTTAAGTTACTAAACTCTGCTTCTTCAGTTTGCATATCTGTAATATGGTTATTACTGTGAGACCTTTTTTTTTTTTTTAAGGTTTTAGATTTTACAGAAGTAGTGTAGTGTTGTGTGTAAACCAAGTGTACACGAATGTCTAGGCACATACACTGAAGAGCCAGACCGTGTAATCAAGCCTTTGCAACTACTAGTCTTCATGATTACATCATTAAATATCCCATTCTGGGTGTTGGGGAGAGCTTTCCTCGAAGAGCCAAAATGGCTGACGAAGCTCTTAAAAGACAGATCTTTACACAATGGATTCACGGTTCAGTAAGTTGAGTTAGTTCAGTAAAAAGAACGAGATAGGGAAGGATGTAGTAAGAAGATTTTCTCCTTGTATAAATTTATTCTACAACAACAACAACAACAACAACAACAAATCCCTTTCTTCCTGAAATACAGGGCAGGCTTCTTTCATAGATCTTTGCAGCAATTGGTATTTACACTGTTGGTGCCGGTGCTCACCACCATGAAAGCCATGCAGACCAAAGGACCCGTTCTTGGGGAGACAGATAATAGTGCTCACTGTGCTTTTCCCATCTTACTTTCCTGCTGTGCTTCAAAACAAACGTTCATAGAATCTTCTTGCATAAGAAGAATCAATGTTCTAACTTCCTGCATAAGCTACCGAGCCTCCCCCCATGGAGGGGCTAGTCCATTTTCTAATTCCATCTCCGGAACCCAACTCTGGAAGCCTATACTTCTAGATTCTTCTATCAGACATCAATCACTCCAACATGTCATATGCTTTCCTGTTGCTATGATCAGAATGTATTTAATCCTCTTCTATGAAATTTGTGGATTGAGATGGAATTTTCCACATGATAGTACTGAAGGATGAAGCCTTTGAAGAGGAATTAAATCTTGAAGTCCCCTAATGAAGCGACAAGTTGAATTAGAAAACAGGTTAGAAAACATCTGCTCTTATGACCCAGAAGGAAATCCAAATGACAGGAGTAGTGTTCAAATTTCCTTCTGAGAGGCAAAGACTGAAGGGTCTCCAAGCTCTAGCACTGTCAGAATTTTGATCTTAGACTTCGCATCCTCCATGACCAACAGAGGTAACTTCCTTTCATAAGTTCCCTGGGCAGCAGTGCCTTGTTGCAGTAGCTGCAATTGGCTAAAGTCAGCACTCTCCCTCCCCAGGATTTATTGTTAATAACACAATTCTCTCATCTTCATCTCCCACACTTCACATACCCTACTCTGTGCTACGTTCCTTCACGATGAACCCCGACTTCCCTTCATGGTTCAGATCCTTCAGCCTTCTACTGGTCCTCCATACTGGAAATACCTCTCAATCTTTCATGTTCCAAATGCTGTTTGTAGGATTCAAATGTTCTTGGGTATTTTAGTTAGAAAGACCCACATGTCTACATCTTTCTTATCTATTTCTTCCTGATGATAATCACAAGACTGTTTACCAGGTTTGTGATAATGCTGAGCAGAGGTGCAGCGACCAGTTTCCAGGTGTTATCCCCTGCATTCCATCACACTAACCCCAGAGCTGTGGGTTTCCTATTTTAAAGATGACCAAGCTTAAGTCAAGACAGTATTAAACTTAATATCAACCCTTGTACTTTAGAACACTATTATGGTTTGTAAGAAAGTAATACTCTACAAAGTGCCATCTTCATCCTATTTTTCATTCAGTGGGTGAACGATTTGTGTTTGTGCAGTATGTGCAATAGTGATAGTCTCTGCGGCATGTCCTATTCTACTTCCTCCTCCATCTCTTTTTCCCATCTCCTAAAGTTAACTTTAAGGAACGAAATTGTGGGGGTTGGAAAATTTTGTTGTGGTGGTGGTTGATTAAATTGCCTGGATATATGCCACAGCTGTCCTCGTTTTGTCTTAGTTTTTATTCTCTTATTTTACAAAACAAGCAACATATTTAAAGTAATTGAACGTATATGGCTTGTATATAACAAGTAGCCTGCTAAGTCACAATGCCATTGATTCTCTCCTACACTTTAACACAAAGTAGCTTAATTGTCACCATTAGTCAGGGTCTGGGCCATGTGTTTCCAGATTCTTTGACCTTCTATTCAAGGTATTAAAAACAGGTCTTTTATAGATTAGAAAAGGAAGCTAGAAAATGTTGTTTGGAGTACAGATTAATGTAAGAGTGGACACATATCATGATGGACAGCAGGACACATTAGTGAAGATACGCAAGGGCTCAAGACTATGTCTGGGGGCCTCTTTTTACAGGATTCAAAGGAAGGAAGGAAGGGCTGGTTACTAAGGAACATAGTTTGGGTGGTTCTTTATTTTTATTGTTAGATAATTATATAATCATAACTCTACCAGTCATTCTTATTTTCATAAGGCATCTGATTATTTCTGTGTATCTACATGTGATTATATGCACATGTAGATAGAATACTATTTAAAAGGTTGTTAAAGGACATAGTACTGCCTTATTGCATATGCCAAAAACTAGCCTGGGCCAGATAGGCCCTTCATACCCAGATACAGTGAAAATATATTTTTTTAAAAATCACCTAAATTTTGTTGTTAAAAGGTGCTGGGAAATCCATACTATTGTTCAAAGATGAAAAACATGAATCCTGATGCTGGACGTGGTTGAGGGGTTCAGAGCTGGCTAAGTGCATTGTTTGGAAGGAATGCATGTACTTAGTTTATGCAGTTGAAAAAAACTAAGCTGTCAGCTACAAAATTCCAGTACCTGAGGCTTGCACACTCCCAGACCAAAAGGGCATCACAAGGTCCTATGACCCATAGGCTCACCTGCCTTATCACCATACAGTGTTTTCCTATTAGCTCTTTAACCATTGGTAGCTAGACCACAGGCACATGAAAATATCATGTCCCTTATTTTAGTGCTCAGCAAGGCTGTCCCTGCACTTCTGACCTTTCCTGTATGGCATGGATATGACAACGGCAGCTCCAGACAACACCAAAGACACATTGCCCAAGAAGACGTAGGGCAAGAGTTTCTCTTCATCTTTTCTTGATTATCAGCGAAGGAGAGCGCTCAGTTTTTTTTTTTTTTCCAGATTTCTTGTTGCATGTTTGTCCTTAGAACACAGTTTCATCATTCCTTAGTTAAACATCTCTCAATACCTTGTGAAACTGGGACTTTACTAGCAATAAATAAAGGAAGGAAAATGAACTTCCAGTTACCAGCAGAAACTGTCTCCCAGTTGAGAAATGTACACATGAAAAAGGAGTGTGGTCCCTGCCCTGATGGTGCTGCCTCACAGTGAAGGAGACAGCTATCAAATTTAAAAAGCCTATTCACTGTGATGGCTGACAAAACAGGAAATAAACAAAAAGCTGTGAAGCAGACTGGTGTGCGCTCACGGCAAAGAGTTTCTGTAATGACTTCTCCATGGAGGTGACATTTGAATTGACACCAAAGAATGAAAATGAATCAGCCATGGGCTGAGCAAAACAAAGTGTGAGGACGCAAGAGTAAAAGGACCTCAGTAATTATTGAAGAAAACCTACGACAGAAAATAGAGCTTGTGAATAATTGGCAGAAGGTTGGAGATAGATAAAGCATTTTTCTCATCCTCTCCTGTTTTATAGTCCTATAATGCAGCCAAGTATCTCCCAACTGCCTTGTACTTCCAGGCTCTCTTTCAGACCAGTGCCTCAGAGTTGTTGAGACAGTCCCTACATGGTTTTTTTTGTTTCCTCTTTCTTCCCACTTCCCACTGGCTGCACTTTCTTTGTGGCCCCGACTCAGCCTTAGTCATTCATTTGAGAAAAAAAAACAAAAAACCTGTAGGACACTTCTTTCCATTGTCCCAGATTAGTAGCAACCGGGCATCACACAGAAACATGTTAGACAGTGTAGACTTATGAGCCCTCACCTACACCTGCTGCACCAGAAACTCTGATGGTACTGCTTAGCAATAAGCATCTGGTGTTTCAGCAAGCCCTCTGAGAGATTCTTGTGCGTGTGGAAGAGAAAGAAGCATTGTACCAGGGGGAAGAAGAAGGAAGGAACAGAGTACTTTATTATTTATATGGAACAAAATTGGATCTGTGAATGTGGTGTGTAGAAGAAATATGTATGTGTGTGTATATATATATACCCAACATATGTATTCTTTTATTTATTAAAGGATAGTTATTATGTTGATGAAAGGAAGCTATCAGAAGGATTTCGAAAGAACAGGAAAGAGGACATAGGACCGAGGCTCAGGTAACTACAATTCAGAAAAATTAAGGGCAAGGCATGGAGCAAGAGAAAGACTCTATCAAGGAGTCAAAGGTGGTAGCCAGAATGGTGGAAGGCACACTAACTCTAATACATTTTTGGAGAACTTGACCTGATTCAAAGGCAGGTTTGACCAAGTAAAACATGATGCCCTCATGCCAATGTATATGAAGTACAGTTCTGGCCAATAAAGTGTGAAAGTGTATTAGAGACTTTCACAAAAAGTCTGCATTCTTAGTCAAGAATGATTTGATATACTGATAATTTCTAGCACTGGATATAAATGGCGGGGAGGGGAGACACTTCTAAGAATATTATGGCTCTCTGAAACCTAAGATGTCATCTGCATATATGCACATATACCTGTTCATATGTGTGCACACTGAGCTTCTTCTATATACCAATATCTAGGATGAAATTTAACATCAGACATATAGAAATTAGCTACAAGAAAACAGAACAACTATAACAGTATTGTACAGTAAACATACAATGTTCTCCTCTTGCTCTCCCACCCGCTTCTCCTTTGCCCTTACTCCAGTCCCACTGTACCGTCTTTAACCATCTCCTATGTCTGTGCCTAAGTGATGAAGCAATGTGAGGTAACTGCCCTGGACCACTGGGCTCACTGTGATGGTAGCATTAGGTCATTATCATAACAGTTACTTGAGCCTAACTACTACTGGCCCTGGATGCTGACCTGTTAGCTAGGCTATTTACAGTAATGAGTTAGGCAACACACATACATCGATATGTGGCCAAAGGGTAATTTTTGTGCTGGGTAGAACAGTGTGAAATTTTATCATGTAACTTAGAATGGTTTATGAATTATCTGGAATTTTTAATGTAATTTTTAAATGCTATTGACAGAGTGTTACATAAAGATAAACCAGCACTTTGTACACCGATGTGGGGACATTAAAGGAAGCAAATTCCTTGGGCACATGGTAAAGGGAAAAAAACTAAGAAACAAAAGCTTTTGTTGTGTCAGTTAATAGATTCATTTAGTTAGTTAGATAAATTTAGGATTTTCTTTTACTTGGAGCTGGAAACACCTTATGTGATATAGTGTTGTATGAAGGATGCTTCTATTTTTAATTTTGAGAGACTGATTCCAAACTCTCAAAACTATAAAAGTATTGCTCAGCAAGTGTTTAAAAGCATGTGTTTAATACAATGGAATTAGCAACATAATCTAATACAACAACAAAGATGATTTTAGGAGCAATAGATTAAGCATTTTGCTTATTCAAGAACAAATACATATTCAATTAATGTATATCTCTATAGTTCAAGTCATATATTAATATTAAAAGCTCAGTGCAACTATTTTTTAAAATTCTCATTTAGCACAACTATGTAAATATTGAAAGTTTATGTGCTCTCCTCCCTCAACCTTGAGCCATTGTAGGAACTAAAGTCAGGTCTATGGAAAGAACATACGGAATATTAAACATGCGGAATGCTCTAAACACAAAAATATATTCACACAAAGTCAACGGTTGGACTGGTTGAAATATTGATATCTTAATTTCATTTAAAAAATTAAATTATTAAAATACTATGGTGCCTGATACTTGGAGTTGATGTTATTTACCACAGTCACACTGAGATTACAGAAAGCATATTGATCTCAAAATTGGGGGGAAGGTTGTACATTATCTCCATCTCTGCCATCCATTTTGTGGGCACAGATCCCCATCTCTGTCTTAGCATAGTGAAGAAAAATTGGTAACCTATAAAAGTTTTCCAATTCTTTAATTTGAGTTATCTTGAATTTCTAAAGTTAAAAATAACTATGGACACATTTTTATAAACATGCTACATTTAACTCAATTTCGAATTCCAAATGGGTAATTGCTTGTAATTCTTAACTTGGTCTCTTTTCAAACATTTCTATTTGGAATTATTTACTGGAAGCAGGCTGGAAGCTTCTACAGAGATGAGTTTTTAATTAAAATACCTGCATGCCATGCACTCCAAAGACACATTTTAAAGAGAGGTGAAAATAGATTGTCACAATGAAGAAAGAAGCCTTGTTTGTGAGGTAGTTAGAAACAGGATTACAATTAAGCAGGATTCCTAAATCAGCAACACATTCACTTAATAAACCACGAGATTAGCGTTGTTATTTTTATCAAAATGCCACCAGTGACATTTTTCACTTACACTGTATAGCTTGTGCTCTAACAGGATTAGTGTTGCAGTCTGAAGTCTGTGGAATTTGGTCTGGGCTGTAGTTAGCCTCTTCTATGGCAATGTGCTTTGTTGATTCTGTGACCAGTGTGAGCATGTGCAGACACGAGGGCAGCAGTGAGTGATGAGGGCTAGGAGATGGCCCTGTTGATAAAGGACCTGACACCATGTAAAAAACCAGCTGTAGGAATGGGCATCTGTAATCCCAGCATAGGGGCAGGAAAGACAAGCAAATCCCTGGAACTCCCTGGCTGCCAGCCTCAGTGAATTGGGCAGTAAATAAGAAAACCATTACTAATATCACCCTCTGTCCTGCACATGTATGTGCATATAAGTGTACCAGCATGCAAACATGAACGTGAACACACACACACGGGGGGCGGGGAGGGAGACAGAGAGAAAGACAGAGAGAGACAGAGATAAAGAGGATAATCAATAAGTATTTTCCATGTTTCTTTACCACTCTTGCACCCCAAGAAAAGTTATGTTCCATGACCATGTCAGAGCTTCTTCTTAGCATGTGTTCTACTTATTTTTCTGTTGTTGTGATGTAATGTCTGGACAAAGGCAACTTAAAGGAGAAAGGGTTAACTTGGCTTAAAGTCCACAGGGACACTGTCTTTGAAGAGATGGTGCACACAGGAAGCTGAGAGACATAACATGCAGTGGAGCAATGCTATATACCTCTCCTCCTGCCCCCAGTGACGTATTTCCTCCTGCAAGGCTCTAGCTCCTAAAGGTTTTATAACTTCCCCCAAACAAAGCCACCAACTGGGGACCCAGTGTTCAAGCCTGTAGGGGGTATCTCTCACTCACACCACCACAGTACATTTATAGTCTTCCCCACTTTTCAAAAGCAGTAGTGCTTAACCTTTGGCTTGATAAATATGACTCAATTGAGTTCCACTGCTGTTCTTCGAGAACTTGAAAAGTAAAATGCCAATATAAATATGTGGTAATTATCACGAGAACTGTTCATTTTTAACTATTAAATTTAAACAAAGAGCAATTGCTGTTTGTTCATGCAAAACAAACAGTGCCTGCTTAAGATCTTTTTGATTAATCTGCTTCCCTGTGTGCACGTTGATGAGAAAATACTGCCTCAAGCTCTGCACACACACACACACACACACACACACACACACACAGGAAATAAAAGGCATTGCTGTTCTAGGCTGCTCATAGGCCTTCCTCCAAAGAAGAGCTTCAGTGGCAAATAAGGCAGAATCAGCTGGAGGAAAGGAAACATAGGAGACCCAGGCCAACACATTTAAGACTTGGCAGATGCAGCCCAGGACAACAGCAGACACTGGGAACAAAAGAGGTGCCTTCTTGCTGAAGAGAGAAGCTGATAGGTAGATGTAGAGGGATTTACAGGGCAGATCATACTAGAAACTATGCCTGAAACAGGATATCAAGGGGGAGATGTTTTTAACCACAAATTTTGAAAACTGGACACATTTGTCTATGGCCATGATTGGCAACAGAGGTCACTTACGAAGACCTGGCAACAATCTGATTGAGGCAGTTCTTCAAATAAGGTTCTCTCTTCCGAGGTGACACTAAGTTGTGTCAAGTTGAAAAACTGTCTAGCACAGAACTCTTCCTGAATTCCCAGCTAAGAAATTTGGTGCGTTCATCTATTATCTTCTCATTCAGTTTGGAAGCAGAAAAGAGTTACCTGGAGATTAAGGAGCCAGGGAGACCCGAAAGAGGGCTAGGATGCAAAAGAAGCTGATATCTATATGAACAGAGTTAGATTCTTAAAGGGAGAATGAATGAGTGTTGAATGAACAATAACATTACAGAACAAGTCAAGAAAATATATGATCACAGCCATCATCTGGCAGGTACTGAAGAAAAAATAGGGCTTTGTACAATAATTATTCATATAGCAAATATCTGTCAGATCAGGCTTGGTGGTATACAGGAATTATTCTGGCACTTGGAAAGTAAAGGCAGGATGTTTCAAAGAAACATGAACTACATAGACAGTTCCATACTAGCTGGGCTACATAGTAAGACTTTAGGGGGAAAAAATGAACAGAACCAGAGCAAAGCAACAGACAGATGCCGAGGAAGTACTTCAGGAAAAGAACTATCCTAGGTGCTGAGGCAAAGATGAGCTTTGAGAATCACCCTGGGTGATAGAGAGACACATGAATCAAGAAAACCTAATGTGCGTCATCAGATGCAAATACAATTTTGCATGAATCCAGAGGAGGGCGTCTACTTAGACTTGGGAGCCAAGCACACCTTTCCAGAGGGATGAAGGCGTGACAAGCTGGACTATGGTATAGACATTGGTGTGGAGAAACTCCTGGGTTAGCAAATCCGTTTACGAACCAAGAATCTTACATTTCTTTACAAAGAACTTCAGAGGAATGCACATAGACATCCTAAAGTAGCTGAAATGACTTAATGAGGACAGACCTTGCGGAATGTGCAAGCCAAGCTGCCTGGAGCGAATGTGTCTCCCAGGTGCATTTTTGTAAAACTCCTTCAGCCTTGTCCTTTACCTGACTTCCACCCTGAATAGACCACTTACCTCAGACCCCGTGGATTAAGGCTTCAGTGGATGTCCCTAAGATGAAGAGTCACTAAGCAGTGTGTGCAAATAGATTCAACATGGATCTTCTTATTTGACTATAGGAAAATCTCCTCTCACTTCATAGTGATTAATAACATGTTTTAAAAATCAAGAAATTGGGGGAACATGCCTGTATTTGAGGATGAGACGAATAGGAGCCTTGCCTTCTATATGAACAAACTTTTAACAGGTGGAAAAATTAGAAATGAGTGCTTTCATGGAGAGAACCGTATTTCCTAAGGCACCAATCACTATTGATCCCAGCAACTGGAGTTTTACTGATTTTACTGGCTCCAGAGGGAGCCGAGTTGGGGACAGCATGAAGAGACAAATGTTAAGCAGTTGAGCATCCCTCCGTGGAGACGGGCAATCACGTGATTGAAATTGGCAGGCATGAATGAAATTAGCAGTTGTGGTCTTAGGTTAGTGTGGAGCCATCATCTCCTCTCAAAATGGCCGTGCACGCCCTTCTTGTGGGTTGGATGCCGTGCTTATGATTCTTATCCAGCCCCAGAACTTATTAAATGACAGCGTGCGATGGGTGGTTAATGACATGCTCACTACCACCTGACATGTGTTGGAGTGACCAGGAGGAAGGAACTGTGCAATTATAAAAGCTGCACTGTAGTACAAAGAGGAAACAGTGAATTGCTTTGGGAAAAACCTCTAGTGTTAAGGCTAAAGAAAGCACACATCTGAAGGCAGAGAACTGAAATAAGTGTACTTTGTTCAGAGCTGGACAGAATGGTTTATTTTTTATGAGCAATTCACATAAGCCCCAAGTTCTGCATGGTTTTTCTACCCAGACCAAATAAGGCATCGTGCCAGGATTTTGAGGGAAGGATGCTGCCCTGGTTATCAATTGCTCCACAACAAAGTTCCTAATGTTTAGGAAGTTAGAATAATAATATCTATCTGTTTGTGTTGTGTTGGGAGTCTGGGAATAGCTTAATTAGGTCTTTGGCTTCAAACCCTCTCCCAGCTCAGTCAAGGTGTCTATTGGACTGAAGAGGTTTCCAGGATCATCTAGTGAGCCCTGTTCACCCCATGGTTGTTGGCAGGGCTTGGTGGCTTATTGGACTGGGGCCACTCTAAGTTGCTTACAAAATGGCTTTCTGATAAGAGAGAACACAGCACAATAACTGATATCTATTAAACAAAGAGCAAATCAGCATTGAGGGGCTTTTGATAACACAATCTTAGAAATGACCTATCACTTTGGTATATTGGTTTGCTCCTGTTGGCTATACATACATAGGAACAGGTGGGATCATTATCATCTTAGAAGCCACTTATACCAGGAATAACAGAAAAGTAATGGGACCTATTGCAGAGCTCTAGCCCTGGGGACATTAGGCCAAAGCTCAAGTTTAAAAAATGGGGACATGAAAGGTTCAAACACCAATCATTCCATTTAGGGCTGTATGGAGAAGAAAAGCCAGAAACAGCAACATTCCTCCAGATATATACACAACATCAGCTGGGTAATGAATAATACAATTTGAATTCACTCCATTCCTAATTAATTTTTAATCCCACTACATCTTGGAAGTCTTTAGGGGTTGAGTGGCCACAGATGGGTGCGGGGTGTCTTCCACAAGTCTCAGAGGATGGATGCTAGACCCTTATCTTCCTGTTTAGTAATCACGACATGCTTGCTTGCAGCATGTACTAACCACCAAAATTCTGATTGATCTGACTGTCACATGTCCACTACTGTGCTAATAATAATATCCAGGAGGGTGTAGTATAGCAAGTAAGCTTCCCTGATGCTAATGCGCTTTGGCTAAGACTGGGATCTTGTTGTAGTAATTAATACCATGCACCAAATATTTCCACTTTCCTTTCGAACAGCTGGAGTGACTCTATGTCCCTGTTTCCTTGAAGTAATGTAGGATCCTGGGAATTTCTTGACCTTATTATTTCTTGACCAAGTAATATGGTCCAAGAAACAGTGAATGTCACTAAAAAGACAACAGGAGCTAGAGAGATGGCTCAGTGGTTAAGAGCACTGGCTGTTCTTCCAGAGGACCTGGGTTCAATTCTCAGCTTGCACGTAGCAGCTCACAACTGTCTGAAATGCCAGTTTCAGGGGATTTGGCCTTTGTGGGTGCCATGCGTGTGCATAGTTCACGGGCATAGATGCAGGCAGAGCACCCACATGCATAAAATATATTTTTTAAAGAAAGTTTGAATCGGAATGTAAATCATCATCACTCACATGGATAAAGCCCTAGATTTAGTCCCCTGTACCATAAAAAAAAGAGTCAAATAAAAACAACCTTATTGGGCTATAATTCATGTGTCTTAAAATGCACCCTTAAAATTTTTTTGATTCTGTTTTCCCAAAGTAGGGGGGGGGGGAATGCCAAGGCAATGGGGTAGAGAGGGTGATTAGGAGGGAGTGTGTCTTTGTGAAGACAAATGGAGGGGAGAGGGGATGGGAGGGGGTGAGGGAAAGAGATAACATCTCAAATATAAATACAGAGTATGTAATAAAAAATGAAAAAAATGATTCAATAATAATTTCTGTACATTCCAGCTAATATTGATAATCCCAGAGCATTTTCATCTGTCCTAAAAGGAACATCATACATCTCTTCTCCTCTCTCCCTGTTTCTTAAGGGAGTTTTTCTGTTCCTGTGAATTTACATACTCTGGATAATTTGTGATAGATGGCTTTCCATTACTGGCATCTGGCTGTTTCCTTCCCATGTTTCAAGCTCTCCGTTTGTATGTCAGGCCTACCTTGAATGAACTATGTAGCACAGGCTGGCCTGGAACCTCCAGTCATCCTATCTCAGTCTCCAGAAGCCTGGGATTACAGTCATTTGTCCAGCTACTTGATGCCTGTGTGTAATTAAATACTACCCCACTAGATGGGTACACAACACTGTGTTGATTCATTAATCTATGGATGCCTGTGTTGTTTCTGACTTTTAGGCTAAAGGACTTTGTGTACAAGCATGCTTTCGATTTACTTGGTCATACAAGATGGAGGTTGCTGTTTTCCTTAGGACACTGCTGACTAAGATTCAGGACTCTTTGGGGGAGAATTATCAGTGAAGCAATTAAGTGGCTCCCAAAGGGCTTCAATCATTTACTATGCCATAAACAACATATAAGGGTCCTAATTTCTCCACCAACATTATTTATCTCCCACCCTTCAATTTATTTATCTTTTGTTGTATCTCATTGTAATTTTGGGTTTGTATTTTCCCAGCGACTAATGCACTTAAGTATCTGTTCATTTTCTTGCTGACAATCTATTTATTTTTGGAGAAATGATTATTTAAATCCTTTGCATATTTTTTTTTAAAATTGGGTCACTTTTTCATTGTCAATGTATTACATTGTTAAGAGATTTTTTTTATTATTATGTTTGAGTCAAATTCTTTCTAAAATATGTGATTTAAAAACATTTTGTGTTATTCTTTGGGTCATTCTTACTTTAATGAAGTCTAATTTATATACTTTTTTATTGCTTGTATCATGTATAATAAATTACTTGTTGAAAAGCAAATTCATTTTTCCATTTTCAAATACTAAAATTGATTCTTAGGAAAGATAGACCACTTGTTTATATAAAATGTAAAAAACAAACAAAAAGAAACTAGAGGGCGTGTGATTTATTTCTAAGATAAGATTTTCACATCAGCATTCATTGGGAAGGTGATGTGATGTCAGTCTACGCACTCCGAGTGGCAACAGTGATGGTTTTACCTCCTCAATTCCCAATGACTACTAAGGTTGCCTTTCAATGCATGTTGTCTGCCTTAGCTGCCTGGCCAAGTCCATAAACCCTGGAAAGAAACACCAATGGAAATTTCCACATTTGGCAAAGCTCAGATCAGAAATGTTTTTAAAAATAATAAAATTTTAAAAAGATGGTCTAAGTTTGCTTCTCAGCAGGTCTTGCTCCAGGCAAACTGCTCTATTTCCTCATTGTCTCTCAAGCACATTATTATTATTTTTTTTTTTTTTGGCTATCTCCCTATCCACATTTGATTGTAGACTATTTATGTATTTACGTATTTATTTATTTATTTATTTGCATACTGTGGGGGTGTGAGTGTCTGGGGGGGTGTATGTATGTGTACGCCTGTGAAGATCAGAGTTCAGTATTGGGTATCTTCTTAAATTGCTTCTCTCTTATTTTTGCAGAGCTTGCCAGTTGGCAAGATTGGCTGGCCCGCAAGCTCTAGGGATTCCTCTTTTTCTGCTTCTCCATAGTGAGATTACAGGCCTGAGCCTCTGCGCTTGGCGTTTTACATAGGTTATGAGGATCTGCACTAAGGTCTGCATGCTTGGACAGCAAACATTTTCTGTGTAATCCTCCAGCCACAGACCTTTTCTCCTTGCCATTATTCCCTAAGCAGTAAACAATGCAGCTACGTATGTTGTATGTGTGTTTCACAAGGTCTTATAAGCAGTGCAGGCACATAGAAAGACGTGAGTAGCTTCTGTGTAAATACATCACCATTTCATAGAAAAGATTTCAGCCCCCATGGATTTAGTAATTTTTTTTCAGGGAGATATGGAATCATTCCCCATTTCTAGATACCAAAGACAGACCATACTTCACCCTCGTTCCCTCAACTGGAACTAACTGGCTGAATCATGCAGTTTTCTATATGGGTAGCATAGCGCCTGCACATTCAAGGGTGCAGTGTATCAAAAAGGTCAAAAGCCACACTGCTTGTGGGATTTAGCTTTTGGATTCAATGGAGCCTTACAGACTCTAGAGACAAGCGGTAGACATTAACGGTGAAGGGAACTGAAGCCCCAGCCATCTGAATGTGGCGATCCGGAGCGATTTGGAGTGAGAGTTAGCAAACATCTCAGCTGTCAGTTCTTGGAATCACACACACAGTCTCTGTGTAAGCGAGTGTGGCCGTGAACCTGTGTCTCTGTTAAACCACAGAGAAATGAAATAAGCTGATTTGAAATTTCTAAAGGGAACTTAAGCCACCTGCTAAGTTGTAGAATTTAATTTGCAAGATGAATACTTGGCAATGTGACACTTCTTTCATGGCTTCATTTGCTGTTTTAATAAAAATGTTCACAATGCTTTGGTTCCATCTGTTAGAGAGGGGAAAACAGCTAACTGCTATTCAAACAACAAAAAAATACAGCTTTCTAGAAAACTATATCCAGCACCACCAAAATGTAAAGCGGTATTTATAAATTTTAAACTTCTGCCTCACTTCTAAAAAAAAATGTTGGTACTAATTGTGTTACATCTTGGACTCAACATATAAATAATGTATGCAAAAATTTTAAATTTAGATTATTCTCCCACATTCCAAATGCAAACAAATGCTTCAAAGTTATCATGATCATGAATCTCACTGCAGCAGGATACAGATTTTCATTATAACAATTTGCAAGCAAATATTTGGTTATTTTTATAAGCCACAAATCTGGCTGAAAGGAGAAAATGATGTATAATAAACAAAAACTGTGCAGGCTACAAAAAATGTTTGTTGCTACATTTCTAGATTAGAGATAACAGTAAGCTATGGTACAGCAGTCTTCCTACTTTAGTGACTAAATTCCTATAGGGTATTTTTGCCTCTCAGAATAGATCAAGATTATTATAACCTTCAGCAATTATTTCTCAAGCACTAACTCAAGTATTTAGTGTCATGTTGGTACACAGTAGGCACAGTTTATGCCGTTTTAGATTCAGAGAGATACAGTTGTATCTAATACTGCATCGTAGACAATGAGAAGAGAGGCACAGAAATGGGAACACAGTGTGGGCTTTAAAAAGAAGGGGGAGGTGTTGTGGCACAGGTGTAATCCCAGGATTTGGCAACCTGAAGTAGAAGGTTTGTGAGTTCAAGGTCTGTCTGGGCTGGAAACAGAAGAAGAGGGAAGAAAAAGAGGAGGAGGAGGAAGAAGAGAAGGAGGAAGAAGACGAGGAGGAAAAGGTTTTTAATCCTATACAATCATCTTAGACATTATCAGCTTCCTGTCTTACCGGCAGCTCTGGTAGAAATGCAAAGGCTGAGAGTGACCCACTAGAGCAGTGGTTCTTAACCTGTGAGTCAAGACTTCCACGGGTGATTGCATATCAGATATTTACAACTCAAAATAGTATCAGATTTACAGATATGAAGTAGCAATGAATGTCTTAGTTCCACAACAGAAGGAACTGTATTAAAGGTCACAGCATCAGGACGGTTGAGAACCACTGACTTAGGGGGTCTGTAGAAGTGCCGGGGCTCTCCTATGTTTTCTCCTCTCAGAAAACTGTGTGTATCTCTTTCCTGAGAATAGTAGGATATGAAAGCCTCCTTTTATGTTTGAATATTGAATTTTAGGGAAGATGTCATGGCATTGTCCCGTGGGCCCAGAGAATTAGTCTCTCCAAATGTTTATTTTAGATATTTGATTTTCAATCTAAACCATTTAAAGATAAAGAGATGAAACCCAACACGTTCAAAGTTTAGCTAGTGAGCTGTTTACTCATGGAACAAAAACAGTTACAATATTTATGATCACGATAAATCCTAAATTCTAACCAGTTAATTCTAAGTCAAAAGAACATAAAAAGTGGGTGGTTTTATGTTGCAGTAATATTAAAAAAGAGAGGCGTGACTGGACATACTGCTCCTGACTGCCCTTGGCTCTCTCCCACTTGGGCAGTTGTTCCCAAGCTGGTTCTGGCTCCATCCGGCCGTAGGAACTGGCAACAATTTATCTCAGCGGCTCCATGCTGACTGAGAGTACTCTCTGACTTGGTGGCTCACGAGCTGTTCCAGCAGGGCACCTTGCTACACTGCTTTCACTCACAATTCCCTTGGTGGGTTGTCACCAGGCCCAGCTCACAGATCCCAGTTCCGTGGCTGGCTTGGTGCATCCCACCATGGCACCTTTTCCTGAACTCAATTAAGTCACCACATGAAAGAACACACCCCACAATAAACTCTGATCCAATTGATAGGATATGATTTTCCCATCTAGACACTACAAAATCCTATACACACCCATCCCTTATAAAACATTCATAACAACCTCTATCTATGTGCAGAGAAGAACATTTACATCTGCTGCCATGTTGCTCCCAGATCCTCCTCCTTCCTCTGGCTCCTTCTTCTCTTCCTAAAACATTGTTCCCACACATTCTTCCTTCTTGTACAATGACGGGCTTCGTTTTATCCTTTACCTGCCTTGCTGCATAAAGACATCATCTTCAGTTTTGTTCTTTTACCAAGTCATTGTACAACAACATTTCTAACTATTGACTGTTTTAAGATGGGGTCAAAGTACCCCTCCCACAGGACACTGTGCTAAGAACAAAGTGACCTAGAATATCCCATACACTTAGTGGTAAAGCCTGGACTAACAGAACAGGTTCTAATCATGGACTAATAGAAACATTTCAAATCTGTCTGATTTTATATCTTCCCCTTTGAAAATGGATATAATAAGGCTTTGCTTGCTCTCAAGGTATTGGCACAATAAAAACACAATATAAAAAAGCCTAGAGTGCTTTGTCAAGAACAGACTGTTGAAAGTAGAGTGTCCTTGGCTATGCAGACATGACGTTTAACTAGCAGTGCTTGAGCCTTTCCACAGAAAACAAGTGCAAATAGTCATCACAGGAAAAATCTCACCCACTAAAAGCCATTTCTCAGAGAAATAAGAAACTACCGTGCATATGTGTGTATACACACACAAGCATGCAAACATACACACATGCCCACACGCATACAGGTGTGTGCACATCAATATCACTCAAGAGCTAAACACTCAGTTGCACTTGGAAAGTAGAAGCAGGAAGATCAGGAGTTTAAAGTTTTCATTAACTACATGGCAATATTAAGGCCAGCCTAGTTAAATGACACTCTGTCTCAGAAAATAAATAAATAAATAAATAAATAAATAAATAAATAAATAAATAAATAAAAGGGTGGAAGGAGAAGGGGAAACAACGAAAGGGAGGAGAGATGAGTAAAGAAGAGAAAAAGAAAACTAAAAAAGAAAAAACAAAAAAATGCTGTGCAAAGTTAATATTTGTGGTGAGAATTTCCTAGTAAGCGAGACATTTCAGGGTGACAGAAAGACAAAGTTTCAGCAGGGCTTCCTCCCTTTACCAGTTTCCAGACCCTCACCTTCTTGCTGGGTCCTCACTTGGTACAGTAATAGCTGGTTTACCCTCTGGGCTATTTCCAGAAATAACAGTTTCACTCATGAAGCCTTCTTCACCTTTATGACATAATTTAAGGAGACTCTTTTTTGACTACAATCCCTTCTGGGATTGGGGTTTCCACATATGGATTTGGTGGCATGGGGGCACAAGCATTCACTCTATTACAGCAATTCTACCCCCATTTTTTGAGACATAACTAATGTCCTGAAACTTGTGCTTTTGATTAGGCTGGACCCAAACTTACCTGCCTCTGTCACCCTTCTACTGAGGTTAAAAGACTGAGATGCCATGGTCAGCCTACAGCAACTTTATCTAAGATGGAACACAAAACAAATACTTATGTAAAAAGAGACCACAAAGGAGTACTGTGTAATAACTTTTTGAAATAATGGAGAGAAATAAAAACAGAAGAGAGATATAGATGCCTTGATTTCAATCTCCAACAGGTGGTGGGTGGAAATGAGCACACAATAGAAAACAGATATTGTAGAAATACATAGAGTCACAAGGGAGAGAAGAAACAGATATTAGATCAAGCCCCTGTCTGAAAAGCTATTGGAATTTGATGGCTTCTGTGGGTGGGACAGTCAGTTTTCTTGGGGATGCAACCATTGGGCAGTTGCCCATGCTCCACCCAACGTTCCATAACCATGCATGCATAGGCAGCACTAAGTGACTCTGTTTTGACAGAGAATACACGAATTTGGAAAGGGTTGTTAGTGGTGAACTATAGAGAAAATTTGGAGTGGAAGAGGGGGTAATGGGTTTGATCAAAATGTTTTATATGTATTGCCCCCCCTTTGGGATATTTTGTGCATTTACATTTCAAATGTTATCCCCTTTTCCCCTCCTCTCTCTGTCCCTTCCCCTGCTTCTTTAAAGATGCTCCCACTCCAACCCACCCACTCCCACTTCAGTGCCCTGGCATTTCCCTAAACTGAGAAAACAAGCCTTTGCAGGACCAAGGGCTTATATGTATTGTCTTAAATGCTTTCTACTGCTGTGATAAAGTCACTTGGGGAGAAAAGAGCGAACTTGGCATACATATACTGAGTCATAGACTACTGAGGGAAGCCAAGGCAGGAACACAAGGCTGAAACCTGGAGGCAGGAACTGAAGGAGGAACTTTGAAGGAACTCTGATCACTAGCTTGCTCCCCATGACTTGCTCAGCTTGTTTTCTTAGAGTACTCAGGACTACCTGTCTAGTGGGAAACTGTCCCCAGTGAACATGGCTTTTTCCTGTCAATCATCAATCAAGAAAATGCCCTAGGGACTTGCCTGCAGAAAGTCTGAGAGAGAGAAGTTTTTTTTTTCAATTGAGATTCTCTTACCAGATAACTCTAGCTTATGTCAAGTTGGTGAAAAGACTTAACCAGAAAATGAATGTATTTAAAAAAATCACAAACAATAAAAAGTATTTATAATGATATGAGTAAAAGCTTTATAGAACACTTTAAAAACAGTTCATTATCATAAGAAACCAAGGAATAGGCTATCTCTGGGCATTTTATGGAGAAAGTATCAAAGAGTTATCTTCAATGACTAGAAACACCCAAGAAAACAATAGCAAAAAACAAATAACAAAAACAAAACAAAACTGCAGGAAAGGTTAAATATTTTTAACAAACAGAACAAAGACTACAACAACAACAAAAAAGAGATCAGTGTCGCATGTCCTCTCAATTTAGGAATTAATTGTCTAATAAATTAGGTGAATATGGGATAGAAATAGTAATTGTTTCATTTATAATATCAGAAATATAATTTTATGAGACATTATGTCAGGTTGATAGACAAATACCAGAAATAAAAGAATATTTAGCCAACACTAAGAAATACTATTTTATTGATTCAAAGTGCAGGCAAAGAGCTGTCAAAAAACACAGAGAAAATATGCCATTATTACCACTGGTTTTTATATAGAACTAATAGTATTGAAAGCAATAAAGATAAATGGAAAAATAAAAATATAGATTTTCTTAAATATAAAAATACCACACATGCATGAAGTAGATTACTGTGGAAAGTCTTGAAAAAGTACCTGTCCTTAGATAGAACAATGCAATAGACCAAAGGCCAGACACATCTTTCATGTCAATAAATGTAAATGAATTTGACCCGCCTAATATAAAGAAAAACTTTTTACATTGGAGACCAAAGGAACCTTCAAACTTTGTTCTGCATTCAGGAGACACATCTAAAACTTTCAGAAGAGTTGAAATTAAAGTCATTCTTGAGATGTCAATATCAGATACAGTGGAATTCAGGATGAAAAGCGCCGTACAATAAAGGTCTTTTATAATGCCAAAGGGACAATTGATAGTGAAGATATAAAAGTCATGAAAATCTATGCTCCAATCAAAAGCAGTAACACTCATGAAACGGAAATGATATAAATTACAAGGAGAAATGAACAAAACACACAAATATATAAGATTAATGTCTTAAAAAAACCTAGAAAACTTTATTTTACTTTAAAAAGTGTAAGCTAATATTTTATGTTTTCATATTGTGTACAACAACATGTTCTAAAGAACTATTTAAATTTAGCTAAAGAGCAAATTCATTTCATTAATTAGTATTTTTGAGATGAGAGCATATAATATTCACTATTTCATACATCGAGAGTATAATATCTGTCTTAGATTGCTTTGTATTGTGATAAAAACTGACCAAAACCAACCTGGTGAGGAAAAGGTTTATTTGGCTTACAAGTCTCAATCTATCATGAAGGAAAGTTGGAAGATTTTCAAGACAAGTACTTGGAAGTAAGATCTGAATCTTCCACTAAAATTCCCTCCTCCAAGATGACTCTAGTTATGTCAAGTTGACAAAAAAAAAAAAAAAAAAAAAAAAAAAAAACAAACCCAAACCTTAACCCCAAACTAACAAAGCACAAAAGCAAAAACTATAGCTACCTTTCAGTACAACATGGCTCTTGAAACTAATTTCTCTTATTTAGTTGCAACTAGGTTCGTTTAACCATCATTTATTTCCCCTGCCAATAAATGCAATCTTTGGTTTCCATCATTGAATTTGGGTTTCTGGAGATAACACAGTCAATAAAAGCCATGCATAAAAGCTCAGATATACATATATGCATTCCTCATACAAACATGTACATACATGTGCAAATGTATACACATAAATACCTACAAAAAGAAATAAAATGTGATGAATCTTGAACATTGATCTTCAATAACCAAAACATGTTTATTTCAAATGTCTATGGACTCATGAAAATTGAATTTTTTTTTCCTCTTCTCATTTTTAATGTAATCAACGAAAGGCATTTTTTTGACAGATTTTATTCTGTGCATGGTTGTGGGGAGCCGAATGCAGACGCCATTACAAGATGGCGCTGGCTCCCTCTTGGTTTGAGGTAAACAACTCCATATATAGTAATGCTCTTGTCAGCTAAGGCGCTGCACCCTGCTCATGCACAGTACATAACCTATCTCCGGCCAATCCAGAGGCCTCTGGTGTCAGCAGACTGGTGACAACCAATCATGGCAAGCCCGTATGCGCTTCTCCCTATAAAAGCGGACAGCTAGGTTGTTCGGGGCCCCTCGCTCCCTGCTCTCCCCTTCAATCAAGAGGCTCCCACAATAAATCATGATCTGAGAAGAATCCTCTGGTGGTGGTCGTCTTTCCTTGCTGGTCGGGGAGCGCGCCGCACATGGTGGGTTACACTGTAAAGAAGACATGGGCAAATGGACTTTGGTATTGACAACTGTGGGATGCTCCTCAGAGCATTAGTTCTCCATCTTATACATGAGCTAAATAAGAAAGAATAGCAGAAACCCGAACTCAGTGAGTCATGGCCTATTTTATAAGTCATTGTTCGACCCAAGGCTACAATATAGAGAACAAAGACCACCATAAACACCTGAATTTACTCGGGACTCAGAGGTTAAGAGCATATACAAATAAAAAAAACCTTGCAAGGTTCTTAACTTGTGACATGTACCCACAAAAATGCTATAATACAAAATTACACAACTTCTAAAAGCAAAACAAAACCGAAGGAAAAGCAGAGGTATGTATTAATAGATAAAACTAAGTTTAAAGAACAGGAAAAAAGATAAGTTGGATCTTCGAGTCTTGGCAGAAAAAGAAAAGAAGAATCTGGTTTACTAGGGAAAAGAAGGGAAATATAATCATATAAATTAGAAAGTGACAATGTGAGAGTAACCCCAGAAGGAAGCCATTCAAAGAACTCTAAGATTATTTAATTCTATGCAAATAAATGGAAAAATCTGGATTAAATGAATAAATTACCATAAAGAGAGAGGCAGTGCAAGCACACCAATTTTTAAGAAATACCCATTGTCAGTGAAGTCAGAAAAAAGAAATTAACCAGCCACACACAATTTTACAGAAATTCCTGTGAACCATTTCGGGTGAAATTACTTGTTTGCTCCTGGACTTTTCAAAGGATGGGAGCAGTTTAACTTATAAACCTGTGTTTCTCATGCTGACAAGATGTACGCCGGGAATTAAACACAGAGGAGGAGCTCATACAGAACGCTCAGCACAGGAAAGTCATATGCGGCGATCAGCATTTAAGGCAGCTCCTTTTGTCCATCATTTTCTAATTCAATGTGGTCTTGATTAAAATACTAGGGATTTATTTCACCTAGAAAACTTGTTCCTAAACTGCACATAGAAAAGTACAAATGGTGATGACAACAAAAACCTAAATAATTAAACACGGTGATTTTTTTTTATGTAATTTAATTTTTTTCATACAATGTGTTTCCATCATGTTGCCTCTTCTTCAACTTCCTCCAGATTTTCCTCACCCCCTTGCCCACTCAACTTTGTGTTCTTTCTCCTTCGCCAAAAACAACAAAAATAAACATATTTTTAAAAAGAGAGCCAAGGGCTGGAGAGATGACTTAGTGATAAAGAGCAACTTTCTAGCAATCCTGAGTCCAATTCCCAGCAACCCCATGGTGGCTCACAACCATCTACAATGGAATCTAGTGTCCTCATCATGTGTGTCTCAAAACAGCAGCAGTGTACTCACATACATAAAACAAATGAGTCTTTTTAGGAAAGGTAGTCAAAAAGAAAAAGCATGCTACAATAAAACAAACTGCCCCGCCTTCACAAATGGAGATCTATGAGGAATTTTGTAAGAGCCACAAGTGGTTGATTTCTCCAGGGAAACAGTGTCTTCCAGAAGCAACAGCCTGATGCAGCACACATAAGATCTGTACATGTTCCGGATGGAGTTCCAGAACAAGGAGGAAGTGGACATAGGTTATCATCCCAAACCAAGAAGCTATTTGCAATTGATACCTGCAAATCAATTTCCCCCCATGGGATGTCAATGGGTATATCAACTACACTTTAGGGAGGGCCCCATTATAGATTTATGTTATGGTGATATATGATTGGACTTAACAGAGATAGGCAGGGATAGGTCAAGGAGCAGAAGGAGAGACAGGAGGCAGAGAGAGATTAGAGAGGAATCAAGATGGAGCTGGAGAAGGAGGGTCTTGATCCAGGTGGTCGTAATTGGTGATAGGTAGATATAAATATTTTTAAGGGTTTATGTAGGTCATTTTATCTCATATAGAAGGGCAGTTTGTATCATTGTCCATAGGATGTAATCTTATCTTGTAGAGGGTTTGTAGATTGAGAATCTAATATATAAACCAGCTTGAAAAGCTACCAGGCTTTGGAGTCGTGTTTGTGCCAGGCGGTGAAGGAAAGGAAGGTGCCTGGGCAGTTGTACTCAACCAAGATAGAAACAACAGGGGCCGTGGAGTGCTAAGTAGTGTGGGGACCGAATGTGAATGTGTGTGCTCAGCTCCACACTAGAGCGGCATCTGTGAAGTGAGACCTTAGCGGGGTGGAGGGTGCGGGGGGGGGGGGGGCTGCTGGGGCGATAAAAGGTTAAGTCATATTTTTATTACTTACAACAACAGGTGGCGCCCAATGTGAGGCACAAACCCATGACCCTGAGATTAAGAGTCTCATGCTCTGAAGGTTAAGCCATCGCTTTATTTTTTTAATGCAACACCCCATGCCTAGGAATAATTGACCAACCCAAAACATGAAGATTTTCAATACAAGAAGAAAAATGAGATAGCTATCACTCTACCAGATAAATATTACTAATATATATTTATACAACTAAATAGGTTGAATCAAAATATTATAAACACTCCCACGTAATGGGCAAAGAGACAACTTGTTGGTGGTGGTGTTCTTACATTAGTCAGGGGTGGGGCAGATCACAGTCCCTTGTTCATCCTACCTTGATTTCTGGCTTGGTGGCCAAAGCTGTTTAATGCCTAGGACACATGATAATCAAATCAAAGCTAATGGTGTCAGCGCAGTGCAGGAGGAGGAAGACAGAGACCTGCGGACTGCCATGCCACCCACAGACCTGCCCTCCATCACATTGGAACAGAGAACAGGCAGGCCGTAGATACCCAGCTGTTGCTATACCATGCAGTACAGATAAGAGGATTTTGCCCAGGGGCCCCGCTAATTGCTTGGCCTGCCTGCAGGAGGAGCCATCGTAATGTGAGTATGTGCTGGTCATTTGGGAGAGAAAGAGAAGTGCGGTAGTGTGAGTACTAGGAAGAGAGATGGAACTGGGGGCTCGGGTGGAGAGGAGGAGATTGCTATGTTACCAGCTCTACTACCTGGGGCCATAATGAGGTAGCTTGCAGCCCAAACTGCCACTGATGGCGATATCTGAGTCCATGGCTACAATGCGGCAGGGGTCCATGTTGATGTGTGTGGCTCATACTAGGCAACACGGGGATGCTCCTGGTTGGGGCAACTTCCAGGGACCATGTATATGTTCAGGGGCTGTGAATAACTAGTCCCAGCCCTCACTGAATGCAGTGCTCTGGAGGGCTGACCCCCATCCTTCACTGGCAGCAGCAGTTGAAAGAGTGGGCCCTGATCCACACAGTAGAACTAGTCCAGACAAGTTCTAAAGCATAAGAAAGCTGGGTAAAATGGCTGGGTGTGGGAATGATGCCTTCCTCCTTCCTCCCTCACCACACATAGTAGAAGGGAGAGCTGACTCTGGGGGTCATGAGAGCAGAACCCCTCCCCCCTTACTGCCTCCTTACTGAGCACTAGGGAGAGGGGGTCCTGCACCTCACAGGACAACACAGTGGATGTGGTCCCAATGGGGAAGGCACCAGTGAGCCTTCCTGAGGATGAGGGCAGGAGGGCTGTCCCAGCCCCTCACAGCTCTTGGGGGAGAGTGGTCCCTGAACCTTGATTGGGAGCTGGCTCTGGAGGCACTGGTGTCGGTAAGCCGGGTCCGAGGGCAAGAGAACAGGGCAGCCAACCCTACTCCCTGCCAATGGTGGCAATAGAGTTGGAGCCGTGCAGGAGAGCTTATCTGGGAAGAGCTGATGGGCTGGCCAGCTCAGTCGCCACCCAGGCCCAGATCCAGGGTTCTGAGTTGGCCTACCCTCAAATCTGTATCATCAGTGAATGGTTGGGAATTCGTGAAAGGGCCAATCCTGTTGTTACAAAGCTGCAGTATCTCCACGACCAGGATTAACTGGGAAGAATTCCAGTGAGGACCCAATACTGATGTTGCCACAGAAACAAAAGATATCAAAGCAGACATTTGCTACTGAAGATGTGTAGACTGTGGGACACACGGAGACACACTGCAGCTTCCATGGTGGGATGTTTTTATGCTTTTTTTATTGTTGCTGTTTGCTTGTGTGTGTGTTTTATTTTGCAAGGATTATGAGGGCATGGGAAGATGGGCCAGGATGGGGTGCATCATGTGAAACTCACAAAGAATCAATAAAAAGTTTGTTTTTAAAGTAGAACAAAACTAGTCAACTGTGATTTATATAACTTTCTAATGTATATATTTTATCTGTTTAAAGAAATGTTGTCTAGTACTGTTAGAATAACCAATGTCATTGGCTCTTGATAGAGTTTCACATTAGTATATAACTTTATTTTCAGAATCTTTAAATGTGTTTTAGGATGTTGCGTGTTTTAATGTCTTCCATGTTTGCTGAAACAAGCAAATTCTAAAATCAAAATTAAAGAATATATTATAAACAGAGCCAAATACCTAAAACTTTAATTTTTTCTAGAGGCAGCACCTCCAATGGTCTCCTATCAAGCTGCACGTCATAAGGGTATCAGTACCTCCTAGCATCTTCAAACTCAAGACCAAGCTTCTATCACAGGAATCCCTGGGAGACAAGCTGTTTTGAAAACATGTTTCCTTGTGGAAAGCAGAATAGTACAATATCTAGATCCCTGCTTTGCAGTACATGCCTTCTGCTACTCCCTCCATTTGATTATGAACAGGATATACAAGTATTTGTCACTTGTGGTTAGAATGAGTTATGGGGAGAGGTTTTGCCAGTGTGACTAAGGACTCTCTCTGTCTCTGTCTCTCTATTTCTCTGTCTCTGTCTCTCTGTCTCTCTCTTTCTCCATCTCTCTGTCTCTCTCTGTCTATCTGTCTCTCTCTCCATCTCTCTCGCTCTCCGCCCCAACCCCCTCTCTTTCTTTTTTGATACAGGGCCTCACTATGCGTCTTAGCTGGCCTAGAACTTGCTATGTAGATCAAGATGGTTTTGAACTCACAGAAATCAGCCTACTAACTCCTAGAATTAAAGGCATGTGGCTCCATGCCCAGCTTGATTAAGCTTCCTAATGTGCTGACTTATCAAAGAAAAAATGTGTTGATAAACATAGTTTAATTTATTTTAGTTTCTGACATTAACCATTTTAAGGGGTGTTAGCTGGAATCTTAGTCATTTTGATTTGCATTTCCCTGATGAGTAAGGACATTGGACATTTCTTTAAGTGGAACCTTAGAGATTCCTCTGTTGAGAATTCTCTGTTTAACTCTGTATCTCATTTTTAATTGGGTTATTTGGTTTGTTGGTGTCTAATTTCTTGAATCCTTTGTATATTTTGGTTATTAGTCTTCGACTGCCTGATTTGGCCTCAGTGGGAGAGGATGCATTTAGACCTGCAGTCACTGGATGTCCCAGGGCAGGGTGGTAGGTACATCAGGAGGAGCTCTTCTCTCAGGAAGAGGGTAGAAGTGATGGGGGAAGGATTTGATCACGATGTAAAGTGAATAAATAAATAAAATAAAAGGCAATAAAAGCCAAATGGAATTTTAGATTTCTTTACTTTACATGTATAAATGTTTGTCTGCCTGTATGCATGTACACAATGTGTAAGTGAATGTGGTTGGAAAGGGCTTGTTGGGGTTCCTGAAAATGGAGTTATGGGTGGCTGTGAGCTGCCACGTGGGTTTTGAGAGTCAAACTCAGATCATCTGCAAGAGCCACAAGAACTATCAAGGACTGCGTGTTGTGGATTTGAGTTAATGGATTCCCAAATTAAACAGGAGTCCAAACATCTGCTCATAGGTCGCTGCCCCTAATTGGTTTTGATTTGGAAATAAAGTTGCCAGCAGCCAATGGCTGGGAAGAGAGAAAGAGGAAGGACTTTTAGAATTCCCTAGCAAGAAACGGAGAGGGAGGTGAAGCCACCTTGAGAAGGACGTAGGACTGACCAAGCCCAGAAAATGCAGGAGGGTAAGATGGCCCAAATGTAGGTAAAGGGGCCCAGGGAAGCAAAGATAAAATAGAGAGTTATTAAGTGTTAACTCAAGAATATTGGGGGGGAGGGGGAGTATTTGCTAGCTGCAGGGAGGTTTGCAGGTGCCCAGCTATTGACATGCTTAGAGCATATTAAAAATAAGCCCTCATGTGTATGTCTTTCATAGACCCAACACTTGGGCAGGTATAGAGAAGAGGTGTGCACCCTCTGGGAGTATAGAGCAGATTTAATTATTTACCAAAACAACTGAGCCCTATCTTCAGACTTTAAATGAATGACATACACAACCACCATTAGAGAAAAAAACAAACAAAATAAATACAAAGAGAGCAGGAAAAAGTAACCAATAGCTCTATAATTGAAGAAAAACTTAAGAACAATAAAAATGGACAAAAGCACAAATTAAGTTTAATCTAAAGGCTTTAAACAGAAAGTAAGATAGACAAGTGTCAGTCAATTCTGAGAAAGAGAGAGAGAACATTTATTAGGAAACATTGGTTGCGTGTTTTGATAAGCATCTTTAAATTAAGATAGAATTCCAGGTTAAACTGAGTGTTTAGAGGAAAGACCCCATTCAGTGGGGGCTGGGAATAGGACTCCTGTAAATTGCTTGCTTACCAAGAGTGGAAAGTAGAAAGGCAAGATGTCCAATGTGGCATTTTAGAAATATTTGAAAATTGAAAGAGATGTTACAGTTCTGGATGGAAAAAATGCTGTAAATGTAGTGAGCCTATAATGCAATCTAACAGTTTAGTACAATCCCAACCAAAAGCCAGCTTGATTTGGAATCTAGATAAAGGGCAATCACCTTACCAGGTAGTAAATAGGAGCCATAGTAAAGTGAAACAAGAACGCAAAGACCACCGTAAGACAGGCAGTATTTAAAATGACCTTCTAATCCTGACCAGAGGTAGGTAATATCATCACGTTCACAGACGAAGGAGTTGAGCCTCAGAAGCAGTAGACAAGGTCTAAATAAATAAGAGAGTTGGTTCCAGAGTAACAGCATGTATGAAATGTGCACATCAGAGAACAACAGACTAACAGTCTCATACACGAGAAGGGATATACTTCTAAACATAACATTAAAGAGCATAGCATACAAATTAATTAAAGTTGTTTAACATGTAAGTTTATTTCTATCTAGTAACTAAATAAATGCCAAATAAGTACACACCAAAGCCCACCAAATTTCAAATAACAATTATGAGATAGGAAACATTGTAACAAATTGTAACAATGTCTTATAAAGCCATTCAAGTAAAAAAAAGAAAAAAAAGAAAAGAAAAGAGCATCACTCTGTAGACTTCAGTGCTTTTCAGAACCAATTCCAGGAGATAAGATTGAGGACAATGGTGATGTCCTTGGAAGATAGTGTGAAGAGCAACTCTGAAATTCATGGAGGTCCACAGATCGACAGGCTATTAAAATTATTCAGAGGAACCCCAGGGAATATGATTTCTTTTTCAATTAGTCATCTAACAGTGTTTATCTAATCCCTTTCTGGACTAGTTTCTAGGGACAAAGTGCTAATGAAGCACACGCTCTGACCGCAGCAAGCTGTGAATTAAGGCAAGTGGGACACTGAGAAAGAGCAGCAAAGGGGAGGTCTGTTAAAAGTCAGACCTGAGTGGGCTAGCACACAACCATTAGCCATGAAAGAAGATTCCTCTGGGGAGAAAAATTTTAAGATGACTCTCAGACAAAAAATGCTGTGACAAGTGAATTGTACAGAGACTGGGAGGTAGATGACACCGTGACAGTGAAGGAAGGGAGGACGAAATCAAGGGCTACGTTGGCAGTGTAGAGAGAGGAGAAAGTGAATGGATTACATTTCAGAGGTACTCTTACAGTTTGTTAATTTGAATGTTGAAGGATGAGTGGAATTGGTGGCAGTGTTAGTATTGTTGAGGACACTAACTGGCTTAGCTAAAGTGTTAGTTTGCAAAGAGGACAAACGTTATGAGGAGAGTTGATAATTTAGAATAGAAAGTATATATGAGTAAAATATGAGATTCATGAGTTGCCTTCCATGATAGGTTTGAGATTCCAAAGTTATCTAAAGAGGGATGTCAAATATCCAGATAGGAGGGTGTGGATTTGTTTTTGTTGTTGTTGTTTGTTTATTTAGATTTGACTGGTCCTTAATGTAATCAAATTATCCTCCAGATTAGTTTATCAATCTGTCTGTGAATATGAAGATTATTTTTCAAGGTAGTAAGATATCTGATCACTCGGTGCCATATATGTTCTTATTTTTGCTTATAATATTCTAAAAAGGCTACAAGTAAAAACAAGCACCAAAAAACGTATCCCACAACCAGTCAATAGGAATCGATTATGACAAAGCCCTAATCTAGGTACCAGCAGAATTCTGCCCTATGTAGTTAGGTTAGCAGTAAAACATTCGCCCAAACAAATTGTATTGCATTTATCATTTATGTTTAAAATGTTTATTCATCAAGCTAGTTTTCATCAGTCTTTTGAACTCTAATTCAGTTTACCACTTTCTCTATTTTACCCTTTGTTGAAAATAGATTCTTTTCTCATACAATATATCCTGATTATAGTTTCTTCTCCCTCTACTACTCCCAATTACTGCCCCTGCCTCCCCTCGGGATCCACTCCCTTTCTGGTTCTCAGTGGAAAAGAATAGGCTTCTAAGAGATAGATGATGAAGCAAAAACTATCATATTGAAGTTGGACACAGCAGCCCAACAAGAGAAAAAATATCTGAAGAGCAGGGACAGAAATCACAGGCCAACTTGTTCTCACAGTCAGGAGTCCCATAGAAATACTAAAATAATAGCTATAATTTATACACAGAAGACCTTGTGCATACCTATATGGGCCTGTGCTTTCTACTTCAGTCTTACTTCATATGTGCCTTGGTCAGTTGATTCAGAGGGCCATGTCCTGCTGGTGTCCTCCATCCCCTCTGACTCTTACACACTTAAGGCTTCATCTTCTGAAAGTTCCCTGAACTCTAAGGGGAGGGATTTGGTGCCGGCATCCCATTTAGACTCTCTCTCTTTATCTGAGTAGTGTCTTACTGTGGGTCTGTTCCCTTTGGCAGCTGAAAGAAGAAGCTTCTTTCATGATGACAGGATGAAGCACTGATCTATAACTATAGAAGAATACTATTAGAATTCATTTAATTGATACATATATCAATTAAATATATTTGAAATGGTTGGAACTAGAAGCTATCATCCTGAGTGAGGTAACCCAGCCACAAAAGAACACATATGGCACACACTCACTGATAAGCTGGTACTAGCCCCCAAAAGCTCTCAATACCCATGAAACAATTCACAGACCTTATGAAGGTCAAAAAAGAAGGAAGGCCAGAATATGGATGCCTCAGTCCTTCTTAGAAGGAAGAACAAAACACTCATGGGAGGAATTACAAGGTCAAATAGAGGAGCAGGGATTGAAGAAAATATTCAGAGACTGTCTCACCTGGGGACCCACCCCATATGAAGCTACAAAACCCAAGCACTGTTGCTGATGCCAAGAAGTGTTTACTGGCAGGAAAGAAATATGGATGTCTCTTCAGACGCTCTGCCAGAGTCATACAGATACAGTTAAGGATGCTTGCAGCTAAACATTGGACTGAACAGGGGGACCCCAATGAAGGAGCTAGAGAAAAGACTGAAGGAGCTGAAAGGGTTTGTAACATCATAGGAAAAACAACTTTATCAACCAACCAAACCCTCCACAACGCCCAGGGAGTAAAACACTAACCATTGAGCACACAGGAAGAGAACCATGGCTCCAGTTGCATAGGTAGCAGAGGATAGCACTGTCTGGCATCAATGGGAGAAGAGGCCTTTGGTTCAGTGAAGGCATGTTTTCCCAGTGTAGAGGAATGCTAAGGCACTGAGGTAGAGAAGGTGATTGGAAGAGGGAGAACTTTCATGAAAGCAAGTGGAGGAGGAGGAGGGATAGGAGTGGGGAGAAAGGGAATAACATTTGAAATGTAAATACAGAGAATATCCAATAAAATAATGTTTAAAAATTGATATATATGGCAAAAAAACATATATTTTATAATATATAATATAAATTGTTATATTATATATTTATATTATATAATATAAAAACAATAAAATATTATATATTATATAATATATAAATATATAATCATATCATATAATTTATATTATATATAATTACATATAATAAATAAAATGTATATACCATATACATATACACATACATATACATATGTGTAAATTTGTATATGTATTATATATATATGTGTGTGTGTGTGTGTGTGTGTGTGTGTGTGTGTGTTCAGTTTTACTCTAGGTCTCTGGGCTATCTAGTCTCTGGATCTTGGTTCCTCAATATGTGTAGCATATGGGTCAAATCAGATATTGGTTAGCTATTCCCAGAAGTTCTGTGCCACCATTGCCCTAGCAGATTTTGTAGGCAGGATAGATTGTAAATGAAAAGGTTCATGGCTAGGTTGGTTTCCCTGTTTTTTCTTTTGTTAGCCTGAAAGGTTCTTTCCCACACCAAAGAGGACGTATGTATGTAGAGAAAGAGGTTTCATGTAAATGCCAGTTCAACTGCCTTATATTTAATCAGTGGAGTGGATTGTTCTTGGCAGTGGGTCCTGCTGTCATTTTGCAGAGAGCATCCGTTATCTTAGCAACATCCTAGGGTGTTGGGAGGTTTCCATGGGATCCCCTTGGCCAACAACTCAATTGGATATAACCTAGTTCTGCTCAGAGAAGGTTTGTTTGATGACAAGAAATGCCCAGTTGGGAATCTGTATCTTATTTCACCTCATTATTATTATTTTAGGGTGTTTCCACTGCACTAGATTTCCATATCATCCCTCAAGTGCCCTGAAATTCCAGCTGTCTCTCTCTGGATTTTCTCTCTCTATCCTCTCTTTTCCTCTCCCCATCTGATTCTATCCCTACTCACCCCCAGGATACCTGTAAAATTTATTCTATTTTCTCCTCTGAATGAGATCTGTGTGTTCCCCCTCTCTTCCCCCACAAAACCCATCCTCTATATTTATCCTTTCTGCGTCTGTGGATTGCACATTGGTTATCATAAGTGAATACATAACATATTTATCTTTCTGGTTCTAGGTTACCTCACTCAGGATGATTTTTTTTTCTTGTTTCATCCATACACCTACAGATTTCATGATGCCAGAGGTAACCCAGTCACAAAAGAACACGCATGGTATGCAGTCACTGATAATTGGATACCAGCCACAGTAAGCTCTGAATACCGAAGAAGCAAATTTTAGACCTTATGAAGCTCAAAAAGAAAGAAGGCCAAAATGTGGAAACCTCAGTCCTTAAAAGGGAGAACAAAACACTCACTGGAGGAGGTACAGGATTAAGTGGAAGAGCAGAGATTGAAGAGCAGCCCGGTGGCTGCCTCGCCTGGGGATCCAAGCCATGTGCAGCCACCGGGCCCAAGCACTATAGCTGATGCTGGGAGGTACTTGCTAGCAGGAACCAGATAGGGGTGCCTCCTCAGGGGCTCTGCCAGAGTCATGCAGATGAGCATGCTTCCAGCTACCTATCAGACTGAGCATGGGGACCCCAGTGAGGGTGCTGGTGTGGGGGTGGGGGAATGAAGGAGCAGAAAGGGGTTTGTGGCCTCATGGGAAGAACAACATTGTCGCCCAACCAAATCCTCCGCAGCTCCCATGGACTAGATCACCAACCACCTACCACGCATTGAGAGGCCCATGGCTCCAGTTGCATATGTAGCTGAGAGTAACATTGTCTGGCATCAATGGGAGAAGAGATCTTTGATCCCAATGTAGGGGAATGCAAGCTCTGGGGTGGTGAGGAATGAGTGCACCTTCCTGAAGACAAGTGGAAGGGGGAGGGCAGATGGGAGTGGGTGGGAGAAGGGGATAACATTTCAAATGTAAATACAGAGAGTATTTAATTAAAAAACAAAAAAAAATTCATGATGCCATTTTTTAATGGCCAAGCAAAAAAACTACATTATATAAATTTCTTCAATCTATTCTTCTGTTGAGAGACATCTAGTTTGTTTATAGTTTCTAGCTATTATAAATAAAGCTGCTATGAGCATAGCTGAGCAAGTGCCCATGATACAGGATGGAGCATCTTCTGAGAATATGCCCCAAAATGCTGGATCTTCAAGTAGATTGATTTCCAGCTTTCTGAGGAATCACCATGTTTACTTCCATATTGGCTGTACAAGTTTGTTCTTCCTTCAGCAATGCAGGCATGTTCTTCTTGCTCCAAATCCTCATCAGTATGGGCTGTCACCTGTGTTCTTGACCTTAGTCATTCTGATATGTGTAAAACGAAATCTCAAAGTAATTTTGATTTGCATTTCTCTGGTGGATAAGGATGTTAAACATTTCTTTTAAGTGTTTTTCAGGTATTTGAGATTCTTGAACTGAGAATTCTCCATTTAAACCTGTTTCCCATCTTTCATTGTTTTGTTTGGATTTTTTATTTGATTCCTACTTTTTTGCATTCTATGTATATTTTAGATATTAATCCTCTATTGAATATGGCATTGGTTTTAAAAAAATCTTTACCCATTCTGTAGGCTGCTGCTTTTGTCTGATTGACAGTGCCTTTTGTCTTACAGAAATTTTCAGTTTCATGAAATCCCATCTATTAACTGTTGATCTTAGTTACTGTGTTAACAGTGCTCTGTTCAGAAAGCTGTCTCCTGAGCCAATGTGTCCAAAGGTACTCTCTACTTTCTCGTCTGTCAGGTTCAGTGAATCTGGTATTATGGGGAGGTCTTTGATCCACTTGTGTCTTACTCAGGGTTTCTATTCCTGCACAAAATATCATGACCAAGAAGCAAGATGGGGAGGAAAGGGTTTATTCAGCTTACACCTCCACATCGCTGTTCATCACCAGAGGAAGTCAGGACTGGAACTCAAGCAGGTCAGGAAGCAGGAGCTGATGCAGAGGCCATGGAGAGATGTCACTTACTGGCATGCTTCCCCTGGCTTGCTCAGCCTGCTTTTTTTTATAGAACCCAAGTCTGCCAGCCCAGGGATGGCTCCACCCACAATGGGCTGAGCCCTCCCCCCTTGATCACTAGTTGAGAAAATGCCTTACAGCTGGATTTCATGGAGACATTTCCCCAACTGAGGCTCCTTTCTCTGTGATAACTGCAGCTTGTTTCAAGTTGACACAAAACCAGCCAGTACAACTTGGACTTGAATTTTGTGCAAGGCATGAAGTATGGATCTATTTGCATTCTTGTACACACTGATGCCCAGTTTTACCAGCACTATTTGTGAGAGTTTTTTTCCCCCCAGTGCATATTTCTGTCTTCTTGATAAATAATCAGGTGTCTATAGGTGTGTGGATATATGTTTGATTCCATCGATAAACCTATCTTTTTTTTTTTTTTTTTTTTTTGGTGCCCATACCATGCAGTTTTTATTTCTCTAGGTAGTACAACTTGAAATCAGGAATGGTGATCCCTTCAGAGGTTCTTTCTTCAGGATTGTCTTATCTATCCCAGGTGTTTTTGTTTGGTGATTTTTTTTTTCATATGATGTTGAGAATTGTCCCTTTAAGGTCTGTAAATAATTTTTTCAATTTTAATGGGGACTGCACAGTTATCTGTAGGTTGCTTTTGGTTGGATGACCATTTTTACCACCAATCTCTGAGCATTGGAGATCTGTTTATCTACTGTTGTCTTCTGCAATTCTTTCTTCAAAGACCCAAAGTTTTTATTATGAAGGTCTTTCATGGCTGACGTGGCTGCGGGTGTGCTTCTCGGTGGGGGCCAGGCAGGGCGAATGCCTAGTGGAGAGGACACACTCCTGGTGTGGGTGGGCTCCGTGGCTACCAACTAGGGCTGTCGGAGAAGCGACTGAAGCCCAAGAGCGACTGCACGGCTGTGCCTCACATCGTCGTAGATGCTGGTCATTTTTCCGCAGTAGAATCTCCATGGCCTGAATAATCCATGACAATAATTTTGAGCAGAATATGTTTAATAAGAATATAAACTAATCAAGACGGTTGGAAATCTGAGGCAGAATTTACCCTTGGTGTGTCTGGTGATTGGTCCTGTGACAGTGTTTTACCTGGGCCTGCGTGCCATGGAGTGCCATCACCAAATAGAGGAACGTAGCTAGCCAGCCAGACTGGAGAACCCCAAGGCAACTGTACGAACTGGTCTGGACATCAAAGCCAACAAAACACTCATCTATCACAGAGATGTGCTTTTAATATTCATCGGAGGTGTGCGTTGGGGCAGAACCACACTAATGAGGACTATGCTGGATGCACATCCTGAAATCCATTGCAGAGAGGAAACCAGGGTCATCCCTCGAAGCAGATGTGGTCCAGGTCCCGTAAAGAAAAGATGCGTCTAGATGAGGCTGGTGTCACAGATGAAGTGCTGAATTTCGCCAGGCAAGCCTTCCTTCTGGAGGTCATTGTAAAACAGGGAAGCCAACACCTTATTTATGGAACAAAGATCCTTTTGCTAAATTTCTCCTGAGGGTCCAAGATGGCCGTGCGTCAGTACAGTCAATGATTTCTCAGAAAGTTACTATAAGTGGATTGGACCTGAACAGCTACGGGGGATGTCTGATCAAGTGGAACCGGGCCATAGAAACCATGTACAACCAGTGTATGGAAGGTGGTTATAAGAAATGCATGTTGGTTCAGTATGAACAGCTCGTCTTACTCCCTCAACGGTGGGTGAGAACACTCCTAAAGTTCCCCCATATTCCGTGGAACCATTCGGTTTTGCACCATGAAGAATGATGGGGAAAGCTTGGGGAGTTTCTCTGTCAAAAGTGGAAGGATTAACAGACCTGTTAATGTAGGGGCTCTATCGAAGTGGGTTCGGACGATTTCCCCAGATGTCTTACAAAACATGGCAGTGATAGCACCTGTGCTAGCCAAACTTGGATACGACCCATACGCCAATCCCCCTAACTACGGAAAACCTGACCCCACGATCCTTGAAAACACCAGAAGGTTCTATAAAGGAGAGTTTCAGCTACCTGACTTTCCGAAAGAAACACCGCAGACTGAGCACGTGCAGTAGCTGAGCACGAAACTTCCCACAAGTGAGGGGAGGCTGCCTTGTCTACAGAAGGCTAATCTCAGGAACTGCTGTCTGCCTGGAGAAGGAGGTGTTTGTATATCCTGGTCACCTGCCAGCTTCCTGTCCCTGGGGGAGGAGTCACACATCCGGGCCTCCCTAGATGGTCTTGAGCCCAGTAACATGCATGGCCCTCAAGATGAGGAGCCCAGCCGGAACCCAGTTCTGTTGCAGCTCCTCTTGTCCTTGTCATTCCTTCCCAGATTCAGGTCTTTCATTTCAAAGAAAGGAGAGTTTGAAGATGGCATTCCATTAAAAAAAAAAAAAAAAACAAATCAGGCAGTCTCATTCAGAATAGGTTTTCTGTATACGTTCCCATGTTTTGTAGAACCGGTGCCTGTTTAAATGTATTGATGTGGATAATAGTAAATACCTTAATTATTTAAATAATTCATTGTATTGTTTCAGAGACGTTTCGAAATTACTGTATACATTTACAACCTAATGACTTTTGCAAACCTAATTTATACATTTGTAAGTGTATAAATTACTGTATACATTTACAACTTAATGATTTTTCAAAATAAAAGCTTAAATGCGAAAACAAAAAGTCTTTCACTTTCTTAGTTGTGGTTATCTTAAGATATTTTCTATTATTTGAGGCTAATGTCAAGGTGTTGTCCCTGATTTTTTTCTCACCCAGTCTGTTTGTTATTTGTATATAGAAGTCCTACCAATTTTATGTTAAGTTTCTGACTACTTTGTTGAAAGTGGTTATCAGTGGTAGGAGTTCTCTAGAGGAATTTTTTGGGTTCCTTGTATATGCTATCATATCATCTGCAAATAAAGACACTTTGACTTCTTCCTTTCCCCTTGTTCTCCTTCAGTTGTCTTATTGCTCTACCTAAGACATCAAGTATTATCCTGAACAGGTATGGAGTGAGTGGGCAACCTTTTCTTATTCCTGATTCCAGTGTATTTGCTGTTGGCTATATGATTGCTATAAATTGACCTTTTTATGTTTAGGTATGGCCTTAGTATCCCTGATCTCTCCAGAACTTTTATCATGAAGGAGTGAAGATTTTATTTTATCAAAGGCCTTTTTTGAATCTCATGAGATAATCATTGGATTTTTTCTTTCAATTTATTTATATGATAGATTACACTGACAAATTTTTATATGTTGAATCATCCTTGTATCTCTGGGCTAAATCCTATTTGATTATGCTGAGCGATCTTTTTGATCTGTCCATGGATTTGATTTGCAAGTATTTCCTTGAGAATTTTGCATGTATGTTCATAAGGAGAATTGTTATATAATTCTCTTTCTTTGATGAGTCTTTTTAAAAAAGATTTATGTATTTATTTATTTATGTATCTATTTATTATAAGTACATTGTAGTTGTCTTCAGACACACCAGAAAAGGGCATTAGATCTCATTACAGATGGTGTGACCACCATGTGGTTGCTGGGATTTGAACTCAGGACATGAGGAAGAGCAGTCCTTAACCACTGAGCCATCTCTCCAGCCCCTTTGATGAATCTTTATATGGCTTGGGTATCAGGGTAACTGTAGCTTCATGAAATGAATTGTGTTCCTTTTGTTTCCATTTTGTGGAATAACTTGAGGAGTATTAGTGTTAACTCTTCTTTAACTTCTGGTAGAATTCAATGTTAAAACCATCTAACAATGTTTTTTTTTTTTTTTTTTTTTTTTTGTTCTATTTCATTAGGGGTTAGAAGTCTATTTAAATTATTTATCTTGTCTGGATTTAACTTTTGGAAATTGTAATTATCAGGAGAATTATCTATTTCTTTCAGTTTTTCTAATTTGTTAAAGTACAGATTTTTAAACCATGTCTTTATGATTCTTTGGATTTCTGTTATGCGTCTGTTTTTTTTTTTTTTTTTCCTAATCTTGTTGATTTGGATATTGTCTCTCTGCCTTTTAGTTTATTTGGATAATGGTTTGTCTATATTGCTAATTCTCTCAAAAAAACCAAGTTTTTGATTTCACTGATTCTTTGTAATTTTTCTGTTTCTATTTTATTGATTTCTTCCCTCAGTTTGATAATTTCTTTCCAGCTACTCCTCTTAGTTATGCTTATTCCATTTTCTTCCAGAACTTCAAATGTTCTGTTAAGTTGCTAATATGAGATCTCTCTACTGAAGGCAGTTAGTGCCATAAATTTTCCTCTTAAAACCATTTTCATTGTGTTGCAAAACTTTGGCTATGTTGTGTATTAATTTTCATTGAATTATGAGAAGTCTTAATTTTTTAATTTATTTCTGCCTTGACCAATTTTTCATTCTGTAGAGAGCTGTTCAGTTTTCATGAGTTTACTAGCTTTCTGCTATTTAGGTTGTTGATATCCAGCTTTAATCTGTCGTGATCTGATTAAGTGCAGGAGGCTATTTCAATGTTCTTATATTTGTTAAATTTTGCTTTCTGTCTAATTGGTCAATTCTGGAGAAAAGAAGTGCTGAGAATTCTGGAGAAAGGTCCAGGAAGTGCTGAGAAGAACATATGTTTTTGTGTGATTTGGTAAAATATTCTATCAGTATTTGATAGGTGTATTTGGTATATAATATCTCTTAGTTCTAATATTTCTGTGTTTAGTTTTTATCTGGATGACCTGTTCATTGGTGAGAGTTAGAGAGTGAAATCTCCCATTAACAGTGTGTGGGGTCTATATGTGATTTAAGCTGTAGTAGCATTTTTTTTAAATAAAAGTGGGTGCACCCTGGTAAACCACCCCATATGCAGCCACCAAACCCAAGCACTATTGCTGATGCTAAGAAGTGTTTACTAGCAAGAACCAGACAAGGATGTCTCCTCAGAGACTCTACCAGAGTCATATAGATACAGATGAGGATGCTTGCAGCTAAACATCGGACTGAATATGGGGACCCCAATGAAAGAACTAGAGAAAGGACTGAAGGAGCTGAAAGGGTCTACAACCCCATGGGAAGAACAACATCATTAACCAGCCAAAGCACTGAGGTGGTGAGGGTGATTGGGAGAGAAAACACCTTCATGGAAGAAAGTTGAGGGGGAGGAGGGAGGGAAGTGCAGGGGATGGCATTACATTTGACATGTAAATACAGAGACTATCCAATAAAATTGAAAAAAAAGTGGGTGACCATAAGTTTGGGTTATAAATTTTAGAATTAAAATGTTATCATGGTGGATTTTGCCTTTGATGAATGTTGAATGTCCTTCCCTATCTTGTTTGACTAGCTTTGTTTTAAAGTATATTTTGTTAGATATTAAAATGGCTATGCTAGGTTGCTTCTTAGGTACATTTGCTTTAAATATCTATTCCAAATCCTTTAACCTAATGCAGTTTCTGTTCTTGATGTGAAGAAATAGAAAAAAATTGGTATTTTGGCATCTCTCTCTCTCTCTCTCTCTCTCTCTCTCTCTCTCTCTCTCTCTCCCTTCCTCCTTCCCTTTCTCTCTCTCTCTTTCCCCTCTCTCTCTGTCTCTCCTTCTCTCTCTTTCTCTCTCTGTCTCTCTCTCCCTCCCTCTCTCCCTCCCTCCCTCCCTCCCTTGCTTTCTCTGTCTGTCTGTCTGTCTGTCTGTCTGTATCTCTCTCTCACCCTCTCTCTCTCCCTCCCTTCCTTTCTCTCTCTCTCTTCCCCCCCCCCTCTTTCTCTCTCTTACTCTCTGTCTCTGTCTCTCTCCCTCCCTCTCTCCCTCTCTCCCTCCCTCCTCCCTTGCTTTCTCTCTCTCTCTCTCTCTCTCTCTCTCTCTCTCTCTCTCTCTCGCCCTCTCTCACCCTCTCTCGCCCTGCTGCCTATTGGTCCACATGTAGAACTCTCAGCTACCTCTTCAGCACCAGATCTGCCAGTTTGCTGCCATGGTTCCCACCATCAGCAGAATGAGTGATGCCTCTGAAACTATAAGCCAGCCCCAATGAAATGTTTTCCTTTATAATAGCTGCCATTGTCATGGTGTCTCCTCACAGCAACAGAACAAGATTCCAACATTTAAAGAGGCTCAGAAGGCAGTCAACCAAGAACTCTAAGAAGTCAGAGCCAGAAAACTGGGGGAAACCAATAAATCTGTGGTGTTATCAAAGCCACAAGAAGCATTTTAGAGATGACTAAACTGTAAACTAGAAGACAATTCCATTAAGTGATGCTGAGGTGGAGTTAGAGAAGAAACTTGACCATGAACTTTGGCAAGAGGGGGTCACTGAAGATCCGTCAGTGGTAGTATAACCAGTGTAGAAGAGGTATACAGCAACTCTGTTCATAATTTGTCGACATTATCTACTGAAACGGTTCCCAAAATAACTCATCTCTAGTGCCGGCTCATCTCCTAGACACACAGTTGCAGGTCCTCCAACACCATTTCTAGACTCTGTGCTCATTGGTGGGTCTAGGGAAATTAACTCTCTGAGTAGCATCTTAAACTTCAACACTTTTCCCAAACCTCCACATATAAAGTCAAAAGTTTGGAGAGTAACTATCTAGATCCACATTCAAGGCTCAATATAAGCCCCATTCAAATGATACAGACAGTATAAATGAAAAATAGAAAGCATTATGTCTTAACATTCTCAATCTCTGTATAAAACTCTCTTTGTAAAAATAGATTTCGTACTATTATCTTTAATCTAGAGTCAAGTTAATTTGATTTTCTGATCATATCATATGCTTATCTAATTATTATTTTCAAGTGACATCCTTTACTATATAACAAACTGTGTTTAATGAGGGAAGAGAATTGTAAGTCGATGATAATGAGGTGATTACTTTGAGAACAGAAAGTACAAGCTAAGTTTAACAGTGTCATATTATGTTAGTATTTCTCTGAATTAACTCTGATATATAGTTAAATGATTCCCATCTAATCATAACACATTTAACATATTTAAAATGAATTAAGACAGCTAACTTTTTCAATTTGCATTAGAAGTTAGTTAAATTTGAGTTAAAAGTTATGGTTCCATCGGCCTATGTGAAACTTAACATCTATGTATTGTATTTTTTACCTTAAAAATAGAAATTCTGTTTTACCAATGGCCATTCTGATGAATAAAAGCCCCATTTTCAGTGTCTATGAAAAGATATACTTATCTAACTAGCTACTAGAAAGTTGCCCTAAGCTGAACAAAGTGTTTTGAACTTGTATTGTGTTCACAAAATTCATGCTAAAGCAGATTAAGACTAAGATTATTGAATAGATTCTCACAAATGTTTCAAAATCCCTCTGTTAGGCCCAAGGACCTAATGACAGCTGGTGAAGGAGGAAAGGAAGACCAAAGCAACTATGTAAATGTGCAATATTACTTTAGCTTATGAAACCTTGTGATGGAAAAGGAGGTCTGATTCCTCATAGAGATAGCGTACTGATGGGTGTATTGGTATTATGGAAATGGGGGAGAAGTAAAGTCAGGGTTGATCATTTTTACAGTGTGGTCCCAAATTGGAAAGCTTCACCTGTATTTTGTAAATGATAGGGTTGTCACTGAAGGATGAAACAAAAAAACCAGGAAAATCACTGCAACCATTATAATTGTTTGAGAAAAGCCTAATCATTAACCTTCCCGATGGACCCAAGAGGACATGCAAGCAGAAGTGATGCAGGAAGAGGTGTAGAGGTGGGTACCGATGAACAGGCAGAGATGCAGTGCCAGAAAACAGACAGGTGTAGCTGCAACTTCCTTCTTCCTCTCGGCCTTCTCCTCTGCTCAAGCCATTGCACTTCACTCCTGGCCAAGCCTTTCTCTACAAGAACTCTTATCCTTGATGACCTTGTAGAACACCCAGTTCTTACAATCATTCTTTCCCCCCTTAAAAAAAATTCACCTTCCTTTTTTTTTTGGATTTTTGTTTTCAATATTATTTTTTATTGGATATTCTTTGTATGTACATTTCAAATGTTATCCCGTTTCTCCAATCCCAACCCACTTCCCCCTCCGTTGCTTTCATACATAAAGGTGCTCCTTTCTCCCAGCCACCCTCACCACCTCAGTGCCCAAGTTAGACTCCAGAGAATCAAACAATTCTATAAAAAATGGGATACAGAGCTAAACAAACAAACAAAAACAAACAAACAAACAAAAAAAAAACCCAAAAAAACTCAATTGAGGAATACCAAATGGCTGAAAAGCACTTAAAGAAATGCTCAACATCCCTAGTCATCAGGGAAATGTAAATAAAAACAACCCTGAGATTCTACCTCACACCCCTCAGAATGGCTAAGATCAAAAACTCAGGTGACAGGAGATGCTGGCGAGGATGTGGAGAAAGAACAAACCACTCTGGAAATCAGTCTGGTGGTTCCTCAGAAATGTGAACATAGTACTACCTGAGGGCCCAGCTATACCACTTCTGGGCATATACCCAAAAGATGCTCCAACATCTAACAAGGACACGTGTTCCACCGTGTTCATAGCAGCCTTATTTATAATAGCCAGAAACTGGAAAGAACCCAGATGTTTCCAATATTCTTTGAGCCTTAGATATAAGGGTTGCATATCAACATATTTTTTTTTTCAGTCAGAATTCGGTTGGAATGATTGTCACTGAGCTAAGATGAAGATATGTTCTACTAGTGGCCCAGAGAAGAATTTGTCGTTCTGTTCTTCTAGCTTCCGTGGGCTGTTTATGTTTCTTGGCTTATGGAAGATCACTCTCACCTGTACCTGTGCTGTAGACTTATACATCTCTGTCTCTGCCTTCCTTTTGATAAGAACCTTTGTGTTGACATTGGTCTGCAAGGAAATTCCAGGAGATATTTTCATCTAAAATCCTTAGTTCAGTCACATCTACAACATCCTTTGGCCATGGAAGATGATAGGCTCTGGGATTTGGACAGGACATTTTGGAAAGCCCTTATTTATCCCACCGCCACATTCACTGTCATCGCATCAGATAAGAAAAAATACAAAGCTAAAACGAGCTTTTTCGTCTTCTTTTTATTTAATATATTTTCTTTTTCTTTCTTTTTTTTTCTTGGTGTGTAAAGACTTTTTTTTTTTTTTTTTTTTTTTTTTTTTTTTTAACAATGAACAGACAGTACATGTGATACAGGGTACAACCCGGAATTTGTTAATGTATTCTTGGTGGGTAAGGATTGAGCATGACTATTTTTTTTTGTTTTGTTTTCTTTTTTTCTTGGACTTCATACAGTCTGTGAGTTGTTTCTGGGGCAGTGCAAGCCTCTGGGGTTAGCTTCCCACTATCAGTGACTGCATATTATGTCTGTTCTTTTGTGACTGGGTTATTTCACTCAGGATGATATTTTCTAGATGCAGCCATTTTCTTAAGAATTTGGTTAAGTCATTGTTTCTGGTGGCTGAGTAGTATTCCATTGTGTAAATGTACCACAATTTTTGTATCCATTCATCTTCTGAAGGACATCTGGGTTCTTTCCAGCTTCTACCTATTATAAATAGAGCTGCTATGAACATTGTGGTGCATATATCTTTGTTGTGTATTAAAGTGTCTCTGGGGCATATGCCCAGAAGTGGAATAGCTGGGTCTTCAGGTAGTACTATGTCCAATTTTCTGAGCTATCGCCAGACTGATTTCCAGAGTGGTTGTATTAGTTTGCAACCCCACCAACAGTGGAGAACTGTTCCTCTTTCTCCACAACCTCGCCAGCATCTGTTGTCATCTGAGTTTTGGACCTTGGCCAATCTGACTGGTGTGAGGTGGAATCTCAGGGTTGTTTTGATTTGCATTTCTCTGATGACTAAGGATGTCGAGCACTTCCTCAGATGTTTCTCAGCCATTCGATACTCCTCAGCTGAGAATGTTTTGTTTAGCTCTGTACCCCATTTTTTAATTTTGATTCTCTGGTGTCTAGCTTTTTGAGTTCTTTGTATACCTTGGATATTAGGCCTCTATCTGATGTGGAGTTGGTAAAGATCTTTTCCATTCTGTTGGCTGCCGTTTTGTTTTCTTGACAATGTCCTTAGCCTTACAGAAACTTTGCAATCTCATTAAGTCCCATTTGTTAATCTTTGACCTTAGAGCTTGAGCCATTGGTGTTTTGTTCAGAAAATTTTCTCCTGTGCCTATGTGTTCTAAGGTTTTCCCTACTTTCTCATCTAATAGTTTCAGTGTATCTGGTTTAATGTGGAGATCTTTGATCCACTTACACTTGAGCTTTGTACAAGGAGATAAGAACGGGTCTATTTTCATTCTTTTGCATGCTGAGTGCCAGTTGTACCAGCACCATTTGTTGAATAGGCTGTCCTTTTTCCATTGAATGTTAATGGCTTCTTTGTCAAAAATCAGGTGACCATATACCTGAGGGCTCATTTCTGGATCTTCTATTCTATTCCATTGATCTACATGCCTATTTCTGTACCAGTACCATGCAGTTTTCAGCACAATTGCCTTGTAATATAGCTTGACGTCAGGGATAGTGATTCCCACAGATGTTTTCTTGTTGTTGAGGATGGATTTTGCTATTCTAGGTCTTTTGTTATTCCATATGAAATTGCACATTGATCTTTCCAATTCAATGAAGTACTGGGTTGGAATTTTGATGGGGATTGCATTGAATCTATAGATTGCTTTTGGTAGGATGGCCATTTTTAAAATGTTGACCCTTCCAATCCATGAGCATGGGAGATCTTTCCATTTTCTGAGATCATCCTCAATTTCCTTCTTTAGAGGTTTGAAGTTCTTGTCATACAGGTCCTTTACTTGCTTAGTTAGAGTCACACCAAGGTATTTCATAGTTTTTGTGATGATTGTGAAGGGTACCTTTTCCCTAATTTCTTTCTCCACATGTTTGTCCTTTGAGTATAGGAAGGCTACTGATTTGTTTGAGTTAATTTTATATCCAGCTACTTTGTTGATCTTGTTTATCAGCTGTAGGAGTTCTCTGGTGGAATTTTTGGGGTCACTTAAGTACACTATCATGTCATCGGCAAAGAGTGATGTTTTTATCTCTTCCTTTCCGATTTGTATCCCCTTGATCTCCTTTTGCTGTCTAATTGCTCCAGCCAGGACTTCCAGTACTATATTGAATAGGTAGGGGGAGAGTGGGCAGCCTTGTCGAGTCCCTGATTTTAGTGGGATTGCTTCAAGTTTCCTACCGTTAAGTTTGATGTTGGCTGTTGGTTTGCTGTATATTGCTTTTATTATGTTTAGGAATGGACCTTGGATTCTTGTTCTTTCCAGGACTTTTAACATGAAGGGGTGTTGAATTTTGTCAAATGCTTTCTCAGCATCTAGTGAGATGACCATGTGATTTTGTTCTTTGAGTTTGTTTATATGGTGGATTACATTGATGGATTTCCTTATATTAAACCATCCCTGCATTCCGAAGATGAAGCCTACTTGGTCATGATGAATGTTCGTTTTGATGTGTTCTTGGATTCGGTTTGCAAGAATTTTGTTGAGTATTTTTGCATCAATGTTCATAAGTGAGATTGGTCTGAAGTTCTCTTTCCTTGTAGGGTCTTTGTGTGGTTTAGGTACGAGGGTTATTGTAGCCTCAAAAGATGAGTTAGGTAGTATTCCATCTGATTTTATCTTGTGGAATAGTTTGGAGAGTATTGGTGTTATATCTGCAATAAATGTCTGATAAAATTCTGCATTGAACCCGTCTGAACCTGGGCTTTTTTTGGTTGGGAGGCTTTTGATGACTTCTTCTATTTCTTTAGGTGTTATGGGATTATTTAGATGGTTTACTTGGTCCTGGTTTAACTTTAGGATCTTGTATCTGTATAGAAATTCGTCCATTTCCTCCAGATTTTTTAATTTTGTGGAGTATAAGTTTTTGTAGTAGGATCTGATGATTTCTTGAATTTCCTCAGTTTCAGTTGTTATGTCTCCACTTTCCTTTCTGATTCTGTTAATTTGTATACTCTCTCTTTGCCCTCTAGTTAGTCTGGCTAAGGGTTTATCTATCTTGTTGATTTTCTCAAAGAACCAACTCTTGGTTTTGTTGATTTTTTCAATGGTTCTTTTTGTTTCTATTTGATCTATTTCTGCCCTAATTTTTATTATTTCTTGCTGTCTACTCTTCTTGGGTATATCTGCTTCCTTTTGTTCTAGGGCTTTTATCTGTGCTGTCAGGTTGTTGATGTAAGCTCTCTCCAGTTTCTTTTTGGAAGCACTTAGGGCTATGAGTTTTCCTCTTAGTACTGCTTTCATTGCATCCCATAGGTTTGGGTATGTTGTGTTTTCATTTTCCTTGAATTCTAGAAAATCTTTAATTTCTTTTCTTCTTTTACCCTGCTATCATTTAATAGAGTGTTGTTTAGTTTCCATGTGTATGTGGGCTTTTTGTTGTCTTTGTTGTTGTTAAAGACCAGCCGTAGACCATGGTGATCTGAGAGGATGCATGGGAGTAATTCAATCTTCTTATATTGATTGAGGCTTGTTCTGTGTCCAATTATGTGGTCACTTTTGGAGAAGGTGCCATGGGGTGATGAGAAGAAGGTGTATTTTTTTACTTTAGGATGATATGTTCTGTAGATATCTATTAATTCTAGTTGGTTCAAAGTCTCTGCTAGTTTTTCAGGGTCCTTGTTCAGTTTCTGTTTCCATGATCTGTCCATTGGCGAGAGTGGGGTTTTAAAGTCTTGCACTATTATTGTGTGGGGTGAAATGTATTTTTTGAGCTTTAGTAGAGTTTCTTTTATGAATGTGAGTGCTTTTTTATTTGGAGCATATATGTTAAGAATTGAGAGTTGCTCCTGACAGATTTCCTCGGTAATGAGTAAAAAGTGTCCTTCCTTATCTTTTTTGATAACTTTTGGTTGGAAATTTACTTTATTCGATATTAGAATAGCCACTCCAGCTTGCTTCTTGAAGCTGTTTGCTTGGAAGGTTTTTTTCCCACCCTTTTACTCTGAGATAGTGTCTGTCTTTGTCTCTGAGATGAGTTTCCTGTATGCAGCAAAAGGCTGGATTTTGTTTATGTATCCAGTCTGATAGCCTATGTCTCTTTATTGGGGAGTTGAGTCCATTTATGTTAATAGATATCAAGGAATAATGGTTTCTGTTTCCTGCTATTATTGCTTTTGTGGGTTGAGTTGTGTCTGTGTCTTTTTCTTCTTTTGGTTTTCTTGCTTAGGAGTTTTCTTGTTTTTACTAGGATGTAGTTCCCCTCTTTTTATTGGGTTTTTCACCTATAATTCGTTGTAGTGGTGGGTTTGTGGTCAGATATTGTGTAAATTTAGATTTGTCTTGAAATATCTTCATCTATCCATCTATGGTGATTGATAGTTTTGCTGGGTATAGCAGCTTGGGCTGGCACTTGTGCTCTCTTAGGGTGTGCATGATGTCTGTCCAGGCTCTTCTAGCTTTCATAGTCTCTGTTGAGAAACCGGGTGTGATTCTGATTGCTCTGCCTTTATATGTTACCTGACCTTTTTCCCTTACTGCTTTTAGTATTCTTTCTTTGCTTTGGGCACTTGGTGTTTTGACTATTATGTGTCGGGAGGTATTTCTTTTCTGGTCCAACCTATTTGGAGTCCTGAAGGCTACTTTTATGCTTGTGGTCATCTCATTCTTGAGGGTAGGGAAGTTTTCTTCTACGATTTTGTTGAAGATATTTACTGTGCCTCTTAGTTGATACTTTTCTCCCTCTTCTATTCCTATTATCCTTAGGTTCTTCTCATTGTGTCTTGGATTTCCTGGACATTTTGGGTTAGGAGCTTTTTGTTTTTTGCATCTTCTCTGGCTGTTTTGTCTATGTTTACAATGTTGTCTTCTGCTCCCGAGATTCTCTCTTCCATCTCTTGTAGTCTATTT